>NC_086452.1:293423697-293751687 GCF_028390025.1 Pseudophryne corroboree | reverse complement strand
GGCGTACTTAAGACCCTTTTGTAAGATGGATAGTTCTTCTTTCTTCAAAATATGGTTACTGAGATTGAAAATTCTATTATCTGGGGTACTATCCACTTGTGTCGTATTTTCTTTGGTGACAGTATCCATTATGTCATTCCTTTTATCATTATTTACCTCTTTTCTCTTTGTTAATCCTTTTCCCCTTTCCCCCTTTTCCTATATTTATGTTTTTTGGTTACCTCCTGGTTCTCCAACTCCTGTTCCGTCCTAAAAAAGCTTCTTGTCCTAACTGTTCATATCTGTTTCTGGTCTGAAAGGATGAAGATGGAGTGCAACCCGCATTATATTCATCCACCACAATGTAATCTTTTGCTCTAAGATTCTCATGTTTCCTTCTTTCAGTGTATCTGTTTGTTCTTTTTGGTTTACTGTATCTCTCTTCATAATTGACATATCTGACATCGTTTTTTCTACTTTGATCATAATTTCTGTTATAAACAGGGTGTTGTCTTATTTTGTCTCCGTACTTCCATTGGTTTACATTCTCATACTGTCTTCCTGCATGGGTATGTCTTAATGTTCTGGAGGGAGTTCTATGGATATATTTCTTATTTTTCAGGGCGGTTCTTACTTCCCTTTGTCTGAGATGGTTCATATTACTCTCTCTCTCCTTGCGAATAGTGGTATCTATTTCCAATGAAAAAATACTGGAAGAACAACTACAATTCCTCTGTTTTGGCGTGAGATATTTTTCCTGTGGATCTCCTTCTGTATTAGATGATATTCTGTCCCTAAAGTATTTCCTTTGTTTACGTTCAATGATTTCTCTTTCCTTCCTTTTTACTCTATGTTCTAAATTTTCTTCCATTTGTTTATATTCCTCAACTTTACTGAGTGGTTCTATTAGTACTATGAGTCTCTTTATTTTATCTTCACATTCCTCCAAAGTTTTTCTTCTTTCCCTGATAATTAACTCCATCAGGGATTGGGAAAAGGTGTTAAGTATATTATTCCAGGCTTTTCTGAAATCAATATTCTCAAAGTGATTTGATGACTCCTTATGGATTTGTAGTCCCTTTGGTATCATTTTATCCTCTATGTATCTTTCTAATGTGGCTATTTCCCACCATGTGCTACTCTCCTTTAGTAGTGTTTTCTCCAAATCATGCATAATCTTTTCTAAACTATGATCAATAGAATCTTTGTTAATGACCTGGTCTGTTATAAACATATTTTCCAAGACAAATTTCCTCTTGTCCCTATATCCTAACATCCTGCCTCAGGGAAGATATTTGGATTACTCTGCAATACAAGAAAAAAGAAAAAGGCAATACTTCCCTGCGCTGGAAGTGGAGAGGCTGCAAATGAGTATATGTTCCGGAGTTATCAACTGGAAAAACAAATAATACCACAATACAAATATATACAAATTGCGCTTCAACACTGGATAGATGGAATACTTCAGACCGGTTTGTTCCCCCAAAGTCTTAAAGTCTCTGATCGATGTCTCTGGGAATTTTCTCCAAAAAGAAAGTACATAGAGAAAAAGACAAAAGAAAGTTTCCAATGTGTGGTAATTTCTTAAGATGTAACAGAAATCATACGGAGGAATTATGGGATATAGAGTTTCCCCTCCTTGGTGTCTTTATAAGATGTTCTGGGACCACCCGGAAAGTGTGTCAACCATAAACACAGAATGCTCACTTTCTTGCTTACTTCAACATACGTGTATGGACTCCTATAAAGGTATCTTTTGGATTTTCAAGTAAAACTTCACTCCAACGGGTTCTTAATTTACCAGGTTATTCTCCAGCATATGGGACATGGGAGGGAAAACAAAGAGAGAAAATCCAATGTGTAGAGGTTCTTTATAACCGTAAGAATAAGGGTATAGGGGATATATGAATGGGTACAGATAGATCCCTTTTCCTTTGTGTCGTTGTATCATGTTAGGGGACCACCCAAACCAATGTGTGATGATCAGAAATGCAAGATGCTCACTTTAAGGCTTACATAAAATTCGGCCATTGCAAACATATAAAGGTATCTTTCAAACTACTCGGCATAAATTATTTCTTAGAACTCTTGACCTAACACGCTTACACGTGGGCTTACTTGAAGGATGCAGGGTAAGTTCACGTAGTAGTTTCTTTTAAAACAACTCCATAGTTAATCTCCACCAGAAAAAAAACGTGTTTGTGATAAACAAATGGATTTTATTAAACAAAAAAATATGTACATTAAAACATGGGAACAAAGATCACCTTGCCTAGGCAGTTGAAAAAATTCCCAACAGGGGTGAAGAAACATATAAAAGGGCCCAAATGTTCTTACCCAATCTGCTGGGAGCCACAAAAGACAAAGGATCACCCAGTTCTCACATAAAAACACAGGCCACCAACGCGTTTCGACTACTCTGGTCTTCCTCAGGGTGAGCATTCTGTGTTTATGGTTGACACACTTTCCGGGTGGTCCCAGAACATCTTATAAAGACACCAAGGAGGGGAAACTCTATATCCCATAATTCCTCCATATGATTTCTGTTACATCTTAAGAAATTACCACACATTGGAAACTTTCTTTTGTCTTTTCCTCTATGTACTTTCTTTTTGGAGAAAATTCCCAGAGACATCGATCAGAGACTTTAAGACTTTGGGGGAACAAACCGGTCTGAAGTATTCCATCTATCCAGTGTTGAAGCGCAATTTGTATATATTTGTATTGTGGTATTATTTGTTTTTCCGGTTGAAAACTCCGGAACATATACTCATTTGCAGCCTCTCCACTTCCAGCGCAGGGAAGTATTGCCTTTTTCTTTTTTTTTGTATTGCAGAGTTATCCAAATATCTTCCCTGAGGCAGGATGTTAGGATATAGGGACAAGAGGAAATTTGTCTTGGAAAATATGTTTATAACAGACCAGGTCATTAACAAAGATTCTATTGATCATAGTTTAGAAAAGATTATGCATGATTTGGAGAAAACACTACTAAAGGAGAGTAGCACATGGTGGGAAATAGCCACATTAGAAAGATACATAGAGGATAAAATGATACCAAAGGGACTACAAATCCATAAGGAGTCATCAAATCACTTTGAGAATATTGATTTCAGAAAAGCCTGGAATAATATACTTAACACCTGTTCCCAGTCCCTGAAGGAGCTAATTATCAGGGAAAGAAGAAAAACTTTGGAGAAATGTGAAGATAAAATAAAGAGACTCACAGTACTAATAGAACCACTCAGTAAAGTTGAGGAATATAAACAAATGGAAGAAAATTTAGAACATAGAGTAAAAAGGAAGGAAAGAGAAATCATTGAACGTAAACAAAGGAAATACTTTAGGGACAGAATATCATCTAATACAGAAGGAGATCCACAGGAAGAATATCCCACGCCAAAACAGAGGAATTGTAGTTGTTCTTCCAGTATTTTTTCATTGGAAATAGATACCACTATTCGCAAGGAGAGAGAGTAATATGAACCATCTCAGACAAAGGGAAGTAAGAACCGCCCTGAAAAATAAGAAATATATCCATAGAACTCCCTCCAGAACATTAAGACATACCCATGCAGGAAGACAGTATGAGAATGTAAACCAATGGAAGTACGGAGACAAAATAAGACAACACCCTGTTTATAACAGAAATTATGATCAAAGAAGAAAAAACGATGTCAGATATGTCAATTATGAAGAGAGATACAGTAAACCAAAAAGAACAAACAGATACACTGAAAGAAGGAAACATGAGAATCTTAGAGCAAAAGATTACATTGTGGTGGATGAATATAATGCGGGTTGCACTCCATCTTCATCCTTTCAGACCAGAAACAGATATGAACAGTTAGGACAAGAAGCTTTTTTAGGACAGAACAGGAGTTGGAGAACCAGGAGGTAACCAAAAAACATAAATATAGGAAAAGGGGGAAGAGGGGAAAAGGATTAACAAAGAGAAAAGAGGTAAATAATGATAAAAGGAATGACATAATGGATACTGTCACCAAATAAAATACGACACAAGTGGATAGTACCCCAGATAATAGAATTTTCAATCTCAGTAACCATATTTTGAAGAAAGAAGAACTATCCATCTTACAAAAGGGTCTTAAGTACGCCCCTGACAATAAGATGAATAAGTTTGAAACATATGTAGACTTGCAAAAGTTTGCAAGAAATTTAACTTTAAAGAGATTCTTCATTTCACAACGAGAAGCAAGCTCGGAAATCAAGAATGTATTCAAACCTAAATCTACATTCTTCCCCACACACATGAAAGGAAGCTATGTAGAAACATTCAACCAACTGGTAGGAGAGGATTTAGAAAGAATTATACCTAAAGGGAGGAAATACCCTAATATAACCAGAAAAGAGAGAGATGCTATTAAATCCCTGGAGGAAAACGACAATATCATTATAAAGCCATCGGATAAAGGGGGAAGCATAGTCATAATGAATAAAGACGACTACGAACAAGAAGCTCTCCGGCAATTAAATGATAGAACTACCTATAAAATATTGAAAGGAGATCCTAGCCTAAGAATACAGAAAGAGATGGAATCATTAATTACTAAATATAAAACTCTCAATACTATTAACGAGAAAGAGGTAGGATTTATCATCAACAAAAATCCAAGCCTACCAGTGTTTTATCTACTTCCCAAGATCCACAAAAGTATAGAGAATCCCCCAGGACGACCCATTGTTGCCGGTATGGATTCCATAACCGCCAACTTATCGGAGTACGTGGATCACCATCCACAACCGAAGATGATAAAAATCAGGTCATATTTGAAGGATAGTATTAATGTACTAAACTTCTTAGAGAATTTCCCATGGGAGGTAGGAGATATCCTTGTAACAGCCGATGTAAGTTCCTTATATTCCATCATAGACCATAATAAAGGAATTCATGCAGTGGACCATTTTTTTAAAAATAGCAATATCGATAAGACAAAAATAGAATTTTTAAAGGAATCCATCAATTTCATTTTGAATAATAACTTTTTTTGGTTTAAAAATCATTACTATCAACAAGTACAGGGGACAGCCATGGGAACAAAATTCGCCCCAGCATACGCGAATATGTTCATGGGATACTGGGAGGATATATACATTTGGGAAAATAACTCATACTTAAAGAATATAATATTATGGAAACGTTACATAGATGATATTATCTTTGTATGGAGTGGAGGGGGAGATGATTTACAAAAATTCTGTGACATCTTCAACACAAATTCTTTCAACACACACTTTTAAAGTCAGCATTAAAGAAGTGCATTTTCTGGATCTGTGCATATATGTTGAGAACAACATTCTCAGAACAAAAAATTACATCAAACCCACGGATAATAATTCCTACATTTTGAGAACAAATAACCATCACTCAACGTGGTTGAAAGGCATTCCAGGAAGTCAAATACAAAGAATAAGGAGAAATTGTTCGGACATAAAGGTTTTCGATAAACAAGTATCGGAAATGACCTCCAGATTTGTAGAAAAAGGTTACAACAAGGGGGAAATAGAAGAAACAGTGGTAAAAATAAGGAACATGGAAAGAAGTACATTACTCAAATATAAGGAAAAATCCAACATTCAAACAAAGAAAATTCCCTTCATTACTCAGTTCAACACACAACACCGGGAGATAGAGAAGTCCATTAAAAAACACTGGCATATTCTAAAATGCGATCCTCTTTTAAAAGAAATTATTCCTGACAGACCACAGTTCGTCTATAGAAAAGCGAATAATTTAAAATCCCATTTAGTCAAAAGTGCCATTCCCGAGAAGAAAACGGGGAGAGTGAAAACCACTGGTTTTCACAGATGTGGAGATTGTATTATGTGTAAATCCCATACCGGCACCCCAAGAAAAGTTAATGAATTCACTGCCACAGGAAGCGGCAGGAAATATCAGATTAAAGAATTCATTACCTGTAATAGCAGTAACTGCATTTATTTAATTCAATGCAGCTGTAAATTACAGTACATCGGACGCACGTCGAGGAAGCTCCGTGAGCGATGGGGGGAACATACACGCAACATCAAGAAGGGCCTGGACAAACACAATTTATCCATCCATTTAAGGGAAGAACATCAATGCTCCTTGGACTCGATTACGGCAGTTATAGGGATTAAAAAAATAGAAGGGAATTGGAGGAAAAAAGATACCAATATAATACTAGCGAAAACAGAAATGAAATACATTTACGATATGAAGACTTTGTCCCCTACAGGTTTAAACGTAGATTTTGAATTAAAGTGGTTCTTGTAGATCACTCCTTCTACATCTCCTTGGAACGAATACATTCTCCCCATCAAGCCTTTTTATATATTTGGGGTGCATGCATTCCAATAGCAGACATCAGTGCCTTTCAATTTCTCATGTATTCCCTATTATAATCATGTTGTATGTCCATAATTATTCCTCCGATATATCACCTTTTTAGGGAGGTATTATACATGTGCCCCCACTGGGGACCCGGGTAATGTGTACCATATACACTTTCTCAGTGTCTGAATATAAGAAATTTGTTACTTATGTTCTGTACATATTTCCCATCTTCAGTATCCAATCGGATTTTAAATGTGGTTACATTTTTTATTTTTATTTTTATTGTAAGTTCAGTAACGTTTACCACCGCTAACAGGAATGGGATATTAATGGTGTTTTTAATATGTTCTTGTTTCATATATTTGTAAGTGTATTTATCATAGTATAACATTTCTGGGGAGGTGGAACGCACACATCCGGGACCGCGAGCCGCATGGAACGCAGGGGGGAGGAAGCACGTCATCCCCATTTCCTGTGTCCGCTGCACACGCCCGGTATAAGCGTTCCACACCCAGGAAGTCTGGTAACTCCCTCTGACACACGGCCAGGATAAGCGCCTGATTGGTCTTTTACCTGGTTGCTATGCCAACCCGTACTAACGGGGAACTAATGTTATTGTATGGTTTTTAAATGGTTTTAAACTGTAGTTTTTATAAGGGTCTGCTACTGTTTCCTATTTAGTACACACAGAGACATATAATATGTCCCTTATAGAGATATTTATTGCAGTTTCTCCACTGTGCATATAAAATGGGGTGGGATCCACCAGAGGATAAATAGATTGCTCTGGGATCCCACCACCACCCTGAGGAAGACCAGAGTAGTCGAAACGCGTTGGTGGCCTGTGTTTTTATGTGAGAACTGGGTGATCCTTTGTCTTTTGTGGCTCCCAGCAGATTGGGTAAGAACATTTGGGCCCTTTTATATGTTTCTTCACCCCTGTTGGGAATTTTTTCAACTGCCTAGGCAAGGTGATCTTTGTTCCCATGTTTTAATGTACATATTTTTTGTTTAATAAAATCCATTTGTTTATCACAAACACGTTTTTTTTCTGGTGGAGATTAACTATGGAGTTGTTTTAAAAGAAACTACTACGTGAACTTACCCTGCATCCTTCAAGTAAGCCCACGTGTAAGCGTGTTAGGTCAAGAGTTCTAAGAAATAATTTATGCCGAGTAGTTTGAAAGATACCTTTATATGTTTGCAATGGCCGAATTTTATGTAAGCCTTAAAGTGAGCATCTTGCATTTCTGATCATCACACATTGGCTTGGGTGGTCCCCTAACGTGATACAACGACACAAAGGAAAAGGGATCTATCTGTACCCATTCATATATCCCCTATACCCTTATTCTTACGGTTATAAAGAACCTCTACACATTGGATTTTCTCTCTTTGTTTTCCCTCCCATGTCCCATATGCTGGAGAATAACCTGGTAAATTAAGAACCCGTTGGAGTGAAGTTTTACTTGAAAATCCAAAAGATACCTTTATAGGAGTCCCTACACGTATGTTGAAGTAAGCAAGAAAGTGAGCATTCTGTGTTTATGGTTGACACACTTTCCGGGTGGTCCCAGAACATCTTATAAAGACACCAAGGAGGGGAAACTCTATATCCCATAATTCCTCCGTATGATTTCTGTTACATTTTAAGAAATTACCACACATTGGAAACTTTCTTTTGTCTTTTCCTCTATGTACTTTCTTTTTGGAGAAAATTCCCAAAGACATCGATCAGAGACTTTAAGACTTTGGGGGAACAAACCGGTCTGAAGTATTCCATCTATCCAGTGTTGAAGCGCAATTTGTATATATTTGTATTGTGGTATTATTTGTTTTTCCGGTTGAAAACTCCGGAACATATACTCATTTGCAGCCCCTCCACTTCCAGCGCAGGGAAGTATTGCCTTTTTCTTTTTTTCTTTTTTGTTGAGAACTGAGCCTGCGTCCTGGCTAGCGGGTCACCGGCCATTATTGTGGCATGAGTGTACGGAGACGCACGGCTTCTAAATGGGGCGGAATGCGTCTTCGGACACAGTACACAACTGCGTCCCCGTACACTGTACACAGTACCCATACTGGCACAACAGCCTTAAAACGGTTTTCTCCATCTTCTGCAACATGGCCCGTTTGTCTATCAGGACTTTCCGCAGCTACGTTTGATGGCATGGAAGTTGAACGGCTGATTCTAGCCAGGAGAGGGATCCCTAACAAGGTTATCCCGACTATGATCCAAGCCAGGAAGGGGGTAACGTCTAAGCATTACCATCGTATTTGGAAGACATACGTCTCTTGGTGTGAGAGCAGAAAATCTTTTGCAGTGGAATTCCATCTAGGACGTTTCCTTCTTTTTCTGCAAGCAGGAGTAGATGTGGGCCTACGTCTGGGCTCCATAAAAGTATAGATTTCGGCCTTGTCCATTTTCTTTCAGAAACAATTGGCTTCTCTCCCTGAGGTCCAGACGTTCTTGAAAGGTGTTTTGCACATCCAACCTCCCTTTATGCCTCCCATCTCTCAATGTGGTACTGCATTTCCTCCAATCAGACTGGTTTGAGCAGTTACAGGAAGTGGACGTAAAATTTCTTACATGGAAGACTGTCACACTGTTGGCCTTGGGTTCAGCAAGACGTGTGTCGAAGCTGGGGGCTTTGTCTTACAAGAGTCCCTATTTAATTTTCCATGAGGACAGAGCTGAACTCAGAACTCATCAGCAATTTCTTCCTAAGGTGGTGTCTGCATTTCACATCAACCAACCTATTGTGGTCCCAGTTGTCACGAGACCTCTACTACTTCAAAGTCTTTGGATGTTGTGAGGGCTTTGAAGGTATATGTGAAAGAGAACAGCTCGTCACAGAAAGACATACTCGCTGTTTGTTCTTTATGATCCCAATAAGATTGGGTATCCTGCTTTAAAGCAGACCATTGCACGCTGGATCAGACTTACTATCCAGCATGCTTATTCCACGGCAAGTTTGCCATGTCCAAAATCTGTACAGGCTCACTCTACTAGGTCGGTGGGTTCTTCCTGGGCGGTTGCCCGAGGTGTGTCGGCTTTACAGCTCTGCCGAGCAGCTACTTGGTCATGTTTGAACACGTTTGCTAAGTTCTACAAGTTTGATACTTTGGCCTCTGAGGACCTTCAGTTTAGTCACTCAGTTCAGCAGGAACCTCAGCACTCTCCCACCCGGTTTGGGAGCTTTGGTACATCCCCATGGTACTAAATGGGCCCCAGTATCCTCTAGGACGTAAGAGAAAATAGGATTTTAATTACCTACTTGTATATCCTTTTCTCGTAGTCCGTAGAGGATACTGGGTGCCTGCCCAGTGCTTCCTTCTTCCTGCACTGTTACTTGGTTAAGTAATGTTGGTTCAGCCGTTGCTGTTCCTGTTCCAAGTTTGGTTAGCTTGACTTTCCTCTTGTTGTGTGTGCTGGTTCGGAATCTCACCACTATTCTTATCTATCCTTCTCTCGAAGTATGTCCGTATCCTCGGGCACAGTTTCCTAGACTGAGTCTGGTAGGAGGGGCATAGAGGGAGGAGCCAGCCCACACTATCAAGTTCTTAAAGTGCCCATAGCTCCGAGTGGACACGTCTATACCGATGGTACTAAATGGACCCAAGTATCCTCTACGGACTACGAGAAAAGGATTTACTAGTAGGTAATTAAAATCCTATTTTGTTTGCTTGAACCGTTCGGGGAGACAAGGAAGGTTATTGTGTACCATCATTGCTTTTATTGTTCTACATTACCAACTTTGCTCTCACCACTTTACACTGGATTATAACATTGCCGACTTCTTGCTGTTGTTCGCATTTCGTGTGTGACTTTCATTCCGTACTTTCCAGTTCGTTACATCCTCTTTTCATCTTTTACTATGGATAAATTCATGGCCAAATCTCATAGAGGTGGCAGAGGAGGTACTCTTACCAAAACTCGTGAAACTACCAGCAACTAGCCCGCCATCCTCCCCTGATGGTGATAATATCTTACGTGGAATTTATGACCCTTCTATATACAGTACCGCATCCATCACCAAGGCCCAAAAAATATAAGATTTGCTATCTCCTTTGCTTGACAAGAAATTGGCAGGCCTCAAAGACGCCATTGACTCTGCCGTTACCCAACTCAAGGAACATAGTGCTCATTTCGATGAGCCTGGGCAGTGCATTTTCAACGTAAATTTGCTGGAAGCTAAAGCTACTATCACTTCTCAGGAGGCCTCCCTCACGGCCATGCATGACAAACTGAAAGATCTGAGAATCGGAATTTCCGTAGCAACCGTTGCCTGATTGGCTTGCCAGAGTAGGTCAAACAACGAGAATTGATGGACTTGGTCTCTGTGTGGCTTCCAGGGGAATTACATTGCTTGCCTGCCTCTGGCGCATTGATCATAGGGTACATCACATCGTCCCGGATAGGCTGGATCACCGCTGCAGACCTCGGCCTGTCATTTTCAAGTTCTTAAATTACGCGGATGAAGTCTGCATGCTGGACGATTACAGAAAATCTCGTTATCTGAATTACCAAGGTGGCCAGCTTCTTTTGTTTCAAGACTTTTCCTTCCAAGTGGCGATGAAAAGGAAAGAATTCTCTCCGGTTTGCAAGTCGCTCTTTGATGCTGGCATTCGCTTCGCGCTTCTCTATCCTGCCAAACTACGAGTGCAACATGATGGCAAACACCACTTCGACTGTTTCTCCTGCTAAATTGTTTCTTGCCTCTCTCCAGAGCCGTCCACATACTCCCTCAGATGACGCAGACTGATTTTGATTTTTGTTCGCAAGTATAACATCCATTTGATTATTGCAATGTTGTTCTTGATTGAATTGTTATTGGTTTTTTACATAAGCTGTTTGACACTGCACAGCATTTTCACCTTTTACATTGATTCAGCCAGTCAGTCAGTTCTGCCAGCCAGTCACTATTGTTAGCGCCGGTGTCCCAACGTGCAGCATTACAGGGAAGTAGATGCACTAAATAAACTACACCTCCCAGCAGCCCTTAACGCCAAAGCATTCCGGCGCTAAGGCCTGCTGGGAGCTGCAGTTTATTGAGTGCATCTTCCATGTAATGCGGCGTGTTGGGACAGCGGCACTAACAATAGTGACTGGCTGCTTGCCTGCTGTGCAAGTCTCCGGGAGAGGCACTGCCAAAGGGAGGAGAGCAGCTCAGCTGCTTCCAGGAGAAGCATTACCTGCCCCTCCCCCACTTGCAGTACCTCCAGGCCCCATCTGTGGCACCCCAAGCTAGGTGACCCGGAAGGGCGATTTATTTTTGTAAAGCTACAATTAGAATGGGAATTATAGACGATAGCAACATTGTATGCACCTACTGGCCCCAATAATGTCTTTTTTTATTGAAGCTTATGTTCAATTGCAAGGTTCGGCGGCAGGACACGTGGTTTTAGGTGGGGATTTCAATACCACTTTAAACCAATCTCTACACAAATCCAACGCTACCGGGGTCATTCCGAGTTGTTCGCTCGTTGCCGATTTTCGCTATACTGCGATTAGTCGCTTACTGCGTATGCGCAAGGTACGCAGAGCGCATGCGCTTAGTTATTTTACACAAAAGTTAGGTATTTTACTCACGGCATAACAAGGATTTTTCATCGTTCTGGTGATCGTAGTGTGATTGACAGGAAGTGGGTGTTTCTGGGTGGAAACTGTCCGTTTTCTGGGAGTGTGCGAAAAAAACGCTGGCGTTTCTGGGAAAAACGCGGGAGTGTCTGAAGAAACGGGGGAGTGTCTGGGCAAACGCTGGGTGTGTTTGTGACGTCAAACCAGGAACGAAACTGACTGAACTGATCGCAATGCCGGAGTAAGTCTGAAGCTACTTAGAAACTGCTAAGAAATTTCTATTCGCAATTCTGCGAATCTTTCGTTCGCAATTCTGCTATGCTAAGATACACTCCCAGAGGGCGGCGGCTTAGCGTGTGCAATGCTGCTAAAAGCAGCTAGCGAGCGAACAACTCGGAATGAGGGCCACCATTCGTACTACTCCACCTGCTGCATTGGCTTTATTGATAGATTCTTTTCAGCTCTCAGACCCTTGGAAGTATCAACACCCAGTGGGTAGAGATTTTACTTTCTATTAACACCCTCATCACACTTCTTTGAGAATTGATTTTTGGCTTATTCCCACCTCTTTGTTGGTTAGGGTGCATCGTACTAAAATTGAGAACATAGCTGTCTCTGACCACACCCCAACTTGGTTTACTCTTACTCTTCCCTCCCACAAATTGCATTCTTTAATTGGAGATTCCTCTCGTACTTAGCAGACTCCCCTGATTTTAAATTGTCCCTGGAACAACACTTCCTTAATTATGTGGATGACAACATTCAACATGTTGAGGATGTGAATCTATTTTGGGCTGCCTCCAAGCCGGTGCTTCGAGGTCATATCATTGCATACGTTGCGGCCAAGCGTATGTCCATGAATATGAAATTACAAGTACTTAGTTTGGCGGTGTCAGACTCTTATCCTGCCATGTTACAAGATGATACTCCAGAGAAGCGTCAGCTCTATACTGACATTAAGTCTATGTATGATACGCTATGCACCGAAAAGGCACAATACTCTTTAGACCACCAAAAGAATCGATACTTTAGATGGGTCAATAAGGCTAGCAAGTTACTGGTTTCTGTTGGTCGTAGCCAAAGACCAATGGTGCATATACCGAAACTCTCCTCAGACACAGGATAATTGACATCTGCTTCTGATATTGCCAATTCATTTTAGACTACTACTGTATATACATTTGTACACTGCCCCTCCTGACAATCCCTCTGTAGGCATAGATTTTATTAGGAAGGCTAAGTCTCCAACGTTGACTGGCACTGAAAGCAGCTCTTTAGTGGATCCCATTTCAGAACAGGAACTTAGATTAGCCATTGGCCAGCTAGCTAGAGGTAAAGCCTGATGGTCTGGGAGCCAAATATTATAAATTATTGTCCCCACACCTTTCTCCACATCTTCTAAATTTGTTTAATGCTATATTATTAGGTAAGGAACTCCCACCTGAATTTAATCAAGCCAGGGTTATAATCCTTCCAAAACCGGGTAAAGACCCCACTTTGGTCATGTCTTATCGCTCCATATCCTTTTTAAATCAAGATCTCAAACTATTGACAACTATTATAGCGCAACGTCTACAGACTGTGTTACCAAAATTGCTCTATCCCTCTCAAACTTTCTTTATAAAAGGCCGTACATCAGTACATAATATACGGCAGGTGGTGACCGCACTAACCCAATCCCTTTCTGACCCTTATGGTAAATTGCTTCTAGTTAGTTGTGACGCAGATAAAGCTTTGACAGGGTATCCTGGGCACATTTATATTGTGTTAGGCACCTTCAAACCTTTGGGGTTGGCTTTATTGATTTGTTCTGCAAGTTGTATTCTTCCCCCAAAGCTTTCCTGACCATCAATAGTCTAAACACCTCTAGCTTTACCTTATATCGTGGCACTAGACAGGGCTGCCCATTATCACTATTATTGTTTAACTTGGCAATAGATCCCCTGATTAGACTGTTTAATTTAAACAACCTTTGCGTGGCATTGAAATTGGTCCACATGTACTGAAGGTCTCCGCATATGCCGACGATCTTTTATTATCCTCAAGAGGCATTTCCAGGGTTCCTGCAATTACTGCTTGACTTTGAAAATGTCTCGGGTTTTTTGATAAACAAACTGAAAACTAAAGCATTAGCGTTACACACGAGAGCTAAGGAGGACTGGACGGAGGGCTTTCCGTTTTTATGGGCAGATTCATCCCTCACGTATTTGGATCTAAACATAATGGTGAAACCAACTGACCTATATATGGATAACATCCCTAGTCTGATATCCCACACTTTATCAGACTTTCACTCTTGGCTATTTTTGCCACTGTCATACGCAGGCAGATGCCATTTAATAAAGATGATTTCCTTCCCCCGATTGTTATATACTATACAAATGGTTCCCATCATGTTGAAGGATTCAGCACTTTCATCTGGGAAGAAAAAAAGCCTAGAATATCGTTGTTTAAATTATGTCAATCCACTTCCTAATTTGCCCTGCATACGATCCTATGCCCTGGTTGCAAATTATCGCTATGCAGTGGATTGGATACATACCACCAGCAATTATGCAAATACTGTCATGGAACAGGCCTTCTGTCCAAATATACCACTAACTAACCTGTTACACATGAGACCATCAAGCTATCCCCCTAGTATAACTAGCAATTTGCTACTCACAGCCACGTGTACTGCCTGGCGGCTATCCCGCTCTGTCTTGGGACTTTCGTCTCACAATACTGTTTTTCAACCACTTCATCATCCTACTGTTGCATATACCTCATTGATACAGGGTTCTTTGTTATCTATGCTTTGGATAAGGGGGAATCTCCGTTTGATTGTACATATGTTAGATGGTGGCAGCTTGAAAGTACTGCCTTATCACAGATTATGTGTAAAGTACCCGAACTTGTCTATTTCTTTATTCATGTATTATCAATTTCACAGTTGAACTTCCAGTGTCCTTTCTAAGTTATCTGATACTGTCACCTCGAATGGGCTAGATATTATGGTCAAACATGCTACTGAGAGGATATGCACTACCTCCAAATTATATATACTTATTAAAAGCCAGCTTTGCATTGAACGTTTACAAACGGTTATGGCAAAGTGGTCCATTAATCTACTGAATATCCCACTTGCAACAATCCTTTCAGCGTTTACATGACTTAATAAAACTTTGGTTTACGCATCTTATATGGAAATGCAATATAAGTTATTGCATCGGGCATACTACACTCCAAAATGACGTCTACTAATGGGTACCTCCGCAGACTCAAATTGCTTTAAATGTGCAGCATCAGACGCTGACTTGTACCACTGCATGTGGAACTGCCCTATTGTTCACGAATTTTGGATGGTGGTAAGCCGATATATTAAAGACACTTATGGTATCACGATTACTCTTACCCCAGAGTGGGCTTTATGGGACATATACACTTCTCCTATTCAAGATAGACCTCCCTTGGGACAAAGATTGTTACTTGCCAAATTAGCAGCCGCAGTGCAGAAAACGATCTTGTCACAATGGATATCACCTGACCCTCTACAATTATCTTTATTTTTACCCCGGGTATCATGTTTATTGTTAAGTTCCCTTAACTTTCAGGAAAAACCAATACCTTATTGCACAGTGGTTTGGACCGCTGCGGCCGCTAAGTGTATGCGATAAACCTTTATGAATATGTATGCACGTTTTGCGTAAGCACGCCGAGACACAGTGAGCACAATGTAGCTACACGTGTGGCTGAATACACCATAAACCCTTAACAGAAATGGAATGCGACACCAGTAGTTATATGTTATGTTGTGGTCCAAAGCAGCAACAAATATTTACTTAAAAAGGGGTAAACACAGAAATACAATACTATCACAGAGAAGAAACTACAACCAATGGATACATACGTTTGTTCACCTGCGCCACCCGGATTTGGTCCTCAGTCAATCTGGAAAGATGACCTTCAGAGAATAGACTGAGGCCGGCCAGGAGGCTTGGCTTTTATACAATAGTCCAAAGCATGAAACAAAGGAAACTGTAAGCTCTTCATCCATAGGTCAAGGGGCAGGTCATTTACAGTATGTGAGTGGTCATAGGTTGGTTTGAACAGGCGGGCGATGCTTAATCCAGGTGTACTTGCAGATGTCTTCCACTGGGTTCCCGCCGAATATCAGGAGTACAGTACATACAGTGAGATCTAAATATTGTATTCCTGCGCATAACTATGCGCAGATTTATGCGATTATCTGCAAACTGTGATCGGAATATTGCCCTTGAATTACTGTACATGTGGATACCAAACACTATGTTCTGACCTATTTCTGTCCCCTCACATCCTGTAAAGTTGAATATCTCTATTGTTCCATAACTTGCTGGTGTGGTGTGTGTGTGTGTGTGTGGGCTATGTGTAAATTATGCACTATATGGATGAAATATCAGTTATGTCTTTGTGGCTTTTCCATGCGAATGCATATGCTACTATATTTACCCATACCACGCGCTAATACGCAGGGTTTCATGAGCCAATGTACGCAGCGTGCGGGCATGCGCACGCACGGCAGCACAAGCACCCGCACGGAGGCCACTCTGTGTGGTGTTTGTACTTGATGCATGTGAGTATAATATTTTTGACGTTGACAGTCCACCCTTTGCCAGTAAACAATAACTGCCACACCTAACTAATAATACTGAAAATATTACATTTATAATATGTACAATATTCGGGTAACAGGGGGAGAGTTGTAGGTGGGAAATGTATAGCCTAGTGGGACAGGAAAAAGCGTGTATGTATGAGTAAGAGTCTGAGGGGGAGGTACCATTGTGCCGTAAGCTTCGAGGTATTGCGAAGTATACATTTAATCCTTATCATCCCGTATTAAGGGTCTGTACATGGGCAAACAAACATTACCGAGCTCTTTCTAGGCAAGGGCCATTAGCCCTCACCTTGTCCGGCTTCTTATAATAACAAATGGGGAGCACATTTATCGGATGATACATGTGGGGAGGTATATGTGTATGCCATTATGTGTGGATAACGTTTATCGACTATGTGTGTTATTAACTGAAGATTGCAGAGATGAGAGTAAGACATATAAAGATACATTCACATAAATTTTGGGCACACTGATGTCATCTCCGGACTGTAGAACTCTGGGTAGAGGGGAAAACACAGAGATGGTGAAAGAAACAGGCCATGAAATTCATTTGCATTCCTTATCACAACACTGTTTCTACGGTTGGGTCATATATCAAATCTGCCACTGTTACAACGCCATCGCTCCTTAGACTCATCAAATTTGTCTTATGTCTTCCCGCCTCAAAATTTAAACACATCAGAATATCAGACCGATAACTATGACGACACCCCGGATACAGAGGAGAAACTTTCCCACACTTGCGATTACATTTTGTGCCCACTCTCCTAACCCAGAGAACCATTTTAGTGGGTTCAACCATGAGGCCCAGCCGGTCAATTCATTACCCACAGCTGCTAAAGTAAGGTTGTGTTCCCTTCTAAACTCCCACTTCAACTGCAAGACATCGTCCATCTTTTGATCGATCTCTGTTGGGTCTTCAGTACTGTTGGTAATGTAAGTACAGCACTTCACACCATATTGAGTTGCCAGAGTAACACAATATCCACCCGTCACGGCCGTGACATAATTTAAGACCATCCTGTGCTGAACCAGCTCCTTCTTGTAGGCCTGTAGCTCCCTACCCGTATACCTGAAGGTGTCATCATACATCTCAGTGATATTATCTATCAAGTTCGCTAGCGCATGGATGTACCTATAATTTATAATTCCTCTGGCAGTATGGGTGATATCTAATGCGAGAAGAATTTGAATCCCGGTGGATTAATGGATCAAATCAGAGGCTGCGGGCTCTGTCCTATCTATGAGGTGTCTCTTGACAATGTGTTCATAGTGTGTATGAGTATAAGGAGTCTGAGCGTTGCAGTGAATATCTTTCATTTTGTCGTGTGTAATGGTCATGACCTCTGGTAGTACTCTGCCTATGTAACACAACCCTTCCGAGCTCGGAGTAAGCCACTTGTTTGCTTTCCTTCCACATATGAAATAGGCGTCATCTGGAAGAACATAGGGGACAAAATGCAACAAAACCATATCACAGATTTTTCTCATGAAGAAACTGGTCTCCAGTTCTCCCATTTGTTCAGTACAAGTATCGGGCTGGATGATGTGGGCACAATATCCCTGTGTCACTTTTCCAACCCACATGGTTTTGATCCCACGTGTATACCTGTACCGGTAGTACAAGTTCGGGGTTGATGGGTACTTTATCAACCCTATGTGAGAAGGTCATTGTCTGATTGTTCCATGTCACTTCCCAATTTCCTGGTTTCCGGAAATTGGACACGTTAAAACACAGCAGTGACCTATCTACGTGGTACTGGTGGAGACTCAAGCTAGGGGGCCTAGATATATAAAATTTCCTGTCCACCGGTATCCCTTCATGTAATTCGGGTACCTCATTTACTGTTAAAGGGTATGGCACTAATCCCGACTTACTCTGTCCTTGAGGTACTTGCAAGCACACCCAGCATTCCGTTTGGTTTAAGACCGTACCCACTAATGAGTGGTAATCACTCAACGGATGTCCGCCAATGTTGGTATTGACTGACATCTCTGGATGCACCCATCTTCGACTATGTTATCGCAGTACTTACATATGCAGTATTCATCAGATAATAACCCTTCACTTTGCCTTCGAGCTCCGTGACTACCAGATCTCTTACTGATACCAGCTTTGACCAAAGTGATGGACTGATCCTGGGGTCCTACGATTCCATCCTCTCCATCAGAACACATTCCAGATCCTTGCTCGACCTCTCGGGGGCCTTCACAAAAACAAATTGTCCTGCTCAAAAACAGAGTCACCAGAAAAAGTCGGAACACAGTCTCTTGATGTGGATCCATTTCGGTAAGGAGAAAAATAGGAAGGGAGAAAAAAGAAAAATGCAGTGGGGGGGTGATTGGAGGTAGAGGGAAAAAAAATTATGACAACCGTCCTTGCTGTTCAACAGTCCTGCCTCTCAGCTTTCCCGAAACAGATTCTCTAGTGCACAGGTTCTCAAACTCGGTCCTCAGGACCCCACACAGTGCATGTTTTGCAGGTCTCCTCACAGAATTGCAAGTGAAATTATTAGTTTCACCTGTGGACCTTTTAAAATGTGTCGGTGAGTAATTAATACACCTGTGCACCTGCTGGGTTACCTGCAAAACATGCACTCCGTGGGGTCCTGAGGACCGAGTTTGAGAACCCCTGCTCTAGTGATACAAGGTTCTCTTCACCTTTCTCTTTTTCACGAGTTTTCTCTGGGTCAGCAACCTTCTTGCAGTGGGACAAGTGGACCCAAGTCTCTCTCTCGGCGACTTTCAATGCTGTCGTGCTGGTCAACAAAACTTGATACATCCTTCCCACCTGTCAATGAGGAAACCTGAGCGTAGAAAATTTATAATCATCACATAGTCCCCAGGTTCAATGTCATGACAATTACTGTTTGGTAGGTCAGGAATCGCCAGTTTCAGATTCCTTTGCTGGTTTCTCAGTTGCTGGCTCATCCTAACCAAATATTTCACAGTAATTTCATTATTGCACTTCAGATCATCCTGGGGTCTATCATTACATGGGGCTGTCGTCCAAAAAGAATTTCAAAGGGTGATAGGTTAAGCGGTGACCTGGGAGTGGTTCTGATGCTGTACAACACTAGTGGCAGTGCTTCTGGCCACAACAGTCCAGTTTCAGCCATCACTTTGCTCAGCTTGGTCTTAATAGTGCTATTCATTCTCTCCACCTTCGCACTGGCCTTTGGCCAGTATGGAGTATGTAGCTTACTATTAATACCCATCAGTTTGCACATGACCTGAAAGACTTCACCTGTAAAATGGGTACCCTTATCGCTTTCAATCATTTTAGGGATACCATATCTACACACAAATTCCTGCATGATTTTCTTTGCTGTGAATACAGCAGTATTTGTGGCAGCGGGGAATGCTTCTACCCAGTTTGAAAAGACATCTGTACATACTAAACATACTTTAAATTCCTACAGGGTGGTAGCTGTATGAAGTCGATTTGTATTACCTGGAAAGGTCCGTCTTTAGGAGGGATATGGGATGGCTCCGTTTGGTATTGTCTTACCAATATTCTTCCTCAAGCAAGTAAGACATGTCATTGCTTTCTTACCTGCATGAGAAGAGAACCCTGGTGCACTCCAGTAGGCTCTTATCAATTTGCACATACCTTCCTTGCCCAGATGAGTCAGACCATGTGCCGCTTCAGCTAGGCTCAGGAGATATGCCCTGGGGGCCACTGGCTTACCTTGTCCATCTCTCCAGAGTCCCGAGGAATTACACCACAAATTTTAAGGTTTCCTTCCATACACAGTTTAATAAACAACATAAAAGGATAGAAGGAATAGTTAGAAAGAACTGGAATATTCTGATGAAGGATGAAATCCTATGTAAAGTTTTACCAAAAAAGCCAAAATTTACATACAGGAGGGCACCGAACATTAAAAACAGTCTCATATCCAGTGCATTACCCATGGATGGAAAGAGGTTTCTTCCAAGAAATAAGGGGTTTTACCGTTGTGGAGACTGTAAACTAGAGATGTGCACTTGAAATTTTTCGGGTTTTGTGTTTTGGTTTTGGGTTCGGTTCCGCGGCCGTGTTTTGGGTTCGACCGCGTTTTGGCAAAACCTCACCGAATTTTTTTTGTCGGATTCGGGTGTGTTTTGGATTCAGGTGTTTTTTTCAAAAAACACTAAAAAACAGCTTAAATCATAGAATTTGGGGGTCATTTTGACCCCAAAGTATTATTAACCTCAAAAACCATAATTTCCACTCATTTTCAGTCTATTCTGAATACCTCACACCTCACAATATTATTTTTAGTCCTAAAATTTGCACCGAGGACGCTGGATGACTAAGCTAAGCGACCCTAGTGGCCGACACAAACACCTGGCCCATCTAGGAGTGGCACTGCAGTGTCACGCAGGATGGCCCTTCCAAAAAACACTCCCCAAACAGCACATGACGCAAAGAAAATAAGAGGCGCAATGAGGTAGCTGTGTGAGTAAGATAAGCGACCCTAGTGGCCGACACAAACACCTGGCCCATCTAGGAGTGGCACTGCAGTGTCACGCAGGATGGCCCTTCCAAAAAACCCTCCCCAAACAGCACATGACGCAAAGAAAAAAAGAGGCGCAATGAGGTAGCTGTGTGAGTAAGATAAGCGACCCTAGTGGCCGACACAAACACCTGGCCCATCTAGGAGTGGCACTGCAGTGTCACGCAGGATGGCCCTTCCAAAAAACACTCCCCAAACAGCACATGACGCAAAGAAAAAAAGAGGCGCAATGAGGTAGCTGTGTGAGTAAGATAAGCGACCCTAGTGGCCGACACAAACACCTGGCCCATCTAGGAGTGGCACTGCAGTGTCACGCAGGATGGCCCTTCCAAAAAACACTCCCCAAACAGCACATGAGGGAAAGAAAAAAAGAGGCGCAATGAGGTAGCTGTGTGAGTAAGATAAGCGACCCTAGTGGCCGACACAAACACCTGGCCCATCTAGGAGTGGCACTGCAGTGTCACGCAGGATGGCCCTTCCATAAAAAACCCCCCCAAACAGCACATGACGCAAAGAAAAAAAGAGGCGCAATGAGGTAGCTGTGTGAGTAAGATAAGCGACCCTAGTGGCCGACACAAACACCTGGCCCATCTAGGAGTGGCACTGCAGTGTCACGCAGGATGGCCCTTCCAAAAAACACTCCCCAAACAGCACATGACGCAAAGAAAAAAAGAGGCGCAATGAGGTAGCTGTGTGAGTAAGATAAGCGACCCTAGTGGCCGACACAAACACCTGGCCCATCTAGGAGTGGCACTGCAGTGTCACGCAGGATGGCCCTTCCAAAAAACACTCCCCAAACAGCACATGACGCAAAGAAAAAAAGAGGCGCAATGAGGTAGCTGTGTGAGTAAGATAAGCGACCCTAGTGGCCGACACAAACACCTGGCCCATCTAGGAGTGGCACTGCAGTGTCACGCAGGATGGCCCTTCCAAAAAACACTCCCCAAACAGCACATGACGCAAAGAAGAAAAAAAGAAAAAAGAGGTGCAAGATGGAATTGTCCTTGGGCCCTCCCACCCACCCTTATGTTGTATAAACAGGACATGCACACTTTAACCAACCCATCATTTCAGTGACAGGGTCTGCCACACGACTGTGACTGAAATGACGGGTTGGTTTGGACCCCCACCAAAAAAGAAGCAATTAATCTCTCCTTGCACAAACTGGCTCTACAGAGGCAAGATGTCAACCTCATCATCATCCTCCGATATATCACCGTGTACATCCCCCTCCTCACAGATTATCAATTCGTCCCCACTGGAATCCACCATCTCAGCTCCCTGTGTACTTTGTGGAGGCAATTGCTGCTGGTCAATGTCTCCACGGAGGAATTGATTATAATTCATTTTAATGAACATCATCTTCTCCACATTTTCTGGAAGTAACCTCGTACGCCGATTGCTGACAAGGTGAGCGGCGGCACTAAACACTCTTTCGGAGTACACACTTGTGGGAGGGCAACTTAGGTAGAATAAAGCCAGTTTGTGCAAGGGCCTCCAAATTGCCTCTTTTTCCTGCCAGTATAAGTACGGACTGTGTGACGTGCCTACTTGGATGCGGTCACTCATATAATCCTCCACCATTCTTTCAATGGGGAGAGAATCATATGCAGTGACAGTAGACGACATGTCCGTAATCGTTGTCAGGTCCTTCAGTCCGGACCAGATGTCAGCATCAGCAGTCGCTCCAGACTGCCCTGCATCACCGCCAGCGGGTGGGCTCGGAATTCTGAGCCTTTTCCTCGCACCCCCAGTTGCGGGAGAATGTGAAGGAGGAGATGTTGACAGGTCGCGTTCCGCTTGACTTGACAATTTTCTCACCAGCAGGTCTTTGAACCCCAGCAGACTTGTGTCTGCCGGAAAGAGAGATCCAAGGTAGGTTTTAAATCTAGGATCGAGCACGGTGGCCAAAATGTAGTGCTCTGATTTCAACAGATTGACCACCCGTGAATCCTTGTTAAGCGAATTAAGGGCTCCATCCACAAGTCCCACATGCCTAGCGGAATCGCTCCGTGTTAGCTCCTCCTTCAATGTCTCCAGCTTCTTCTGCAAAAGCCTGATGAGGGGAATGACCTGACTCAGGCTGGCAGTGTCTGAACTGACTTCACGTGTGGCAAGTTCAAAGGGCAGCAGAACCTTGCACAACGTTGAAATCATTCTCCACTGCGCTTGAGACAGGTGCATTCCACCTCCTATATCGTGCTGAATTGTATAGGCTTGAATGGCCTTTTGCTGCTCCTCCAACCTCTGAAGCATATATAGGGTTGAATTCCACCTCGTTACCACTTCTTGCTTCAGATGATGGCAGGGCAGGTTCAGGCGTTTTTGGTGTTGCTCCAGTCTTTTGTACGTGGTGCCTGTACGCCGAAAGTGTCCCGCAATTCTTCTGGCCACCGACAGCATCTCTTGCACGCCCCTGTCGTTTTTAAAAAAATTCTGCACCACCAAATTCAAGGTATGTGCAAAACATGGGACGTGCTGGAATTTGCCCATATTTAATGCACACACAATATTGCTGGCGTTGTCCGATGCCACAAATCCACAGGAGAGTCCAATTGGGGTAAGCCATTCCGCGATGATCTTCCTCAGTTGCCGTAAGAGGTTTTCAGCTGTGTGCGTATTCTGGAAACCGGTGATGCAAAGCGTAGCCTGCCTAGGAAAGAGTTGGCGTTTGCGAGATGCTGCTACTGGTGCCGCCACTGCTGTTCTTGCGGCGGGAGTCCATACATCTACCCAGTGGGCTGTCACAGTCATATAGTCCTGACCCTGCCCTGCTCCACTTGTCCACATGTCCGTGGTTAAGTGGACATTGGGTACAACTGCATTTTTTAGGACACTGGTGAGTCTTTTTCTGACGTCCGTGTACATTCTCGGTATCGCCTGCCTAGAGAAGTGGAACCTAGATGGTATTTGGTAACGGGGGCACACTACCTCAAGAAATTGTCTAGTTCCCTGTGAACTAACGGCGGATACCGGACGCACGTCTAACACCAACATAGTTGTCAAGGCCTCAGTTATCCGCTTTGCAGCAGGATGACTGCTGTGATATTTCATCTTCCTCGCAAAGGACTGTTGGACAGTCAATTGCTTGGTGGAAGTAGTAAAAGTGGTCTTACGATTTCCCCTCTGGGATGACCATTGACTCCCAGCAGCAACAACAGCAGCGCCAGCAGCAGTAGGCGTTACACGCAAGGATGCATCGGAGGAATCCCAGGCAGGAGAGGAATCGTCAGAATTGCCAGTGACATGGCCTGCAGGACTATTGGCATTCCTGGGGAAGGAGGAAATTGACACTGAGGGAGTTGGTGGGGTGGTTTGCGTGAGCTTGGTTACAAGAGGAAGGGATTTACTGGTCAGTGGACTGCTTCCGCTGTCGCCCAAAGTTTTTGAACTTGTCACTGACTTATTATGAATGCGCTGCAGGTGACGTATAAGGGAGGATGTTTCGAGGTGGTTAACGTCCTTACCCCTACTTATTACAGCTTGACAAAGGCAACACACGGCTTGACAAATGTTGTCCGCATTTCTGTTGAAATACTTCCACACCGAAGAGCTGATTTTTTTGGTATTTTCACCAGGCATGTCAACGGCCATATTCCTCCCACGGACAACAGGTGTCTCCCCGGGTGCCTGACTTAAACAAACCACCTCACCATCAGAATCCTCCTTGTCAATTTCCTCCCCAGCGCCAGCAACACCCATATCCTCCTCATCCTGGTGTACTTCAACACTGACATCTTCAATCTGACTATCAGGAACTGGACTGCGGGTGCTCCTTCCAGCACTTGCAGGGGGCGTGCAAATGGTGGAAGGCGCAAGCTCTTCATGTCCAGTGTTGGGAAGGTCAGGCATCGCAACCGACACAATTGGACTCTCCTTGTGGATTTGGGATTTCGAAGAACGCACAGTTCTTTGCGGTGCTTTTGCCAGCTTGAGTCTTTTCATTTTTCTAGCGAGAGGCTGAGTGCTTCCATCCTCATGTGAAGCTGAACCACTAGCCATGAACATAGGCCAGGGCCTCAGCCGTTCCTTGCCACTCCGTGTGGTAAATGGCATATTGGCAAGTTTACGCTTCTCCTCCGACAATTTTATTTTAGATTTTGGAGTCCTTTTTTTACTGATATTTGGTGTTTTGGATTTTACATGCTCTGTACTATGACATTGGGCATCGGCCTTGGCAGACGACGTTGCTGGCATTTCATCGTCTCGGCCATGACTAGTGGCAGCAGCTTCAGCACGAGGTGGAAGTGGATCTTGATCTTTCCCTAATTTTGGAACCTCAACATTTTTGTTCTCCATATTTTAATAGGCACAACTAAAAGGCACCTCAGGTAAACAATGGAGATGGATGGATACTAGTATACTTATGGATGGACGAGCGACTGCCGACACAGAGGTAGCTACAGCCGTGGACTACCGTACTGTGTCTGCTGCTAATATAGACTGGATGATAATGAGATGAAATTAATATATATATATATAATATCACTAGTACTGCAGCCGGACAGGTATATATATTTATTATGTAATGACTGATGACGGACCTGCTGGACACTGTCAGCTCAGCAGCACCGCAGACTGCTACAGTAAGCTACTATAGTAGTATGTATCAAGAAGAAAGAAAAAAAAAAACACGGGTAGGTGGTATACAATTATGGATGGACGAGCGACTGCCGACACAGAGGTAGCTACAGCCGTGGACTACCGTACTGTGTCTGCTGCTAATATAGACTGGATGATAATGAGATGAAATTAATATATATATATATATATAATATCACTAGTACTGCAGCCGGACAGGTATATATATTTATTATGTAATGACTGATGACAGACCTGCTGGACACTGTCAGCTCAGCAGCACCGCAGACTGCTACAGTAAGCTACTATAGTAGTATGTATCAAGAAGAAAGAAGAAAAAAAAACCACGGGTAGGTGGTATACAATTATGGATGGACGAGCGACTGCCGACACAGAGGTAGCTACAGCCGTGGACTACCGTACTGTGTCTGCTGCTAATATAGACTGGATGATAATGAGATGAAATTAATATATATATATATAATATCACTAGTACTGCAGCCGGACAGGTATATATATTTATTATGTAATGACTGATGACGGACCTGCTGGACACTGTCCGCTCAGCAGCACCGCAGACTGCTACAGTAAGCTACTATAGTAGTATGTATCAAGAAGAAAGAAAAAAAAAAACACGGGTAGGTGGTATACAATTATGGATGGACGAGCGACTGCCGACACAGAGGTAGCTACAGCCGTGGACTACCGTACTGTGTCTGCTGCTAATATAGACTGGATGATAATGAGATGAAATTAATATATATATATATATATATAATATCACTAGTACTGCAGCCGGACAGGTATATATATTTATTATGTAATGACTGATGACGGACCTGCTGGACACTGTCAGCTCAGCAGCACCGCAGACTGCTACAGTAAGCTACTATAGTAGTATGTATCAAGAAGAAAGAAAAAAAAAACCACGGGTAGGTGGTATACAATTATGGATGGACGAGCGACTGCCGACACAGAGGTAGCTACAGCCGTGGACTACCGTACTGTGTCTGCTGCTAATATAGACTGGATGATAATGAGATGAAATTAATATATATATATATAATATCACTAGTACTGCAGCCGGACAGGTATATATATTTATTATGCAATGACTGATGACGGACCTGCTGGACACTGTCAGCTCAGCAGCACCGCAGACTGCTACAGTAAGCTACTATAGTAGTATGTATCAAGAAGAAAGAAAGAAAAAAAAAAAAACACGGGTAGGTGGTATACAATTATATATATATTATATACAATTATATATATATATATATTAAACTGGTGGTGATTAATTAAACTGGTGGTCAGGTCACTGGTCACACTATCAGCAACTTGCAAGTAGTACTCCTAAGCAGACAATCACAATATATACTGGTGGTCAGTGTGGTCACAATGGCAGTGTGGCACTCTGGCAGCAAAAGTGTGCACTGTACGTTAAAATATGTACTCCTGCTCTCAGACTCTAACTGCTCCCCACTGTCTCCCCCACAAGTCAGATATACAGTCACACTATCACTTCAGCAAGTAGTAGTACTCCTCCTAATGCTCCCCAAAATTACTAAAGTAAATACTGTGTCTCTCTCTACTCTAGTCTCACTCTCTTCTCTATAAACGAAGAGGACGCCAGCCACGTCCTCTCCCTATCAATCTCAATGCACGTGTGAAAATGGCGGCGACGCGCGGCTCCTTATATAGAATCCGAGTCTCGCGATAGAATCCGAGCCTCGCGAGAATCCGACAGCGGGATGATGACGTTCGGGCGCGCTCGGGTTAACCGAGCAAGGCGGGAAGATCCGAGTCGCTCGGCCCCGTGTAAAAAAACCTGAAGTTCGGGCGGGTTCGGATTCCGAGGAACTGAACCCGCTCATCTCTACTGTAAACTTTGCAAAGCCTGTCCCAGCAGTGAATCTAAAGTTACAAGCTTCTGCTGGGAAAAGAAGACCATCAAAATTGACGAGTTTATAACCTGTCATACAGATTATGTCATTTATGGCATAGTGTGCAAATGCAATCTATTGTATATAGGTAAAACCAAACGACAGGTGAAAATTCGCTGGGCCGAGCATGTTCGAAACATTATTAATGGTAACGTTAATCATCCCTTTTCCTTGCATTTTAAAGAGAAACATGAACAATCAGTTAAGGGTCTAAAGAGCTTCTGTGCAATCAAATGGATACAAAATAACTGGAGGACAAGGGATAGGGATAACAGGTTAGCCAAGGCGGAAATGAGGAACATCTATGAATTCAACAGCCTTAGACCTCATGGTCTAAACCACGATTTTGAAATTAGGTGGTTTCTGTAAAGTGATGTTAGGTTCATTCTACTAGGGCTTATACCTTTTTGAAATTTTGGGATTATTCCCAAGTGTCCTTCTATCTATATAGGGAGTTCTTTCCAGCATTATTGCAATTATATGTGTTCATAGAAATTCATATGTAAATGTGAGTTTATTTATGTAAAATGTACATTGCAGTAACCATTACGTTGCCATGTTAATTACGTTCATAATACCTTTCCCTGTGCATAGGGGGCCGTAGTATAGGTTGTGTGCTTGGGTCTATTTAGAATGTAGGATATGGGTAATATGTATAGTTTTGTTCCCCCTATCATACGCAGTTGGCCCAGGACTTTCAAATTATACTTGTTTCCAGGGTGGCGCTCTGTTATAAAATGTTTGTACCAGAGGCGGAGTACAGATAACTCCGTTTTGGTTACTAGGAAGTAACTGTGTCCTTGATGCGTCACTATGGAAACAGGACGCTGGCCTTCAGTACGGAGGGGATATGTGAAGAAATAAGCGGTTCCGTTTATGAGAACATCAGTGACGTATTAAGTGGGCAGAAGTCACGGCGAACCATGTTGGAAAAGGGCAAAGTTGAGAACTTGCCCTACATCCTAATTCCGTGCCCGCGACTGCAGTGAGTATAGGACGTTGAGGGGAGATTACGGGGTATTGGTTCCCAGGACCAGGTTTTGTTCCAACATGTTAGTAATGTAAATGTGGTTTAGATTACTTTCGTTTTTAGCTGTTAGGATAGCACGTCTAAGCCGCATGACTGGTCTAGACCCCGGAAGTGTTACCAAGGGAATGGGACGCACAGCTGGCAGGGTGTTACGTTGGTAATGGGAGGAAGTAATGCTAGCCATAATATTGGTCTGTGCACCGAATGTGTTACCAAGGGAACGGGACGCAGTTTAGAGGAAACAGGAACTAGTTAGATCATGTGATTGCGGCCCGGGCGTGTTGCCATGGAAATGAGATGCGGGGCAGTGCCATGAAGGGGATCTTTGAATCCTTTTGGCGCCAAATTTGTAAATTCAGGTCCTTTGTGAATTGCAAACTATTGGCTATTGTGAGTGTCTATCATGCTGGTGGTCAGTTTATTGGTTTAGGATTAAACCTATTAAGGTTCTGATATTTAAGGGAGGTCAGACTGGGAGTTTTTTATTCAGCTGACCACACAGGAGAGGCTGCATATTGGTGGTATGTTTTATGTCCATATTTGTTTTTATGATTGTTTTTATGATTATTTTTTGCAAATAAGGAAAGTGTTTTATTGGATTTTCTGTATATTATTATAGTGAAACACACTGTTAAAGCTTGACAAAGACGCTGCAGAGCGTCGAAACGCGTTGATACAGTGCTATATTGATGTCCTAAACCAGTACATCCATTGAAGGGGGCATATGACATTTATGATATCCGGATCACTTCATGTCAGTTGATTTCCATCTCTGCCCCCCATTTGGTACGGCTGGTTGTCTATTTATGTTTTAATTGTATATTTTAATAAAAGGAGGGTTCTTTTGGCCCTAATTGGCTTCCCCCTTTCTTTTTCAATTGCATACTCACCATATGAGTGATATTCATACTCAATATACGGTGTCACAGAGGAAAAAAACCCTTACGGAAAAGAAACCTTTATGTGCTTTCTATCCTCCATTTCCAAGTAAGCATACACGTAAGGATCTATTACCGTATCTTCACAGCATCACTTTGGGTGACCCTATAAGAAGGTGGACTGCTCATTTCTCTTTTGGGACCATCTTCATCACCTAGTTCTCCCTTAACACAGTGGAAAGAACTTTTATGCTCATACAGGATTACACTATTATATTTTTTTGTCTTTTTTTTTCATGAACAATATGACATCGCTGTGAGGATCGTTTAAAAACAAGGGGACATTTGGAGCGCAGAAAGTGAGACTGTATTTTTCTGTTCTTATGGATGGCGCGATCGGATCTTATCCCGTCGCGTCATCAACTCCCGCCCGGCCGTGTGTATATGAAGCGGCTTGGTCTCAGCGCTGCGTCATTCCAACGCGTCCGAACGCACATGTCGTGACGCGGTGGGTGGTTCTCACGGTTGTCAGGGCAACACATAGTTACATGTATTGTCCTGGGCTGGCTGCTTGGTAATTAGAATACTGGTCATCACTGGAGGTGTCCCACATGATGACATATGCGTAATTCTGCCAACCACAGCGCCAACCACAGAAAAAACATGTCTCATTTGATCATACTAATCAGTGTAGTTTTCTCATATTAAGCTACAGGATCTATTCCCAATTAAAAGTTCACAGAGATACACATAATGGATTCATAAAATGAAAATTAATAACTACTAATAAGCCCTCATTATTTCTCCCGAAATTCATCTTTGAGAGAAGGAGATGGATGATTTTAATAATATAATCTTTCAATATGATACAAAGTTATAGGAAATACAGAAATGGATCCAAAGAGATATACTGATGCATAGTAGGGACGTATAGGATATATTGTACATAAGGAAGACAAATGGAATCTGCCCTAATTATGTATATATAGATCACGAATGACATATCAAATTATAATCTACATCTACTTATGCAGTGCCAAGATTTATATATTAGCAACTGGTAACACCAATGATGTTCTAATGTATCTATAGCATTATATATGTATTTCTAAATTAGACTGGAGAGCAAGAAACAAGGGAAAATAAAGAAAGAAGATATTACGGTGGTAATAGGGAGGAACGATCATACCACTGAATTGAGTTCAACTGCTTCATTCAATCCTATTGGATATACGGTGTTTAGTTTGAACATCCAGTATAGTTCTTGTTTACATAACATTTTATACCGATCCCCCCCTCTCTTCATCATGCCCACCTGTTCAATAGCTGTCAAACGGAGGGAGCAGGGATCCCCCTCATGGTGGTCTCTAAAATGTCTAGAGACACTATGTGTAGAAATGTTCTTAATAATATTTCGACGCTGTTCCATGAAGCGGGTCTTAATGCTTCTTGTCGTCCGACCTACATATTTCTGATTACCAAAATCAAACAAGAGTGATGTAACTTGCTTTGTACTATCCCCCCAAAGATCACCACTCTTCAATTCACATATAACACAACAATATGGAGTAGTTCACAAGTGCTACAACACAAATGGACCGAAGCCCCTCAAGGACTTCCTTAGTGTTCAGGCAGTAATCTCCTAAATCTGGTTCACACCTCTGGACTGACCTCCTCTTTTTGGGGAGCGTACACCAAAAGGTTTCTTTCACACCACCTCTGATTCATCTAGTTCCTGAGATTATTCTCTCCCTCAGTGTGGGTGCTCACCTTAGTACAGGTCCCTATGTGCCTTGAAAGGTATCTTTTCTCAGACCTTCATATATCACTTTCTATTCACAGCATTGGGGGTCACCCTCTCCCTTCAATGAGACGTTCACCTTAAACACAGGCCCTATGTTACTTGAAAGGTTTCTTTCAACGTATCCTTCCACAGACCTCTTCTATGAGGACGTGACGTCTTTCCTCAAGGTGATTAATTCTCGTCAGTTATAAGGTAGATATCAAAAAATCCATCCAAAAAGTATTAAAAGATTTATTCCAAATACAACACCGCAAATATATAGGCAGCATAAAACATTAAAAAACAGTTAAAAATTAGAAAAAAAAACCCTCAAATAAAATCCCCAAAGAAGGTGGCCTGGGTTTATCCTTTAACACTCCCCTTGGAAACCGATAGGAGAAATTTCTCCCAAAAAAGCAACGAGGGGGAAAAAGGATTTATGTAAAAATCTCTCCAGCCAACGGTCCTCAATACAGGGTAGTAAATATGGAAAAACCTTACCACCTGGGGCTTAAAACACTGGTACCAACGCGTTTTGGATAAAAAAAAATCCTTCCTCAGGGCATATTGCATGACTAACCCAGTCGGCCTTTTAAACCCCACTGAGCCCTTCCCTTCCCTTCTCCAACCAATCAGAGAACAGTCACAGTTTTATACTTCAAAAAACATACTCATATTTTCCACTTTCCATGTATTGTATTTATATCTAAATAATTTCTAACAGTACACAACCAATCCTTAAATATAATTAAAAATAAAAGGAAAAAGACAATATAAATCTTAATTGGTGAGTTATAAAGTCCGTCCTGGAATTTCCACTCATGTCATTCTCCATATCCTTCCTATGAAAGCGTAATTTCTAGACCGGATCGGTGATCCATAATTAAGAGGTAACCTTAGTTCCCCAGCGTGCGGTCACTTCCGGTCGTTTTCGACGTACAGATGTCATAGTCCCTCCACACCAGGGGTCCCCCCCGTGCGTACACTGAGTTCCTAGATGTAAAGGGGCCGTCGTCGTCTCTCGCGGACCTTCCGGTGACGCGTTTCCGGTTCAGTGAGACGCAAACAGGAAGTGAAACAGCGATATGTTGGAGCGCATCAGATTTCCTTAGCGCTGGTTATATGTAGAGACTCTTAGCGCTTGACAGGTGCATAAGTTCCCATAAGAGAAAACAATCACAAAAGAGATTTTGTTAGAAATCATCATATACAAATTTCATTTTTTATTATTATTAATTAAACACCGGTTTTTCACATAAATTCATCATAATACTAATGAATAGACATCTTAATCTATATATATGATAATTGGGACTAAATCCCATACCAATCAAATTCTATAGCATCCCCTATGTTTACCCAGCCAAATTTAACCATTATGAGTTCCCTCATGGGAACCACTTCATCTCGAATTCCACATTAAGCCCCTTGGGAAGCAAAGTTCCCAGCTCGTATATAGTTCTCATTTCCATTTTTGCCAATTTTGCCTCCCCATCATTAGTCCTCCAACCCGGAGTCACCACTTTAATTCCACAGAAACTGATTAAATGATTAATATTGCACTCATGTTTCTTACTGAAATGCAATGACACATTGTGGGATTCAAGTCCCCTTTTGATGTTCCGGATATGTTCAGCCATTCTTACTTTAAGCATACGGGTAGTTCTCCCTATATATTGTGACCTGCATGAGCATTCCAGGAGATACACACAATTTTTAGTATTACACGTTATGAAGTCTTTTATGTTATAGACCTTCTTGGTTTGTGTGGATTTATATTGTGTCACTTTCCCTTCCTTGTTCTTACACGCTCTGCACATAATGCAGAGACCACATCTAAAAAAGCCTTTGGATCTATTTCTAGTAAGCATTCTAGGTACCGATACCACACTGCTGACTACACTTTCCTTCAAGTTCTTAGCCCTTTTATAAATAAACCTAGGGAACTTCGTAATCACTTCCTGAAGACATGGATCTTTTCCTAAAATTGACCAATGCCGTCTTATTATTTTTTCCACTTGTTTATGTTGGCTGTAGAATGATGTGACAAAAGACACATCACCTGGAATCTTATCCTTAATAATTGAACTCTTAGTTAGTATTTCCATACGATTGTAGCCACCAGTAGTATCCATAGCAGATTGGACACTATCCTGATCATATCCCTTTGCTATAAACTGTTCTTGTAATGACTGTGCCTGATTCCAATAAACCTCCTCATCTGAACAGTTTCTCCTGATCCTTTGAAACTGGCTGATTGGAATACTCTTCAGCCAGTTTTGATGGTGGTTACTTGTATGGTTTATATATGAGTTACAGTCAGTGGGTTTAGTATAATTACTAGTTTTTACCTGGTCATTTTCTATATAGACCCGCAGGTCCAGGAGGTGGAAGTAAATTTCCTGGACCAGCGGCGCAAACCTTGTCCCCATGGCCATCCCCATCACCTGTAAATAGAATGTGTCCATAAATAGAAAATAATTGTGTTGAAGGATAAAGGAAATTGCATCTAACAAAAAGGCCCCGTGTCTCTCGGAAAGGTCACCATCAACCCTTAATCTAGTCCCTATTGCTTCTCGACCTAGGTCATGTGGAATATTGGTGTAAAGAGTCTTTACACCAATATTCCACATGACCTAGGTCGAGAAGCAATAGCGACACATTCTATTAACAGGTGATGGGGACGGCCATGGGGACAAGGTTTGCGCTGAGTTATGCCAATCTCTACATGGGTCTCTTTGAAGACACTCATGTGTGGGGTGGTGACTTTGGTGCGAACCTTGTCCTCTATGGCCGCTATATCAATGACCTATTTTTTATTTGGGATGGGGAGTTACTATCAGCACAATCATTTGTTTCAAATTTGAACTCTAATCACTTTAATCTTCAATTCACTCACTCCTTTCACTCCTTCACTACTAATTTCCTGGATATTACTCTAGAGGCTAGGGATAGTAACAGAGCCGGCCTTAGCTATAGGCAGGCTAGGCATTTGCCTAGGGCATCCAAGCATGTCTAGGGGCATCCAAGCATGCCCCTGCAGTTTCTCATGCTGGGAGGGACAGTCCGCAAACTAACTGTTACTTTCCAAATGTATTCAATCAGTACTTGTATACACTGCTGTTTACATTTGTAAAAAAAAAATGCACACTGTGCCTTAAACTTCCTCTGACATGCTTGAATGCCCCTGACTTGTGAGACCTCAGACAGACAGCAGAAGCCAAGTAAATGCAATTCCTGGACCTGTGACATTTTCACTGACGATATAAGGTTATTACTGGATGGCTTCTATAACACATGTGTATTTTGGAAGACTGCTTCACAGAAACCTGACATCACCTATACTGCTTGTGCACATAGGGGAGGGGGACCCTGTTATCCTGTGTCCCTTATCCCTGTGCAATTCCCAGGTGTCTGCAGGGACATAACATGGGCAATGTTCTCCCCACACTTTATTTCCTAGTCAGTCCATGCCGTAAAATTCCCCTGCCACCCAGCACTGTAACGTGGTCAGTAAGTTGCGTTGTGCTTTTCTATATGAAACATCAGTGCAGCATGACTTTTGGACACATCAGACTGGAGGGCAGAGCATATTACTCCCACAGTATAAAGTAAAGTGCATGCAGTAACAGACACCAGCAAACACACTGAATAGTGAAGAGAATGGACAGTTTCTACATGTTTGATACTGGTCTTTTTGTATAACCAGCAAGTGTGGCAGTATCTGTGGCAGTATATGTGTATTATGGGCATTACTAATGTGGGGCATATGTGTAAGGTGCATTACTGTGTGGCATTATGTGTATTATGGGCATTACTGATGTGGGGCATATGTGTAAGGTTCCTTTACTGTGTGGAATTATATGTATTATGGTCATTACTGTGTGGCATTGTGCAGAGTTGAACTGGCCCACACACAGGGTAACCCCCCGGTGGGCCCCACTACCTGAGCGTTGCAGGTACAGATGCAGAACTAGCGGCGGAGCTAGGGGGCACCAGACAAAATTTTGCCTAGGGCATCAAATTGGCTAGGGCCGGCTCTGGATAGTAAAATATATACCTCCAATTATAACAAAGAGGTTGATACCCACTCTTACTTGCACTACCAGAGCGCCCACTATCCCCCCTGGAAGAAGAATATTCCAAAGGGCCAGTTTATGCGGTTGCGACGCAACTGCACAGAAACAACGACATTTTTGGAACAGGCATTTAGTGGAAGGGGATATCCAGACTCACCATTGAAAAAAGCTGTCAGGTTTCAAATCTAGATAGAGATGTTTTACTTAGACCTAGCAAAGCATGTGAAAAAGAAAGGGACCCTAATGTAGAACCAGATGGCCTAGCTTATATATCTACATACAATAATGAAAGTATGCAGATTAAAAAGATTGCATGCAGAAACTTTTGTATTTTGAATCAGGACAATTTACTCAGAAGCCACTTACCTCTTAAACCTAAATTTATTTTTAAAAAGAATAAATCACTTAAAAACATTCTCGCTCCTAGCTTCATTACAAGAGCTACTACACAGGAGACTGTAGGGGATACTTGGTTGATGTCCAAACCTATAGGCTTCTTTCGATGCGGGGCCACTATGTGTACTACCTGCAAACACATACCTAGGAAAACTACACACCTCCATGTCAGAGATGGGGAAGATTATGAACTTACAAGTTTTATGAATTGTGATTCAACTTATATCATATAACTCCTCTCATGTGGGTGTAATCAGAAATATGTAGGTCGGACGACAAGAAGCATTAAGACCCGCTTCATGGAACAGCGTTGAAATATTATTAAGAACATTTCTACACATAGTGTCTCTAGACATTTTAGAGACCACCATGAGGGGGATCCCTGCTCCCTCCGTTTGACAGCTATTGAACAGGTGGGCATGACGAAGAGAGGGGGGGATCGGTATAAAATTTTATGTAAACAAGAACTATACTGGATGTTCAAACTAAACACCATATAACCAATAGGACTGAATGAAGCAGTTGAACTCAATTCAGTGTTATGATCGTTCCTCCCTATTACCACCGTAATATCTTCTTTCTTTATTTTCCCTTGTTTCTTGCTCTCCAGTCTAATTTAGAAATACATACATAATGCTATACATACATTAGAACATCATTGGTGTTACCAGTTGCTAATATATAAATCTTGGCACTGCATAAGTAGATGTAGATTACAATTTGATATGTCATTCGTGATCTATATATACATAATTAGGGCAGATTCCATTTGTCTTCCTTATGTACAATATATCCTATACGTCCCTACTATGCATCAGTATATCTCTTTGGATCCATTTCTGTATTTCCTATAACTTTGTATCATATTGAAAGATTATATTATTAAAATCATCCATCTCCTTCCCTCAAAGAAAAAAACACAGAATTGGGCGCTAATGTTTAAATCGAATGTTAGCCGAACGTTCCTAGGGCTTGGTTCCTCTGCCACCACTTAAATACAGCAAGAAAAAAACAGAAACTGGAACTTCGCTTAGCATTCAATTAAAGATTTTATTCATTCCCACAATAAAAATATATATAAAATATATATGGTTATACAATCACCGGCCGGATTTCATATATTGCACGGATCATAAATATAAACATTCAATACCTCTATAACACCTGACTATTGTGCAAAGAGAAGATTTCTCCTAAAAACATACATTAAGAACTTAGTGCACATGTAGTCGTTCCCCTGACTATAATAACTGCCCTTAGGTGACTCCTATAACATTGCAGGCGTCCCTGCAATGTGAGGTGTTACATCTAATGTCCGTTTGTTTCTATAGCAGTAAAGAAATTACGAAGTATTGCTTCAGTCATTGGTTATGAACTGTCCCATAGATCGTAAGTCCGCAAAGCAGTATTGTTAGTGCAATTATGACTAGCTTGTATTGTGTCTTTCCCTTTAGCACTAGGGTGTCAAAGCTGCCTCTGAATAAGATGTAATAATACTCAGGTACGGGAGCGTGCTCCCTATTCCCCCTTAGCACTGGGGTCCGAATGTCCGGGTACTGAGTAAATTAGTAGGTTAGTGAGACAACATGCAGAGTATGTCTGGCAGTCACTTGATGAATGATTCAGCCGGCCGGCTAAAAACTCACTTATCCACATACGCATTTCTCTGCCTCGGTATATCTTCGGCGGCTTCCTCAGTGAGGAATTGTGAATACGTCAATTCCTGACGAAGCCGCCCAGGTGTAACGTGCACGTCGGACACACAGCGTATGTGCACGTCACCCTTACTGCTACCGCTGCCTCTGAGTATGGACCCGGGACCCAGCTACTGCCGCTTCCGAGTATGGACTCGGGAATCAACGTTGAGCTGCACGCTGTCAGCAGCGGCTTCACACGCTCTGACTGATTGACCGTGAGCGGAGAATCACGGTTATTAGACCTGTCTTCTAGTATCCCAGAGTGACAGATATTTTGGTCACTCCGGCGGCTCCTGCACAAGCGCTTGATGTGGAGGGGGAGACTCGCAGATTCCCTGACTGACAAATAGCCTCCGTTACCCCATTTAAGGGAGCTGGATTGTGGGAGCACATTTATCATTTAACGCGGGAGTACCGTATCAGGTGCATCTGAAGAAAAATCGTTTCTGGCAAATCTGCAGCAGATAAGTTTAATTATTTCTTATTTCACTTTTAATAGCAGTAAATAGCACATAATCCAATGGAGATTTATATCTAACAATAAAATGGAAAATGGATATCGATATATAGAGGTTAGGGAAGTATAATCTCCTATTCCTAGTTGTGATATTTGGTGACGTGCATACAAGACGCTGTCTGCAAATAGGATGCAATTCTGTTATTTCTGCAAATATGATGCAATCTTGATATTACCACTGCTTGCAAATATGATGCAATTTTGATATTACCACTGCACATGTACCAAGTTTAATACAGTCTTTTCTATTTAAATGACCCCAACCCTTTTGGAAAATTAATGTTGTGTTCATTACAAATATTAACGGAATATATGAGGGTGAAATGGCTAGACACTTGGTTACATGATATGTTATTATATAATCCATGAACACACTCTTAAGGATATATTTTATACCAGTTATATGATTTTTCTTTTTTCTTACTTCAGTGCTCTCTCATCGGCTTAACTCATTTATTGAGATACAGACAGCAGAAGCACACTTTTTTCATTTTGCATAAACGCCCAAAGGATTCTCTCATCTTTAATTCGATGTCAATAGATATGATTGAGGACAGTAGAAATCCTGGATGTCATTGCATATGAAATCTGTATTTCTTAGAGACCCTCTGGTCAATTGTATCAATTAATACTTATTATCTGTATCCGCAATTTTGATAGGAGGAATTTCTTTGTTTCTTCTGATTTTGGAGTGTTTTCTTTGGATGTTACAGTTTTAATTGTGACCGATTGGTCATACAGAGATAACATTTGACATTTTATTATAACATTGTGGTTATTATCATAATCATTATTATTATTATTTTTCAATGGGCCTATAAGAATTAAGCTATACAGGTGCAATATACTGATTAGGGACCTCTCCCCTGCACTCTCATTAACTTTGCCCTTAATTGGGCAGTATAAGTTAATAGCAGATACAGGTCTTGGGATTGGTGCATATGCTCCAGGTGGTTCTCTCATTGGAAATTAGATGCTTTTTAGCAGATTCCCAAAAGCAGAAACCAGGCATCTAGTCACCTATTTCTCCCTATCTTCCTTCTGACATTTTTCTATATTTTTCTTTCTATACTTATATTGTGTCATATTCTTATTTGGTCAAATAAATGCACACTTGTGATTGGCTGATAAATTCGGCCTTATTGTACATGGTTATTTAGAAGTGTGTCTCGATAGCCGCTTTTAATTGCCTTACATACAATTTTGGGAACCATCAATTGCTATAATACACAAAAGACATTTGTTACACAGGGTAGATGTCAAAAAGTGCATATTGAAACTTTGTTTCTATTAATAGGCATTTGATTGGTTTCTTTATAACTAACCATTGGCAGGAGATTGACCAGATACTGATACTTATATATCAACGGTTACAATTAGGACACAATAATTGATACAGTCAGAAGGCAGTGTTAGGGAGTATCTCTAGAGGCATAGTCAGTAACACCTTAAATTATTTCAATTGTGAATATATGTTATATGTTAGTATGTTAATGTGAGTCCAATTTCTATAAATAAAAGTTAAGTTTTAGAATATTTTTAAGAGTGCCCCATAAAAAAGAGTTGTCTTTTCTTTCTTTGCATACCTCAGGGAGAGAAGCCAATTGTTTCTGGAAAAAAATGGATAAGGCCGAAATCTGGACCTTTATGAAGCCCAAACATAGGCCCACATCCACACTTGACTGCAGAAAAAGGAGAAAACGTCCCAGTTGAAATTTCCAGTTCTCACACCAAGAGATGATTTTTTTTCAAATATGGTGGTAATGTTTAGACGTGACCCCCTTTCTGGCTTGGATCAAGGTTGGAATAACCCTATCCGGGATCCCTTTCCAAGCTAGGATTTGACGCTCAACCTCCATGCTGTCCAACGTAGCCGTGGTATGTCTTGATAGATGAACGGCCCCTGTTGTAAAATATCCTCACGAAGAGGTAGAGGCCACTGGTCCTCTAGGAGCATCTCCAGTAGATCCGCGTACCAGGCCCTTCTTGGCCAGTTCGGAGCAATGAGAATTGCTTGAACCTTTTCCCTTTTTATTCTTTTGAGAATTTTTGGGATCAATGGATGTGGCGGAAACACGTACACCATCTGGTAGACCGAAGGAGTCACCAGGGCATCCACCGCCACTGCTTGTGGGTCTCTCGACCTGGAATACCGATTGAGCTTCTTGTTGAGAAGAGGTGCCATCATGTCGATTTGTGGCATTCCCCACCGATGTGTCAAGTACCCGAACACCTCCGGATGAAGGCCCCACTCTCCTGGGTGGAGGTGGTGTTTGCTGATGAAGTCTGCTTCCCAGTTGTCTACTCCCTGGATGAAGATTGCCGACAACGCCGTGTTGTGTCTTTCCGTCCAGAGGAGAATCCTTGACACCTCTGACATTGCTGCTCTGCTCTTCGTTCCACCCTGTCGGTTTATGTACGTTAACGCTGTCACATTGTCCAACTGAACCTGAATGGCGTGATCTTGAAGAAGATTTGATGCAGGAAGAAGGGCTTTGTGTAGGGCCTTTAGTTCCAGAATGTTGATTGGATGGACGGTTACCTGACTTGACCATTTTCCCTGGAACTGTTCCCCCTGGGTGACTGCTCCCCAACCTCTGAGGCTTGTGTCTGTGGTTAGCAGAATCCAATTTTAAATCCTAAATCTTCGGCCCTCGGTCAGGTGAGAAGTCAGAAGCCACCACAGAAGAGAAATCCTGGCTTTTGGTGACAGACGGATCCTCAGGTGCATGTGAAGATGCGATCTGGACCACTTGTACAACAGATCCAGCTGGAAGGGCATTGCGTGAAACTTTCCATATTGTAGTGCCTCGTAAGAGGCTAGCATCTTCCTCAGGAGGTGAATGCATAGATGCACCGATATCCGGGTTGGTTTTAGAACATCCCGTACCATCGACTGAATTACCAATGCCCTGTCTAAAGGCAGGAATACCTTCTGTGCCTCCATATCCAGTATAATCCCCAAGAAGCCTCTGTGTTGGTTCCAGACCCGTGATCCTAGAGTATATAAAATAGTTTCAGAGCGCTTGATAAAATGATAAGCTATGTGTATGCGCAAAAGCTGTGGGAAAAAACATTGTTAAAATAAATGTAAACAAGTATAGTTCATATGAGGAGGGGGTTCCCTTAGTGCCGATTTCACATGCAGTCGTAGGTACTTATGTGGTTCCTATTTATCCCTATCTAAAGGCGCTGACCATTTGTGTCCCCTGTCAGCAGTTTCATGCAGCGCAGCTGTGTGTTGTAGTGCTGGCGGCTGGCGGCTGGTTCCCTCTGTGTGTGGTCCTCCGTTCACCCGTCGGGGGCTAGCATACTCACAATCTCCTCTGCTGATCATCAATGTATCTTTTCCAGATAATTAAATGTTCTCTGTAGGGGTTGTTGTTCCAAATGCATTCTTCTTCCAACCTGGCCAAGGACATGTTTGCATAGCTAGGTGCGAATGAAGATCCCATGGCCACACCTTTTGTTTGATTCTAGAACATCTGGAAAAGATACATTGATGATCTGATCTTTATATGGAGTGGCCCAGAACATCTGCTGGAAGAATTCATCATGTATCTAGGAAACAACATCTATGGTCTCAAATTCTCATTAACTAAAAGTAAGGAAATAATTATATATCTGGATCTGGAGATATTCATTGAGGATCAGAAGATACACATTATCAAGAGCTCTGAAACTATTTTGTATATTGCTTTATAATTTTTTAAGAGCTGCTATTTTTAATAAAAAGACATTAAGCGCAGTTGATACTTTTTATTACCGTGATCCTGGAGTAGTCGGGTTGAGAGGGCAATGTTGTCCAACAACCTCTCCCTGGATGGTGATTTTAACAGCAGATCATGCAGGTACGGTATTATGTTATTATGTTCACTCCTTGTTTGTGGAGGAGAAACATCATCTCTGCATTACCTTGGTAAACACCCTCGGTGCCATAGAGAGGATGAACGGCAGGGCTTGGAACTGGTAGTGACAGTCCTGTAATGAAAACCTTAGATAAGCCTGATGAGACGGCCAAATTGGAATATGAAGGCACGCACCCTTGATATCCAGAGACACCAAGAATTCCCCCTCTTCCAGACCTGAGATCACTGTTCTCAGAGACCCCATCTTGAACTTGAACACCCGTAAGTACAGGTTCAACGACTTGAGGTTTAAAATGGGCCTTACCAAACCGTCCGGTTTCAGTACCACAAACAGGTTGGAATAATAACCCTGGTTTTGCAGCTGAAGTGGAACTGGAACAATGATCTGAGTTTGTACCAGTTTTTGAATTGCTTCCTGTAAAGTCATACTTGCTTCTTGAGAAGCTGGTAAGCCTGATTTGAAGAATCTGTGAGGTGGGAGTTCCTGAAAATGCAGTCTGTAGCCCTGGGCAATAAGATCTTTGACCCAGGGATCCTGGCATGATGCTGCCCATATGTGACTGAAATATCTTAATCGGGCTCCCACCTGTCTGTTTTCCAGGCAGTGTGGTCCACCGTCATGCTGAAGGCTTAGAGGAAGCAGAACCGGGGTTCTGTTCCTGTGAACCTGCAGTTGCTGGTTTTCTGGGTTTATCTCTATTGCCTTTGAAGGCCGTAGAAGAACCTTTTGTTTTATTTTTTAATTTTGCTGTCCGAAAGGACTGCAGCGTTGGAGCAGAGTAGGTTTTTCTAGCTGGGGGGGCTGCAGAAGGAAGGTATGTAGACTTACCCGCCATAGCCTTGGAAATCCACGTATCCAGTTCAGCTCCAAACAGGACCTCACTTATAAACGGTAGGTTTTCCACGCCTTTCCTGGAATCCGCATCCGCAGTCCACTGGCGTAGCCATAGGCCCCTTTGTGCTGACACTGCTATGGCCGTGGTGCGTGCATTGAGCAAACCTATTTCTTTTATGGCCTCTACCATAAAATTTGCAGAGTCCTGTATATACTGTAGAAGTAAAACTATCTCCCCCCTGGATAAGGAATCTAACTCGTCAATTAATTTAACGGACCATTTAGCAATGGCTCTAGTGATCCATGCACAAGAAATAGTGGGTCTCTGAGCCACCCCAGCAGCTGTGTACAGGGATTTGAGAGTGTTCTCAATTTTGCGGTCAGCCGTGTCCTTTAAGGAGGCTGCCCCAGGGACAGGTAAGACTATCTTACGTGACAACCTAGATACCGATGCGTCAACAATCAGTGGGTTCTCACATTTTTTTCTATCATCCTGAGGAAAAGGGAAGGATGTGAGTAATCTCTTAGGGATCTGATACTTTTTATCAGTATTAACCCAGAGAATTCAACTCTTTTGATGCAGGAAAAGTAGCAGAGGATTTCTTTTTTACATTAAAATAAGACACCTCATCCTCCTCTGTCACCTTATCAGGAATTTGCAGAACGTCTCTAATAGCTTCTATAGGAGCTTGGACCCCCTGTGACAGAGCAGCCTCCCCCCCTGAGTCCACCTCACTCTCCTCTGCATCTGACACATCGTCGCTGGCATGGTGGGAACTGAATCTCTATTCATCAGGTCATCCACAGACTGTCTTAAGTATTAGAGATGAGCGCCGGAAATTTTTCGGGTTTTGTGTTTTGGTTTTGGGTTCGGTTCCGCGGCCGTGTTTTGGGTTCGACCGCGTTTTGGCAAAACCTCACCGAATTTTTTTTGTCGGATTCGGGTGTGTTTTGGATTCGGGTGTTTTTTTCAAAAAACACTAAAAAACAGCTTAAATCATAGAATTTGGGGGTCATTTTGATCCCAAAGTATTATTAACCTCAAAAACCATAATTTACACTCATTTTCAGTCTATTCTGAATACCTCACACCTCACAATATTATTTTTAGTCCTAAAATTTGCACCTAGGTCGCTGGATGACTAAGCTAAGCGACCCTAGTGGCCGACACAAACACCGGGCCCATCTAGGAGTGTCACTGCAGTGTCACGCAGGATGTCCCTTCCAAAAAACCCTCCCCAAACAGCACATGACGCAAAGAAAAAAAGAGGCGCAATGAGGTAGCTGTGTGAGTAAGATAAGCGACCCTAGTGGCCGACACAAACACCGGGCCCATCTAGGAGTGTCACTGCAGTGTCACGCAGGATGTCCCTTCCAAAAAACCCTCCCCAAACAGCACATGACGCAAAGAAAAAAAGAGGCGCAATGAGGTAGCTGTGTGAGTAAGATAAGCGACCCTAGTGGCCGACACAAACACCGGGCCCATCTAGGAGTGTCACTGCAGTGTCACGCAGGATGTCCCTTCCAAAAAACCCTCCCCAAACAGCACATGACGCAAAGAAAAAAAGAGGCGCAATGAGGTTGCTGTGTGAGTAAGATAAGCGACCCTAGTGGCCGACACAAACACCGGGCCCATCTAGGAGTGTCACTGCAGTGTCACGCAGGATGTCCCTTCCAAAAAACCCTCCCCAAACAGCACATGACGCAAAGAAAAAAAGAGGCGCAATGAGGTAGCTGTGTGAGTAAGATAAGCGACCCTAGTGGCCGACACAAACACCGGGCCCATCTAGGAGTGGCACTGCAGTGTCACGCAGGATGTCCCTTCCAGAAAACCCTCCCCAAACAGCACATGACGCAAAGAAAAAAAGAGGCGCAATGAGGTAGCTGTGTGAGTAAGATAAGCGACCCTAGTGGCCGACACAAACACCGGGCCCATCTAGGAGTGTCACTGCAGTGTCACGCAGGATGTCCCTTCCAAAAAACCCTCCCCAAACAGCACATGACGCAAAGAAAAAAAGAGGCGCAATGAGGTAGCTGTGTGAGTAAGATAAGCGACCCTAGTGGCCGACACAAACACCGGGCCCATCTAGGAGTGTCACTGCAGTGTCACGCAGGATGTCCCTTCCAAAAAACCCTCCCCAAACAGCACATGACGCAAAGAAAAAAAGAGGCGCAATGAGGTAGCTGTGTGAGTAAGATAAGCGACCCTAGTGGCCGACACAAACACCGGGCCCATCTAGGAGTGTCACTGCAGTGTCACGCAGGATGTCCCTTCCAAAAAACCCTCCCCAAACAGCACATGACGCAAAGAAAAAAAGAGGCGCAATGAGGTAGCTGTGTGAGTAAGATAAGCGACCCTAGTGGCCGACACAAACACCGGGCCCATCTAGGAGTGGCACTGCAGTGTCACGCAGGATGTCCCTTCCAAAAAACCCTCCCCAAACAGCACATGACGCAAAGAAAAAAAGAGGCGCAATGAGGTAGCTGTGTGAGTAAGATAAGCGACCCTAGTGGCCGACACAAACACCGGGCCCATCTAGGAGTGGCACTGCAGTGTCACGCAGGATGTCCCTTCCAAAAAACCCTCCCCAAACAGCACATGACGCAAAGAAAAAAAGAGGCGCAATGAGGTAGCTGTGTGAGTAAGATAAGCGACCCTAGTGGCCGACACAAACACCGGGCCCATCTAGGAGTGGCACTGCAGTGTCACGCAGGATGTCCCTTCCAAAAAACCCTCCCCAAACAGCACATGACGCAAAGAAAAAAAGAGGCGCAATGAGGTAGCTGTGTGAGTAAGATAAGCGACCCTAGTGGCCGACACAAACACCGGGCCCATCTAGGAGTGGCACTGCAGTGTCACGCAGGATGTCCCTTCCAAAAAACCCTCCCCAAACAGCACATGACGCAAAGAAAAAAAGAGGCGCAATGAGGTAGCTGTGTGAGTAAGATAAGCGACCCTAGTGGCCGACACAAACACCGGGCCCATCTAGGAGTGGCACTGCAGTGTCACGCAGGATGGCCCTTCCAAAAAACCCTCCCCAAACAGCACATGACGCAAAGAAAAATTAAAGAAAAAAGAGGTGCAAGATGGAATTGTCCTTGGGCCCTCCCACCCACCCTTATGTTGTATAAACAGGACATGCACACTTTAACCAACCCATCATTTCAGTGACAGGGTCTGCCACACGACTGTGACTGATATGACGGGTTGGTTTGGACCCCCACCAAAAAAGAAGCAATTAATCTCTCCTTGCACAAACTGGCTCTACAGAGGCAAGATGTCCACCTCATCATCATCCTCCGATATATCACCGTGTACATCCCCCTCCTCACAGATTATCAATTCGTCCCCACTGGAATCCACCATCTCAGCTCCCTGTGTACTTTGTGGAGGCAATTGCTGCTGGTCAATGTCTCCGCGGAGGAATTGATTATAATTCATTTTAATGAACATCATCTTCTCCACATTTTCTGGATGTAACCTCGTACGCCGATTGCTGACAAGGTGAGTGGCGGCACTAAACACTAGAGATGAGCGGGTTCGGTTTCTCTGAATCCGAACCCGCCAGAACTTCATGGTTTTTTTCACGGGTCCGAGCAGACTCGGATCTTCCCGCCTTGCTCGGTTAACCCGAGCGCGCCCGAACGTCATCATGACGCTGTCGGATTCTCGCGAGGCTCGGATTCTATCGCGAGACTCGGATTCTATATAAGGAGCCGCACGTTGCCGCCATTTTCACACGTGCATTGAGATTGATAGGGAGAGGACGTGGCTGGCGTCCTCTCCATTTAGATTATAAGAGACTGAGAGAGATTTACTGGAGCTGACTAGGAGGAGTACTGTTACTGTAGAAGTGTAGAGACTGAGTGGAGAGAGTTTACTAGTGAGGACAGTGCAGTTTACTTTATAATCCGTTCTCTGCCTGAAAAAAGCGATACACAGCACACAGTGACTCAGTCACATACCATATCTGTGTGCACTGCTCAGGCTCAGGCCAGTGTGCTGCATCATCTATTATCTATATATAATATTATATATATCTGTCTGACTGCTCAGCTCACACAGCTTATAATTGTGGGGGAGACTGGGGAGCACTACTGCAGTGCCAGTTATAGGTTATAGCAGGAGCCAGGAGTACATAATATATTATATAGTGAGTGACCACCAGACACACAGTGCAGTTTATTTAATATATCCGTTCTCTGCCTGAAAAAAGCGATACACACAGTGACTCAGTCAGTCACATACCATATCTGTGTGCACTGCTCAGGCTCAGGCCAGTGTGCTGCATCATCTATTATCTATATATAATATTATATATATCTGTCTGACTGCTCAGCTCACACAGCTTATAATTGTGGGGGAGACTGGGGAGCACTACTGCAGTGCCAGTTATAGGTTATAGCAGGAGCCAGGAGTACATAATATATTATATAGTGAGTGACCACCAGACACACAGTGCAGTTTATTTAATATATCCGTTCTCTGCCTGAAAAAAGCGATACACACAGTGACTCAGTCAGTCACATACCATATCTGTGTGCACTGCTCAGGCTCAGGCCAGTGTGCTGCATCATCTATTATCTATATATAATATTATATATATCTGTCTGACTGCTCAGCTCACACAGCTTATAATTGTGGGGGAGACTGGGGAGCACTACTGCAGTGCCAGTTATAGGTTATAGCAGGAGCCAGGAGTACATAATATATTATATAGTGAGTGACCACCAGACACACAGTGCAGTTTATTTAATATATCCATTCTCTGCCTGAAAAAAGCGATACACACAGTGACTCAGTCAGTCACATACCATATCTGTGTGCACTGCTCAGGCTCAGGCCAGTGTGCTGCATCATCTATATATATTATATATCTGTCTGACTGCTCAGCTCACACAGCTTATAATTGTGGGGGAGACTGGGGAGCACTACTGCAGTGCCAGTTATAGGTTATAGCAGGAGCCAGGAGTACATATTATATTAAAATTAAACAGTGCACACTTTTGCTGCAGGAGTGCCACTGCCAGTGTGACTGACCAGTGACCTGACCACACTGACCACCAGTATAGTTAGTAGTATACTTATATTGTGATTGCCTGAAAAAGTTAAACACTCGTCGTGTGACTTCACTTGTGTGTTTTTTTTTTTTTTATTCTATAAAAATAAAACTCATTCTGCTGACAGACAGTGTCCAGCAGGTCCGTCATTATATAATATATAATATATACCTGTCCGGCTGCAGTAGTGATATATATATATTTTTTATATCATTTATCATCCAGTCGCAGCAGACACAGTACGGTAGTTCACGGCTGTGGCTACCTCTGTGTCTCTGCACTCGGCAGGCAGTCCGTCCATAATTGTAATACCACCTAACCGTGGATTTTTTTCATTCTTCTTTATACATACATAGTTACATAGACATCTTCTCTTTATCAACCAGTCTATATTAGCTGCAGACACAGTACAGTACGGTAGTTCACGGCTGTGGCTACCTCTGTGTCTGCACTCGGCAGGCAGTCCGTCCATAATTGTATACCACCTAACCGTGGTTTTTTTTCATTCTTCTTTATACATACATAGTTACATAGACATCTTCTCTTTATCAACCAGTCTATATTAGCTGCAGACACAGTACAGTACGGTAGTTCACGGCTGTGGCTACCTCTGTGTCTGCACTCGGCAGGCAGTCCGTCCATAATTGTATACCACCTAACCGTGGATTTTTTTCAGTCTTCTTTATACATACATAGTTACATAGACATCTTCTCTTTATCAACCAGTCTATATTAGCTGCAGACACAGTACAGTACGGTAGTTCACGGCTGTGGCTACCTCTGTGTCTGCAGTCGGCAGGCAGTCCATAATTGTATACTAGTATCCATCTCCATTGTTTACCTGAGGTGCCTTTTAGTTGTGCCTATTAAAATATGGAGAACAAAAATGTTGAGGTTCCAAAATTAGGGAAAGATCAAGATCCACTTCCACCTCGTGCTGAAGCTGCTGCCACTAGTCATGGCCGAGACGATGAAATGCCAGCAACGTCGTCTGCCAAGGCCGATGCCCAATGTCATAGTACAGAGCATGTCAAATCCAAAACACCAAATATCAGAAAAAAAAGGACTCCAAAACCTAAAATAAAATTGTCGGAGGAGAAGCGTAAACTTGCCAATATGCCATTTACCACACGGAGTGGCAAGGAACGGCTGAGGCCCTGGCCTATGTTCATGGCTAGTGGTTCAGCTTCACATGAGGATGGAAGCACTCAGCCTCTCGCTAGAAAAATGAAAAGACTCAAGCTGGCAAAAGCAGCACAGCAAAGAACTGTGCATTCTTCGAAATCCCAAATCCACAAGGAGAGTCCAATTGTGTCGGTTGCGATGCCTGACCTTCCCAACACTGGACGTGAAGAGCATGCGCCTTCCACCATTTGCACGCCCCCTGCAAGTGCTGGAAGGAGCACCCGCAGTCCAGTTCCTGATAGTCAGATTGAAGATGTCAGTGTTGAAGTACACCAGGATGAGGAGGATATGGGTGTTGCTGGCGCTGGGGAGGAAATTGACCAGGAGGATTCTGATGGTGAGGTGGTTTGTTTAAGTCAGGCACCCGGGGAGACACCTGTTGTCCGTGGGAGGAATATGGCCGTTGACATGCCAGGTGAAAATACCAAAAAAATCAGCTCTTCGGTGTGGAGGTATTTCACCAGAAATGCGGACAACAGGTGTCAAGCCGTGTGTTCCCTTTGTCAAGCTGTAATAAGTAGGGGTAAGGACGTTAACCACCTCGGAACATCCTCCCTTATACGTCACCTGCAGCGCATTCATAATAAGTCAGTGACAAGTTCAAAAACTTTGGGTGACAGCGGAAGCAGTCCACTGACCAGTAAATCCCTTCCTCTTGTAACCAAGCTCACGCAAACCACCCCACCAACTCCCTCAGTGTCAATTTCCTCCTTCCCCAGGAATGCCAATAGTCCTGCAGGCCATGTCACTGGCAATTCTGACGAGTCCTCTCCTGCCTGGGATTCCTCCGATGCATCCTTGCGTGTAACGCCTACTGCTGCTGGCGCTGCTGTTGTTGCCGCTGGGAGTCGATGGTCATCCCAGAGGGGAAGTCGTAAGCCCACTTGTACTACTTCCAGTAAGCAATTGACTGTTCAACAGTCCTTTGCGAGGAAGATGAAATATCACAGCAGTCATCCTACTGCAAAGCGGATAACTGAGGCCTTGACAACTATGTTGGTGTTAGACGTGCGTCCGGTATCCGCCGTTAGTTCACAGGGAACTAGACAATTTATTGAGGCAGTGTGCCCCCGTTACCAAATACCATCTAGGTTCCACTTCTCTAGGCAGGCGATACCGAGAATGTACACGGACGTCAGAAAAAGACTCACCAGTGTCCTAAAAAATGCAGTTGTACCCAATGTCCACTTAACCACGGACATGTGGACAAGTGGAGCAGGGCAGGGTCAGGACTATATGACTGTGACAGCCCACTGGGTAGATGTATGGACTCCCGCCGCAAGAACAGCAGCGGCGGCACCAGTAGCAGCATCTCGCAAACGCCAACTCTTTCCTAGGCAGGCTACGCTTTGTATCACCGCTTTCCAGAATACGCACACAGCTGAAAACCTCTTACGGCAACTGAGGAAGATCATCGCGGAATGGCTTACCCCAATTGGACTCTCCTGTGGATTTGTGGCATCGGACAACGCCAGCAATATTGTGGGTGCATTAAATATGGGCAAATTCCAGCACGTCCCATGTTTTGCACATACCTTGAATTTGGTGGTGCAGAATTTTTTAAAAAACGACAGGGGCGTGCAAGAGATGCTGTCGGTGGCCAGAAGAATTGCGGGACACTTTCGGCGTACAGGCACCACGTACAGAAGACTGGAGCATCACCAAAAACTACTGAACCTGCCCTGCCATCATCTGAAGCAAGAAGTGGTAACGAGGTGGAATTCAACCCTCTATATGCTTCAGAGGTTGGAGGAGCAGCAAAAGGCCATTCAAGCCTATACAATTGAGCACGATATAGTAGGTGGAATGCACCTGTCTCAAGCGCAGTGGAGAATGATTTCAACGTTGTGCAAGGTTCTGATGCCCTTTGAACTTGCCACACGTGAAGTCAGTTCAGACACTGCCAGCCTGAGTCAGGTCATTCCCCTCATCAGGCTTTTGCAGAAGAAGCTGGAGACATTGAAGGAGGAGCTAACACGGAGCGATTCCGCTAGGCATGTGGGACTTGTGGATGGAGCCCTTAATTCGCTTAACAAGGATTCACGGGTGGTCAATCTGTTGAAATCAGAGCACTACATTTTGGCCACCGTGCTCGATCCTAGATTTAAAGCCTACCTTGGATCTCTCTTTCCAGCAGACACAAGTCTGCTGGGGTTGAAAGACCTGCTGGTGACAAAATTGTCAAGTCAAGCGGAACGCGACCTGTCAACATCTCCTCCTTCACATTCTCCCGCAACTGGGGGTGCGAGGAAAAGGCTCAGAATTCCGAGCCCACCCGCTGGCGGTGATGCAGGGCAGTCTGGAGCGACTGCTGATGCTGACATCTGGTCCGGACTGAAGGACCTGACAACGATTACGGACATGTCGTCTACTGTCACTGCATATGATTCTCTCAACATTGATAGAATGGTGGAGGATTATATGAGTGACCGCATCCAAGTAGGCACGTCACACAGTCCGTACTTATACTGGCAGGAAAAAGAGGCAATTTGGAGGCCCTTGCACAAACTGGCTTTATTCTACCTAAGTTGCCCTCCCACAAGTGTGTACTCCGAAAGAGTGTTTAGTGCCGCCGCTCACCTTGTCAGCAATCGGCGTACGAGGTTACATCCAGAAAATGTGGAGAAGATGATGTTCATTAAAATGAATTATAATCAATTCCTCCGCGGAGACATTGACCAGCAGCAATTGCCTCCACAAAGTACACAGGGAGCTGAGATGGTGGATTCCAGTGGGGACGAATTGATAATCTGTGAGGAGGGGGATGTACACGGTGATATATCGGAGGGTGAAGATGAGGTGGACATCTTGCCTCTGTAGAGCCAGTTTGTGCAAGGAGAGATTAATTGCTTCTTTTTTGGGGGGGGTCCAAACCAACCCGTCATATCAGTCACAGTCGTGTGGCAGACCCTGTCACTGAAATGATGGGTTGGTTAAAGTGTGCATGTCCTGTTTTGTTTATACAACATAAGGGTGGGTGGGAGGGCCCAAGGACAATTCCATCTTGCACCTCTTTTTTCTTTTCTTTTTCTTTGCATCATGTGCTGATTGGGGAGGGTTTTTTGGAAGGGACATCCTGCGTGACACTGCAGTGCCACTCCTAGATGGGCCCGGTGTTTGTGTCGGCCATTAGGGTCGCTAATCTTACTCACACAGTCAGCTACCTCATTGCGCCTCTTTTTTTCTTTGCGTCATGTGCTGTTTGGGGAGGGTTTTTTGGAAGGGACATCCTGCGTGACACTGCAGTGCCACTCCTAGATGGGCCCGGTGTTTGTGTCGGCCACTAGGGTCGCTAATCTTACTCACACAGCTACCTCGTTGCGCCTCTTTTTTTCTTTGCGTCATGTGCTGTTTGGGGAGGGTTTTTTGGAAGGGACATCCTGCGTGACACTGCAGTGCCACTCCTAGATGGGCCCGGTGTTTGTGTCGGCCACTAGGGTCGCTAATCTTACTCACACAGCTACCTCATTGCGCCTCTTTTTTTCTTTGCGTCATGTGCTGTTTGGGGAGGGTTTTTTGGAAGGGCCATCCTGCGTGACACTGCAGTGCCACTCCTAGATGGGCCCGGTGTTTGTGTCGGCCACTAGGGTCGCTAATCTTACTCACACAGCTACCTCATTGCGCCTCTTTTTTTCTTTGCGTCATGTGCTGTTTGGGGAGGGTTTTTTGGAAGGGACATCCTGCGTGACACTGCAGTGCCACTCCTAGATGGGCCCGGTGTTTGTGTCGGCCACTAGGGTCGCTTATCTTACTCACACAGCGACCTCGGTGCAAATTTTAGGACTAAAAATAATATTGTGAGGTGTGAGGTATTCAGAATAGACTGAAAATGAGTGTAAATTATGGTTTTTGAGGTTAATAATACTTTGGGATCAAAATGACCCCCAAATTCTATGATTTAAGCTGTTTTTTAGTGTTTTTTGAAAAAAACACCCGAATCCAAAACACACCCGAATCCGACAAAAAAAATTCGGTGAGGTTTTGCCAAAACGCGTTCGAACCCAAAACACGGCCGCGGAACCGAACCCAAAACCAAAACACAAAACCCGAAAAATTTCAGGCGCTCATCTCTACTAAACACTCTTTCGGAGTACACACTTGTGGGAGGGCAACTTAGGTAGAATAAAGCCAGTTTGTGCAAGGGCCTCCAAATTGCCTCTTTTTCCTGCCAGTATAAGTACGGACTGTGTGACGTGCCTACTTGGATGCGGTCACTCATATAATCCTCCACCATTCTTTCAATGTTGAGAGAATCATATGCAGTGACAGTAGACGACATGTCCGTAATCGTTGTCAGGTCCTTCAGTCTGGACCAGATGTCAGCTTTAGCAGTCGCTCCAGACTGCCCTGCATCACCGCCAGCGGGTGGGCTCGGAATTCTGAGCCTTTTCCTCGCACCCCCAGTTGCGGGAGAATGTGAAGGAGGAGATGTTGACAGGTCGCGTTCCGCTTGACTTGACAATTTTCTCACCAGCAGGTCTTTCAACCCCAGCAGACTTGTGTCTGCCGGAAAGAGAGATCCAAGGTAGGCTTTAAATCTAGGATCGAGCACGGTGGCCAAAATGTAGTGCTCTGATTTCAACAGATTGACCACCCGTGAATCCTTGTTAAGCGAATTAAGGGCTCCATCCACAAGTCCCACATGCCTAACGGAATCGCTCCGTGTTAGCTCCTCCTTCAATGTCTCCAGCTTCTTCTGCAAAAGCCTGATGAGGGGAATGACCTGACTCAGGCTGGCAGTGTCTGAACTGACTTCACGTGTGGCAAGTTCAAAGGGCATCAGAACCTTGCACAACGTTGAAATCATTCTCCACTGCGCTTGAGACAGGTGCATTCCACCTCCTATATCGTGCTCAATTGTATAGGCTTGAATGGCCTTTTGCTGCTCCTCCAACCTCTGAAGCATATAGAGGGTTGAATTCCACCTCGTTACCACTTCTTGCTTCAGATGATGGCAGGGCAGGTTCAGTAGTTTTTGGTGGTGCTCCAGTCTTCTGTACGTGGTGCCTGTACGCCGAAAGTGTCCCGCAATTCTTCTGGCCACCGACAGCATCTCTTGCACGCCCCTGTCGTTTTTAAAAAAATTCTGCACCACCAAATTCAAGGTATGTGCAAAACATGGGACGTGCTGGAATTTGCCCAGATTTAATGCACACACAATATTGCTGGCGTTGTCCGATGCCACAAATCCACAGGAGAGTCCAATTGGGGTAAGCCATTCCGCGATGATCTTCCTCAGTTGCCGTAAGAGGTTTTCAGCTGTGTGCGTATTCTGGAAACCGGTGATACAAAGCGTAGCCTGCCTAGGAAAGAGTTGGCGTTTGCGAGATGCTGCTACTGGTGCCGCCGCTGCTGTTCTTGCGGCGGGAGTCCATACATCTACCCAGTGGGCTGTCACAGTCATATAGTCCTGACCCTGCCCTGCTCCACTTGTCCACATGTCCGTGGTTAAGTGGACATTGGGTACAACTGCATTTTTTAGGACACTGGTGAGTCTTTTTCTGACGTCCGTGTACATTCTCGGTATCGCCTGCCTAGAGAAGTGGAACCTAGATGGTATTTGGTAACGGGGGCACACTGCCTCAATAAATTGTCTAGTTCCCTGTGAACTAAAGGCGGATACCGGACGCACGTCTAACACCAACATAGTTGTCAAGGCCTCAGTTATCCGCTTTGCAGCAGGATGACTGCTGTGATATTTCATCTTCCTCGCAAAGGACTGTTGAACAGTCAATTGCTTACTGGAAGTAGTACAAGTGGGCTTACGACTTCCCCTCTGGGATGACCATCGACTCCCAGCAGCAACAACAGCAGCGCCAGCAGCAGTAGGCGTTACACGCAAGGATGCATCGGAGGAATCCCAGGCAGGAGAGGACTCGTCAGAATTGCCAGTGACATGGCCTGCAGGACTATTGGCATTCCTGGGGAAGGAGGAAATTGACACTGAGGGAGTTGGTGGGGTGGTTTGCGTGAGCTTGGTTACAAGAGGAAGGGATTTACTGGTCAGTGGACTGCTTCCGCTGTCGCCCAAAGTTTTTGAACTTGTCACTGACTTATTATGAATGCGCTGCAGGTGACGTATAAGGGAGGATGTTCCGAGGTGGTTAACGTCCTTACCCCTACTTATTACAGCTTGACAAAGGCAACACACGGCTTGACACCTGTTGTCCGCATTTCTGTTGAAATACTTCCACACCGAAGAGCTGATTTTTTTGTTATTTTCACCAGGCATGTCAGTGGCCATATTCCTCCCACGGACAACAGGTGTCTCCCCGGGTGCCTGACTTAAACAAACCACCTCACCATCAGAATCCTCCTGGTCAATTTCCTCCCCAGCGCCAGCAACACCCATATCCTCCTCATCCTGGTGTACTTCAACACTGACATCTTCAATCTGACTATCAGGAACTGGACTGCGGGTGCTCCTTCCAGCACTTGCAGGGGGCGTGCAAATGGTGGAAGGCGCATGCTCTTCACGTCCAGTGTTGGGAAGGTCAGGCATCGCAACCGACACAATTGGACTCTCCTTGTGGATTTGGGATTTCGAAGAACGCACAGTTCTTTGCGGTGCTTTTGCCAGCTTGAGTCTTTTCAGTTTTCTAGCGAGAGGCTGAGTGCTTCCATCCTCATGTGAAGCTGAACCACTAGCCATGAACATAGGCCAGGGCCTCAGCCGTTCCTTGCCACTCCGTGTGGTAAATGGCATATTGGCAAGTTTACGCTTCTCCTCCGACAATTTTATTTTAGGTTTTGGAGTCCTTTTTTTACTGATATTTGGTGTTTTGGATTTGACATGCTCTGTACTATGACATTGGGCATCGGCCTTGGCAGACGACGTTGCTGGCATTTCATCGTCTCGGCCATGACTAGTGGCAGCAGCTTCAGCACGAGGTGGAAGTGGATCTTGATCTTTCCCTAATTTTGGAACCTCAACATTTTTGTTCTCCATATTTTAATAGGCACAACTAAAAGGCACCTCAGGTAAACAATGGAGATGGATGGATACTAGTATACAATTATGGATGGACTGCCGAGTGCCGACACAGAGGTAGCTACAGCCGTGGACTACCGTACTGTACTGTGTCTGCTGCTAATATAGACTGGTTGATAATGAGATGTAGTATGTATAAAGAAGAAAGAAAAAAAAAACCACGGGTAGGTGGTATACAATTATGGATGGACTGCCGAGTGCCGACACAGAGGTAGCTACAGCCGTGGACTACCGTACTGTACTGTGTCTGCTGCTAATATAGACTGGTTGATAATGAGATGTAGTATGTATAAAGAAGAAAGAAAGAAAAAACCACGGGTAGGTGGTATACAATTATGGATGGACTGCCGAGTGCCGACACAGAGGTAGCTACAGCCGTGGACTACCGTACTGTACTGTGTCTGCTGCTAATATAGACTGGTTGATAATGAGATGTAGTATGTATAAAGAAGAAAGAAAAAAAAACCACGGGTAGGTGGTATACAATTATGGATGGACTGCCGAGTGCCGACACAGAGGTAGCTACAGCCAAGGACTACCGTACTGTACTGTGTCTGCTGCTAATATAGACTGGTTGATAATGAGATGTAGTATGTATAAAGAAGAAAGAAAAAAAAAACCACGGGTAGGTGGTATACAATTATGGATGGACTGCCGAGTGCCGACACAGAGGTAGCTACAGCCATGGACTACCGTACTGTACTGTGTCTGCTGCTAATATAGACTGGATGATAATGAGATGTAGTATGTATAAAGAAGAAAGAAAAAAAAACCACGGGTAGGTGGTATACAATTATGGATGGACTGCCGAGTGCCGACACAGAGGTAGCTACAGCCATGGACTACCGTACTGTACTGTGTCTGCTGCTAATATAGACTGGATGATAATGAGATGTAGTATGTATAAAGAAGAAAGAAAAAAAAAAACACGGGTAGGTGGTATACAATTATGGATGGACTGCCGAGTGCCGACACAGAGGTAGCTACAGCCGTGAACTATCGTACTGTGTCTGCTGCTAATATAGACTGGTTGATAATGAGATGTAGTATGTATAAAGAAGAAAGAAAAAAAAAACCACGGGTAGGTGGTATACAATTATGGATGGACTGCCGAGTGCCGACACAGAGGTAGCTACAGCCGTGGACTACCGTACTGTACTGTGTCTGCTGCTAATATAGACTGGATGATAATGAGATGTAGTATGTATAAAGAAGAAAGAAAAATAAAAACCACGGGTAGGTGGTATACAATTATGGATGGACTGCCGAGTGCCGACACAGAGGTAGCTACAGCCGTGAACTACCGTACTGTGTCTGCTGCTAATATAGACTGGTTGATAATGAGATGTAGTATGTATAAAGAAGAAAGAAAAAAAACCACGGGTAGGTGGTATACAATTATGGATGGACTGCCGAGTGCCGACACAGAGGTAGCTACAGCCGTGGACTACCGTACTGTACTGTGTCTGCTGCTAATATAGACTGGTTGATAATGAGATGTAGTATGTATAAAGAAGAAAGAAAAAAAAACCACGGGTAGGTGGTATACAATTATGGATGGACTGCCGAGTGCCGACACAGAGATAGCTACAGCCGTGGACTACCGTACTGTACTGTGTCTGCTGCTAATATAGACTGGATGATAATGAGATGTAGTATGTATAAAGAAGAAAGAAAAAAAAACCACGGGTAGGTGGTATACAATTATGGATGGACTGCCGAGTGCCGACACAGAGGTAGCTACAGCCGTGAGCTACCGTACTGTGTCTGCTGCTAATATAGACTGGTTGATAATGAGATGTAGTATGTATAAAGAAGAAAGAAAAAAAAAACCACGGGTAGGTGGTATACAATTATGGATAGACTGCCGAGTGCCGATACAGAGGTAGCTACAGCCGTGGACTACCGTACTGTACTGTGTCTGCTGCTAATATAGACTGGATGATAATGAGATGTAGTATGTATAAAGAAGAAAGAAAAAGAAAAACCACGGGTAGGTGGTATACAATTATGGATGGACTGCCGAGTGCCGACACAGAGGTAGCTACAGCCGTGAACTACCGTACTGTGTCTGCTGCTAATATAGACTGGTTGATAATGAGATGTAGTATGTATAAAGAAGAAAGAAAAAAAAAACCACGGGTAGGTGGTATACAATTATGGATGGACTGCCGAGTGCCGACACAGAGGTAGCTACAGCCGTGGACTACCGTACTGTACTGTGTCTGCTGCTAATATAGACTGGATGATAATGAGATGTAGTATGTATAAAGAAGAAAGAAAAAAAAAACCACGGGTAGGTGGTATACAATTATGGATGGACTGCCGAGTGCCGACACAGAGGTAGCTACAGCCGTGGACTACCGTACTGTACTGTGTCTGCTGCTAATATAGACTGGTTGATAATGAGATGTAGTATGTATAAAGAAGAAAGAAAAAAAAAACCATGGGTAGGTGGTATACAATTATGGATGGACTGCCGAGTGCCGACACAGAGGTAGCTACAGCCGTGAACTACCGTACTGTGTCTGCTGCTAGTATAGACTGGATGATAAATAATGATATAAAAAATATATATATATCACTACTGCAGCCGGACAGGTATATATTATATAATGACGGACCTGCTGGACACTGTCAGCACTCAGCAGAATGAGTTTTTTAATTTTTATAGAATAAAAAAACACCACACAAGTCACACGACGAGTGTACTTTTTCAGGCAGACATTCAATCACAATATACTATACTGGTGGTCAGTGTGGTCAGGTCACTGGTCACAGTGGTCAGTCACACTGGCAGTGGCACTCTGGCAGCAAAAGTGTGCACTGTTTAATATGTACTCCTGGCTCCTGCTATAACCTATAACTGCTCCCCAGTCTCCCCCACAATTAAGCTGTGTGAGCACAGTCAGATATTATACATAGATGATGCAGCACACTGGGCTGAGCACAGATATGGTATGTGAGTGTGACTGAGTCACTGTGTATCGTTTTTTTCAGGCAGAGAACAAGAACAGAACGGATTATTAAATAATAATAAATTATAAAACTGCACTGGTGGTCAGGTCACTGGTCATCAGTCACTAGTATAACTCCTCCTAAGCTCCAGTAAGTAAATGAAGTGTCTCACTCTCACTCTCCTATCTATTTTAATTTCTAAACGGAGAGGACGCCAGCCACGTCCTCTCCCTATCAATCTCAATGCACGTGTGAAAATGGCCGCGACGCGCGGCTCCTTATATAGAATCCGAGTCTCGCGATAGAATCCGAGCCTCGCGAGAATCCGACAGCGTGATGATGACGTTCGGGCGCGCTCGGGTTAACCGAGCAAGGCGGGAAGATCCGAGTCGCTCGGACCCGTGTAAAAAAACATGAAGTTCGGGCGGGTTCGGATTCAGAGAAACCGAACCCGCTCATCTCTATTAAGTATTGCGTCTCTTTCTCATTCTGGGACGAGAAAGAGACCATGCTGGTTCGGATCCACTAGCCTGAGAATGTGTTCTATCCTGAGTACATTGTAGTGATCTACTTGGGGAAGAAAAACACTCTGCCATGCATGAAACACACTCCTTAGACATTGTGATATGAAAGTACACACACACACACACACACACACACATACACACACACACACACACACACACACACACACACACACACACACACACACACACGCACACGAGAAAAGGTTAAGCACAGTTAACCCACACAGAGCCCTTCTAGGGAGACAGAGAATGATGGAGCCAGCCACACAGCACCCTTCTTGCTAAAGCTTAAACCTAGCTGGGTTGCAGACTAAGTACCCTTAAGTGGGTATCAGTACTCTTATACTGCTCCCCCCCCCCCTTGCTATGACCCCCTGGTACTGCTGAGGTAATTTGGAGTCCTTGTGGAGGAGCTGCGCTTCTCTGACAGTCTGTTCAGTGAGAGCTGCAGAGGGAAAATGGCGCTAGTGAGCCGCTGTATCCGCTCATGGTGAAGCCCCGACCCCTTAATGGCGCGCGGTCTTCCCAGTTTTTTATACTGGCTGAGGTTATATGGTTTGCTTAACAGTGGGTTAGAAACCCTGTAAGCTGTACTGTCAGTGCGAGGTATTGCTAGTTGTGGCCTCAGCTTGCCCCTCACAGTGGAACACACATTCACACTGCATGTCTCTAAAGCCTAGAGCCGCAGCCTGCCTGTCAGCACTGCGCTCCTACCCTCATGCCGCCATTTCAGCCGGCGACCCGCTAACCGGGATGCCGGCTTCCTACTCACCACTCTTCTTACTTCTGGCTCTGTTAGGGGTGGCGGCATGCTGCGGGAATGTATGCTCGCCGTGTCCTGTCAGCGAGGAACGGGACCATTAACCCTAAAGGAGGTTGGGCCGTTCCCCCCCCTAAGTCCCACGAAGCAGGCAGGCTGGTGCCAACCAGTCCTGCCTGAAAACTACAAACCGAAAAATAAATGCAGAAAACTCTTCAGGAGCTTCACTAAGCGTGACTGGATCCTCCTGGCACATTTTCTAAACTGAGTCTGGTAGGAGGGGCATAGAGGGAGGAGCCAGCCCACACTATCAAATTCTTAAAGTGCCCATGGCTCCTAGTGGACCCATGTATACCCCATGGTAACAATGTGGACCCCAGTATCCTCTAGGTCGTAAGAGAAATTAAGTATTCCCTGAATATAGTGTTAAAGCAGATTAATTTATAGGAAGAAAAGCGATACCTTAAACGTGTATTTGTACAGGCTGCTGCGACCGCTAATCGTGTGTGGAACCCCTAACAGATGCGTACACATTGCGTGCGCACGCCGTCACGCTGTAAGCACAGAGTAGCTACCCGTGAGGCGGAATATACTCTCTAACCCCTAGCAGGAAAGGGACACGACACCAATTGTATTTAAATATTTTGGGATCCGACCCACCAACAGTTATTTACTAATCAGGGGGTTACAACAATAATACAATCACAATAAGAGAAACAGGCTACAATCAATGATACATACGTTTGTTCGCCAGCGCCACCCGGTTCCAGTCCTCAGTCAATCTGCAAAGATGACCTTCAGAGAATGTGTCTGACTGGCCAGGTAGCGTGGCTTTTATACATTTGTCCACATCATGAAACAAAGGAATCTGTAATCTCTTCACCCATAGGTCAAAGGGCTGGTTATTTACAGTACAGGAGGGGTCATAGGTCGGTTTGAATAGGTGGGCGATGCTTGGTCCAGGTGTACTTGCAGATGTTATCCACTGGGTTCCAGCCGAATATCAGAGTACAGTAAATACAGTGTGATATTAATATTCTGTTCCTGCGCATAACTATGCGCAGGAGCGTGCTACCTTCTGCAAACTGCTACCGGAATATTGCTCTTAATATACTGTACAGCTGGATACCAAACACCACCTCCTAACCTAAATCTGTCCCCTCATATCCTGTAAAGTCGAATCCCTCTGTTGTTGTACCTTTTAAGCAAATGAAACTCGCTGGTGTGGTGCGTGTAGACTATGTGTAAATTATGTGCTATGTGAATTAAATATGAGATATGTCTTTGTGGCTTTTCCATGCGAATGCATATGCTACCGTAATAACTCATACCACGCGCTAACACGCAAGACCGCGTGAGCGATTATGCGCAGCTTGCGAGTATGCACACGCACGGCAGAACAAGCACCCGCACGGAGGCAATCTGTGTGGTGTTTGTACGTGATGAGTGTGCCTATAATATTTTCGACTTCGACAAGATGTAGGAGGGACTTCAGCAGATATCTCCAGTACCTGCTGCGATCCCTTCCCACCAGCAGCGCATCCCCCATAGGTTTCGTGGCAATGCCGTGACCGCCTGTCACGCCTCCCATTTTCTCATACGTCCTAGAGGATGCTGGGGTCACCATTAGAACCATGGGGTATAGACGGGATCCGCAGGAGACATGGGCACTTTAAGACTTTGAATGGGTGTGAACTGGCTCCTCCCTCTATGCTCCTTCTCCAGACTCCAGTTTTAGAATTGTACCCAGGCAGACTGGATGCACACTGAGGAGCTCTACAGAGTTTCTTGGGAAAAGAGTTTTGTTAGGTTTTTTATTTTCAGGGAGACTACTGGCAACAATCTCCCTGCTTCATGGGACTTAGGGGAGAGAAGTCAGACCTACTTCTGGTCAGTTTAAAGGATCTGCTTCTTGGCTACAGGACACCATTAGCTCCTGAGGGTCTGATCGCTAGGTACGCCTAGATGCTCGTTCTCAGAACTGGCCATCACCCCCCTTGCAGAGCCAGAAGTCAGAAGACAGGTGAGTAGAAGAAGTAAAGAAGACTTCAGTGACGGCTTCTGAGGTACCGCACAGCGATCGCGCTGCGTGCCATGCTCCCACACACAGAGGCACTGAAGGGTGCAGGGCGCGGGGTGGGGGTGGGGCGCCCTGGGCAGCATATATATACATATATATATATATATATATATATATATATACACACACCTCAAAACAGACTGGCAAGAGGGGACATAGGTGCGGAGACACTGTCCTACCCCCGCCAGTATAAACATTTACTGAAAAAACGCGGGTCTGAAGCGCGCCATTGCTGGGGCGGAGCTTAGTCCTCTCAGCTCACACAGCTCAGCGCCAGTGCCATTTTCTCTAAACAGGCTGCAGAGACGCTGGTCCTTCCTCACACTGCTGTACAAGTAACAAGGTGCAAAATGGGGGGGGGGGGGGTGCACAGTAATTTTGGTGCATATTATTATTATTATAATAGCGCTGCAGGTCTGAGGCATTAATTTGGGTTTCAGAACCGTTGGTGAAGCGCTGGGTTGTGAGCTGGCAAACTCCCTCTGTGTCTCTCTGACAGACTTTACTGTGGGTCTGTCCCCTATATGCCCAGTGTGTCTGTGAGTGTTGGGTACACGTGTGTCGGCATTTCTGAGGCGGAGTGCTCTTCCCAGGAGGAGACTGTGTTGGGGATTCAAACGGCTGTGGGAGTGACCCTCTCGGCACTGCCGACTCCTGATTGGGTTAATGTGTTGAATGCCTTGAATGCAAATGTGGCTCTTATTAGTAAGAGATTGGATAAATCTGAGTCTCAGAACTAGGCATGGAAGAAGTCTGTGGAGGATGCGTTGTTGCAAGTCCAGACCCCTTCGGGGTCACAAAAAAGATCGTTTGCCCAGTTGGCAGACACGGATACCGACACGGACTCTGACTCCAGTGTCGACTATAGTGATGCCAGATTAGATCCAAAATTGGCAAAGAGCATTCGGTACATGATTGTGGCGATAAAAGACGTATTACAGATCTCAGAGGGCCCTGCTGTTCCTGACAAAAGGGTCTGTATGTTTAAGGGAAAGAAGCCTGAGATAACGTTTCTCCTCTCTCATGAACTGAACGCTCTATTTAATAAGGTTTGGGAAAGTCCTGACAAAAAGTTTCAGATTGCCAAAAGGATTCAGGAGGCATACCCCTTTCCTTCTGGTATAGGGATAAGTGGGAGTCACCCTCCATTGTGGACAAGGCTCTATCCCGGCTGTCCAAAAAGGTCGCTCTTCTGTCCCCGGACACGGCAGCCCTTAAGGATCCTGCGGATCATAGGCAGGAACATACATTGAAATCCATTTGTGTCACCACAGGTACGCTGCTCAGGCCAGCCATTGCATCTGCGTGGGTGAGTAGTGCAATTGAAAAATGGGCAGATAGCTTGTCATCTGATATAGATACCCTAGATAGGGATAGCGTTCTCTTGACTCTAGGTCATATCAGGGACACCGCAGCATATCTAAAGGAAGCTGCAAGGGATATTGGCCTTTTGGGATCAAAGGCCAATGTCATGGCTGTCTCAGCTAGGCGTGCGTTGTGGATTCACCAATGGAATGCTGATGCTGACTCCAAGAAAAGTATGGAAGCTTTACCATATAAAGGTATGGCCTTATTTGGAGATGGCCTTGATGATTTGGTGTCTATGGCTACCGCGGGTAAGTCATCCTTTTTACCTTATGTTCCTCCACAACAAAAGAAAACGCACCATTATCAGATGCAGTCCTTTCTGCCCAATAAATTCAGAAAGGGCCGGGGTTCTTCCTTCCTTGCTTGCTACTAGAGGAAGGGGAAGAGGTAAAAGATCTCCAGCCTTGTCAGGCTCCAAGGAGCAGAAGTCCTCCCAGGCTTCTGCCACCTCCACCGCATGACGTTGGGACTCCTATGCGGGAGTCCACAACGGGGGGGGCCCGTCTGAAACTCTTCACTCAGTTTTGGGTTAATTCGAACATAGACTCTTGGATATTACAAATAGTATCCCAAGGGTACAAGCTGGAGTTTCAAGACACCCCTCCTCGCCGTTTTTTCAAATCGGCCTTACCAGTTTCTCTTCCTGACAGGGAGGTAGTTTGCGACGCAATACAAAAATTGTGTTTAAATCAGGTTATCATCAGGGTTCCCCAGTCACAACAGGGAGAAGGGTTTTATTCGAGCCTACTTACATGTTCCCATTTATCCTCCGCATCAGGCTTACCTGAGATTTGCAATTCAGGATTGTCATTACCAATTTCAAACATTGCCGTTTGGTCTTTCCACGGCTCTGAGGATTTTCACCAAAGTTATGGCAGAGATGATGGTTCTCCTTCACAAACAAGGAGTCACGTTTATCCAATACTTGGACGATCTCCTGCTAAAAGCAAGATCCAGGGACCAGTTGGTCCAAAACGTTGCACTCTCCATGACGGTTCTCCAGCAACATGGTTGGCTCCTAAACTTGCCAAAATCACAGTTGATTCTGACGACACGGTTGTCATTTTTGGGGATGATATTGGACACAGAACTACAGAGAGTCTTTCTTCCTGTGGAAAAGGCGCTGGAACTTCAGAGTCTGGTCAAACAAATTCTGAAACCAGCAAGAGTGTCAATCCATCAATGCATTCGGTTGCTGGGGAAGATGGTTGCGGCCTACAAGGCCATTCAGTTTGGCAGGTTCCATGCCAGAGTGTTTCAGTGGGACCTGTTGGACAAGTGGTCCGGGTCCCATCTACACATGCACCAGAGAATAATCCTGTTTTCCAAGGCCAGGATATCGCTCCTGTGGTGGCTGCACAGCTCTCACCTCCTAGAGGGGCGCAGGTTCGGGATACAGGATTGGATCCTGGTGACCACGGATGCAAGCCTCCGAGGTTGGGGGGTAGTCACACTGGGAGAAAGATTCCAAGGAAGATGGTCAAGTCAGGAAACTTGTCTCCACATAAATGTTCTGGAGTTAAGGGCCATTTACAACGGCCTCCTACAAGCGGAACATCTTCTTTGAGATCTGCCGGTACTGATCCAGTCAGACAATGTAACAGCAGTAGTGTACATAAACCGTCAGGGCAGAACAAAAAGCAGAGCGGCTCCTGTAGTGTCTGTCAGGCAGCACACGGCAGTGATACAATGTAGCGCCTATGCGCTCCATTGTAGCCAATGGTGGGAACTTTGCGGTCAGCGGTGAGGTTACTTTCGGTCAACCGCTGACCGCAAAGTTCCCACCATTGGCTACTATGGAGCGCATAGGCGCTACATTGTATCACTGCCGTGTGCTGCCTGACAGACACTACAGGAGCACACAGCCAATCAGGAGGGTGCCACGACGTGGCGCTCCCTGATTGGCTGAAGGGACCCTCTTTGACAGGAGTCAGGGGGGGTCCTGGCAGTCGGGAAAAGGGGTCCCATGTGTAAACATGGGACCCCTTTCAGTGCGTGGTCGGGTTTGCATTTTATTTTTTTGCCAAGTACGTGGATTATTCAAAGGCCGGATTCTTCACTGGATTATGTGAGTATAATTTTTTTCACAGGTACCCCGAGGATTCTACATGGAGAAGAGGACCGAGCCTCGTGGGAACATAGGTAAGTATGTGTGTATGTTGGTGTGCATGTATGTAATAAAGTTGTACTGTCACGGTGTGTGTGTCCTGTTTTTATTGGGGTATTTTTTTAGTAGTAGTACTACAGGTAGTGCTACAGGTACCAGCGGGCCCGGTTTTCCACCGCATGCTGGTACTTGTGGTTCTTCAAGTACCAGCTTGCGGGGGAGGCTTGCTGGGACTTGTAGTACTGCTACTAAAAACAATATTCACACTTTCACACTTGGCTATCAGCCCCCCCATCCGCCGCCCTTGGATGGGGGGGACAGCCTCGGGCCTCACCCCTGGCCCTTGGGTGGCTGGAGGGGGGGGACCCCTTGATTGAAGGGGTCCCCACTCCTTTAGGGTACCCCGGCCAGGGGTGACTAGTTGGGGTTTTAATGGCACGGCCGCAGGGACCGATATCAAAGTGTCCCCCGGCTGTGGCATTATCTCCCCAGCTAGTGGAGCCCGGTGCTGGTTTCAGAAATATGGAGGACCCCTACGCTTTTTGTCCCCCGTATTTTTGGAACCAGGACCAGGCGCAGAGCCCATGCTGGTTGATTCAATATGGGGGAACCCCTGTCATTTTTCCCCCCATATTTTTTCAACCAGGACCGGCTCAAAGAGCCCGAGGCTGGTTGTGCTTAGGAGGGGGGACCCCAAGCAATTTTATTTTCTGATTTTACACTAAACAGACCCTTTCCCATAGATAACCATGCACAGATCTCACTGATCCGTGCATGGTTATCCAAACTCGACTGGAAAAAGCAGGTCTATTTTTTTGCTGCTTTTTTTAACGAATCTAAAAAAAACAGACCTGCACTTGAGCACTCAGAAACTAACACCCAAATACGAATGAATAGTGAATGGCCGTATTCTATGAAATAACAGCCGCGTTTGACCGATGGTCTATTCATTCGTATTTCGGAAGGCTGTCATTCAAACCATTACGAATAGACCAGACACTGCCGAGATTGGTGCCTAGTAAATTCCCGGATTGGGACTTAGAAAAAAAAACACAAATCGGCCAAACTCGGATTTGTAGTAAATACTGGCCCAGGAGAGTGGGGCCTCCACCAAGAAGTCTTCGCAGAGATAAGTCGTTGGGGAGTTCCTCAAATAGACATGATGGCATCTCGTCTCAACAAGCTTCAGAGATATTGTTCCAGGTCAAGAAACCCTCAAGCAATAGCAGTGGATGCACTGGTGACACCGTGGGTGTTTCAGTCGGTGTATGTATTCCCTCCACTTCCTCTAATTCCAAAAGTTCTAAAGATCATAAGAAGAACAAAGATCAGGGCGATCGTCATTGTTCCAGACTGGCCAAGGAGGGCTTGGTATCCAGATCTTCAGGAAGTACTCATAGGAGATCCCTGGCCTCTGTGCGAGGACCTGTTACGACAGGGGCTGTGCGTGTATCAGGACTTACCGCGGCTGCGTTTTGACAGCATGGCGGTTGAACGCAGAATCCTAACCCGTAAGGGTATTCCCAGTGAAGTCATTCCCACACTTCTTCAGGCTAGAAAAGGGGTAACGGCTAAACATTACCACCGTATTTGGAGAAAATATATCTCTTGGTGTGAAGCCAAAGGGGCTCCTATGGAAGAGTTTCGCATGGGGCGTTTTCTCCATTTTCTACAAGCAGGTGTGGATGCGGGCCTAAAATTAGGCTCAATTAAGGTACAGATTTCAGCCTTATCGGTTTTCTTTCAGAAACAATTGGCCTCCCTTCCAGAAGTTCAGACTTTCGTGAAAGGAGTGTTGCACATCCAACCTCCATTTGTGCCTCCGGTGGCACCTTGGGACCTTAATGTGGTGTTGCAGTTCCTTCAATCACATTGGTTTGAACCTTTGCGGAAGGTGGAGTTGAAATTCCTCACTTGGAAAGTGGTCATCCTGTTGGTCTTGGCATCTGCAAGGCGGGTGTCTGAGTTAGCGGCCTTGTGTCACAAGAGCCCTTATTTGATCTTCCATGAAGATAGAGCTGAGTTGAGGACACGTCAGCAATTTTTACCGAAGGTGGTTTCCTCTTTCCACATAAACCAACCTGTCGTGGTACCTGTGGCTACTGACGCCTTCGTTGAATCAAAATCTCTGGATGTCGTCAGAGCTTTGAAGATTTATGTCACCAGAACGGCTCAGATTAGGAAAACAGAGGCTCTATTTGTCCTGTATGCTCCCAACAAGGTTGGGTGTCCTGCTTCCAAGCAGACCATTGCACGCTGGATCTGTAACACGATTCAGCAGGCCCATTCCACGGCTGGACTGCCGTTACTGGAATCAGTGAAGGCCCATTCCACTAGGAAGGTGGGCTCGTCCTGGGCGGCTGCCCGGGGGGTCTCGGCATTGCAACTTTGCCGAGCAGCTACTTGGTCGGGGTCAAACACTTTTGCAAAGTTCTACAAGTTTGACACCTTAGCCGATGAAGACCTTAAGTTCGGTCAATCTGTGCTGCAGAGTCATTCGCACTCTCCCGCCCGTTCTAGAGCTTTGGTATAACCCCATGGTTCTAATGGTGACCCCCAGCATCCTCTAGGATGTATGAGAAAATAGGATTTTAATACCTACCAGTAAATCCTTTTCTCTTAAGGTGGGTACACACTATTAGATATATCTGCAGATCAATTGATCTGCAGATATATCTATGTACGGATCGGGCAGTGTGCTGTGCATACACACAGCCCGATCCGTCGGGAGACTGACGTCATGAACTGGGCGGGCGGGCGCTCGCGCCCGCCCAGTTCACCTGTCAATCACCACCGGCCGCCGCAGCATGTGTACGGGCGGTCGGACGACCGCCCCGTACACACACAGCGACGGGCCAATATATCGTTAGATATATTGGCTGTCGGCTGTGCTGCGCGGCCGACGCGATACGTCTGTGAACAACGGAGTTCACAGACGTATCGCCCGTACACACTGGCCGACGGTCCCGCGATGTATCGGCCGTTCAAGAGAACGGCCGATACATCGACCAGTGTGTACGGGCCTTTAGTCCGTAGAGGATGCTGGGCGCCCGTCCCAGTGCGTACTGTATCTGCAGTTAATAGTTATGGTTACACATATGTTGTGTTACGGTTATTGTCAGCCTGTTGCTGAAATTGTTCATGCCGTTGGCTTGTGTTCTGTTGAATACCACGTTGTGAGGCATGCTTGAGGTGTGAGCTGGTATGAATCTCACCTTAGTTAACAATAAATCCTTTCCTCGAAATGTCCGTCTCCCTGGGCACAGTTCCTATAACTGAAGTCTGGAGGAGGGGCATAGAGGGAGGAGCCAGTTCACACCCATTCAAAGTCTTAAAGTGCCCACGTCTCCTGCGGATCCCGTCTATACCCCATGGTTCTAATGGTGACCCCAGCATCCTCTACGGACTAAGAGAAAAGGATTTACTGGTAGGTTTTAAAATCCTATTTTCGTCACAGTGGGGGCATGGCCGGCAGCTCTGTCCCTCTGTATCCTGTGAATAGACACTGTGTACATTTGCACAGCATATATTCATCGCTGCTCTACAGCAGAGCAGCAGGTGACAGGAGTGTCCCAACTGCCCCACCACCGCCGCGGGACACTGCAGCCCGCGGGCGGGACAGTCCCCATAAAAAGTGACTGTTCCACGAAAAACAGGACAGTTTGGCGGTGTGATATGAATAACTAAGGGACAACAGAGGAAAGTCAGGGCTTCAGTAGCCAAAGTGAAAGTAAGAATAGGGGGAATTTATATTACATCAGTATAACATCATAATCTATAGAACAGGGCAGGGGCTCTGGGAAGTGGCTAAGGCACATGAAATGGTAAGAAAAATGTAATAATTTAAGAGTTAAAAAGTTTGAGCTTGACATTTAGAGTGCTATTGAGGACACTGAGACAGGTATAGGGGATAGTCAGAGCTATAAGGGACACATATAGGGGTGTTAGAATGGGGAGGGGCAAGGGGGCAGCTCGCTCCCCCCAAAACATTAGAAAGGCGCCATCTGCATCCACCTGGACCCGCACCCGCATGAGTGTGCAGCCGCCGCCACCAGCTTCAGCGCTGCCCGCACTGTATTAGCACAAGCTGAGTAAAGCGCCGCATCTAGCTGCGATAGAGCCGGCAGCCTGTGTCCCTAACTAACTAGAGCACTCACTGATCACAGTGATCAGTGCTGCTGCAGAGACGCGGCTCTTCCCTGTTCAGTGACTTTAATGCATATGTAATGAGCGCTGGGGCATCATGACATCACGCCACTCATTACAATATGCGGAAACTGTGCTGGGGCAGGACTGGCCGCTACATTCGAGTGGAGGAAGCGCGTTTTAGCAGTTGGAACGCGCTGCCCGCCGGCGCAATCGTATCCCAGGAGCCTCTTATTTAGGTATGCTGTTGGCTCTAAAATCTTTCATCCATTATTAAACTTCATTGCTCCACACTACAGTCTGTCTAATTTTATTAAGGCAGGCTTCTGCAGTATGAGTTTGATACCCCTAGTTTCCAATGCCCCCTGTATGCCTCTCACCTGCTCTCTCCCTGTCTCTCCCCCTGTGTGCCTCTCACCTGCTCTCTCCCTGTCTCTCCCCATGTGCCTCTCACCTGCTCTCTCCCTGTCTCTCCCCCCGTGTGCCTCTCACCTGCTCTCATCCCTGTTTCTCCCCCCATGTGCCTCTCACCTGCTCTCTCCCTGTCTCTCCCCCGTGTGCCTCTCACCTGCTCTCTCCCCGTCTCTCCCCCCATGTGCCTCTCACCTGCTCTCCCCCTGTCTCTCACCCCGTGCACCTCTCCCCTGTCTCTCCCCCGTGCACCTCACCTGCTCTCCCCCTGTCTCTCCCCCATGTGCCTCTCACCTGCTCTCTCCCTTTGTGCGCCTCTCACCTGCTCTCTCCCTATCTCTCCCTTTGTGCGCCTCTCACCTGCTCTCTCCCTAGCTCTCCCCCCGTGCGCCTTTCACCTGCTCTCTCCCCCCGTGTGTCTCTCACCTGCTCTCTCCGTCTCTCTCCCATGCGCCTCCCACCTGCTCTCTCCCTGTCAATCCCCCATGCGTCTCTCACTTGCTCTCTCCCTCCGTGCGTCTCACCTGCTCTCTCCCATGTGCCTCTCACCTGCTCTCTCCCCCCATGTGCCTCTTACCTGCTCTCTACCCCCGTGTGCCACTCACCTGCTCTCTCCCTATCTTTCCACCCATGTGTCTCTCACCTGCTCTCTCCCTGTCTCTCACCCCTTGCGCCTCTCCCCTGCTCTCTCCCTGTCTCTCCCCAGTGCACCTCTCACCTGCTCTACCCTTCTCCCCCTCGTGTGCCTCTCACCTGCTCTCTCCCTCCGTGCGCCTCTCACCTGCTCTCTCCCTGTCTCACCCCCGTGTGCCTCTCACCTGCTCTCTCCCTAGCTCTCCCCCCGTGCGCCTCTCACCTGCTCTCTCCCCCCGTGTGCCTCTCACCTGCTTTCTCCGTCTCTCCCCCCATGCGCCTCCCACCTGCTCTCTCCCTGTCTCTCCCCCATGCGTCTCTCACTTGCTCTCTCATTCCGTGTATCTCTCACCTGCTCTCTCCCCCATGTGCCTCTCACCTGCTCTCTCCCCCATGTGCCTCTCACCTGCTCTCTACCCCCGTGTGCCTCTCACCTGCTCTCTCCCTCCGTGTGCCTCTCACCTGCTCTCTCCGTCACTCCCTCCGTGCGCCTCTCACCTGATCTCTCCCCTTGTGTGCCTCTCGCCTGCTCTCTCCCTAGCTCTCCTCTGTGCGCCTCTCACCTGCTCTCTCCCCCGTGCACCTCTCACCTGCTCTCTCCATGTCTCCCCCCATGCGCCTCCCACCTGCTCTCTCCTTGTCTCTCACTTGCTCTCTTCCTCCGTGCGTCTCTCACCTGCTCTTTCCCCCATGTGCCTCTCACCTGCTTTCTCCCCCCATGTGCCTCTCACCTGCTCTCTACCCCCGTGTGCCTCTCACCTGCTCTCTCCCTCCGTGTGCCTCTCACCTGCTCTCTCCATCACTACCTCCGTGCGCCTCTCACCTGATCTCTCCCCCTGTGTGCCTCTCGCCTGCTCTCTCTGTCTCTCCATCCGTGCACCTCTCACCTGCTCTCTCCCTGTCTCTACCACCGTGTGCCTCTCCCCTGCTCTCTCCCTGTCTCTCCTCTGTGTGCCTCTCACCTGCTATCTCCCTAGATCTCCCCCTGTGGGGTATGAGATTACTATGTGTGATGTGTTATATGGTTGTTGTTTAGAGAACTGTTAATGAGTTATTATATTGGAAGCAGAGGCTACCAGTTTTATACCTACTGACTGCTTCTGCCACTGGTAACCACTATAGTAGTGGTGGGCCTGGGAGGAAATTCCCAGGGCCCTATCCCACTGGGACTCCTTTCACTGTCAGTCCTACAGATGGCTGCTAGCTACGTTGCCTTCCGAGTCACCCACTGTCTCCCTGTACCCTTGGGGTTACTATTGTGTGGCCATGCCTCTTCCTTGTGAAGCAACACCTCTTTTTGCTTTCGGCGGATGCTGCCCCTTTCCAAAGTTTATCCCATCAAGGGGCACCAAAAATCTATATTCACTTACCAAAATAATTAAGCTGGTTCCGGCCCTGCTAGCAGTGGTGCGTCCGGCACCGCTACTATTACTTTACACAGCGGGCAGCCTTCCCGGTGTGCTTCGCCAACCCCACCTCATTTCCTGAAGTGTCTATGTTCTGCGGAGACATGATGCTTGTGACAGCAGAGGTAAGCAGCAGCATAGCTGTTGGCTGTAGGAAAGGATTTGTATTCCAAACGTGCACTGTTAAAACCTCAATCAGCTGCTGGTTAATTAAACAAAGAACCACATCTTATTCCTTAAACACACTATTACAAAACTGATAAAAAATCTGCGCTGTAAGGTAAAAGACAAAGCACTTTGTATAATGCTTATGTATCAAAAGAATCAATGCATCATGGATCTTGTATAATATTCATACAATGTAACCACTAGTCAAATGTTTATGACATAATGATATCAATGTTCCATGGTGTTTCTCACTGAAGACTGTCTGAAAAGCTTCCCAGCTTAATTTCTTATTTTCACGGGGGGACGTAGAAATGGATAGCTAACACTTACATTCCATTTCAGTCCTACGCGCACTTCAAGGTTTCTTTCAATCACCCCACTGTCATGAACGTATATGTTATAACACCACTCACATTAAGTTTCGTTCCCGCGTACATCAAAAGGTATCTTTCTCTCTCAGACGTGATAGGTAAAAATCTTCCTTTAAAGTGACCATAAAGACAAGTCCATCCAAAACTCAAAATACATTAAAAGTTCCTTAAAACACTGTTCTTCCTCAGACCGGACTTTCAGAGGTAGGGGGTGCACGATCCACGTCAATGTGTCCACCTGCTGCAGTCAGCGGACACCAGCAGCTGCTCGATGGAATAGCAGTTCAGCTTCTCCCTCCTCTGGCCCTGCATCTTTCAATAACAGGATCAACGCTTTTCAGAGACGTCCGCTCTCCTTCGTCAAGATTGGCTGTGGGAAAGGAGTAGGGAGAGGAGCAATAAGGAGGAGGAGGAGGCGCTCTATCTAACAGATGTGTATAATGGGCTATATCTGCCGTAATGTGTAACATGTGTAATGGGCTCTACCAGGCGTAATATGTATAATAGGCTATATCTGGCATAATATGTATAATGGACTCTACCAGGAGTAATGTGTACAAACGGCTCTACCAGGTGTAATGTGTACAAACGGCTCTACCAGGTGTAATGTGTACAAGCGGCTTCAAGGTGCAATGTGTATAATGGGCTCTACCTGGCATAATGTGTGTTATGGGCTCTACCTGGCAAAATGTGTACAAGTGGGCACTCACTCCCAGCTGCTCCACAGAGTTCCATACAGGTGCAAGCGACCCATCTATGGTGGCCAGAAGCTAGGGGCACCAGAGATTTTATCTTGGCCTACCTAAACAAAAAAATGTTCTGATGCCCCTGGGCACAGAGATAAAAGCACTGAGAGAGCTATAGAGGACAGTGGTGGAGATGTATTAAAGCAGCACATATTATGGTGCTATAGCACTTCCTCTTTAATGAATCGAAGCAGGGAACTACACTGGCGATCTCCACCAGAGCCCACAGTGCATCAGCTTATTGCAGATGTGCTGTGTCTCTCCTCTCGGCCAGCTCACTGGACATGTGTGAGATCTTGTTACTATAGTGGGATCAGGGCCGAAACTAGGATTTTCGTCACCCGGGGCAAGGCAGTAATTTTGAGCCCCCCTACACCCCCCACACTCCCCCCCCCCCCACACACACACACACAAAAACCTATCAGACTAAAATAATCAGATTATCAAACATTTTGAAAAAAGGGGATACTACTGGACAATATTCCCCTGTGTGCTTCTAATGCCCTATGTGTCACATGCCCCGCCAGCGTGTTCAACTACATGCTCCTCTGTGTCCCCATACATTGCACTATATCATAACACTTCATCACTGCGCTACTCCCCTATCCACTGCACTACATAACTATACTATATCCCCTACACGCTGAACTACATCACTACACTACATGCCCCTATGCACTCCACTACATACCCTATATGCTACACTACATCACTACACTACATCCCCTTATATGCTACACCACATCGGTGCACTACATGCCCCTATATACTGCACTACTGTACCCTATATGGTACACTACATCACTACACTGCATCCTCTTATATGCTACACCACATCAGTGCACTACATGCCCCTATATACTGCAATACATGACCACACTACATACCCTATATGGAACACTACATCACTGCACTGCATCCTCTTATATGCTACACCACATCGGTGCACTACATGCCCCTATATACTGCAATACATGACCACACTACATACCCTATATGGAACACTACATCACTGCACTACACCCCCCTATATGCTACACCAAATCCCCCCATCTGGAAGGCAAAGCGTAGGTTGATACTGCTAACTGGGTGCACAGTGCGCTTCTATAGTAGCTTGTATGGTGCACCGCATGCTAGTCGCAGCATTGCATGGCAAAGAAGACAGTTTAAGACAGTAGCCAACATGGGAGAGATCCCAGGTACTGGAGCTCACCCGCACAGCGTTGGAGCCAGCTGGGGGCAGACAGGTGAGTCAGATACATTGCCCTGGGAGCTGTCTGCTGTCTCACTGGAGCAGCACAGCACTGCACGCAAGCAGCGTACGCACAGCAGTGAACACATCGCCCGAATGCAAACAAACGCCCACCACGTACAACTGCAAACGAGCGTGGAGCAATGCACAAAGGGGCTGTTTACTATTGTGCTTCGCATGGTAGCGATGCATTCGCATGAGTGCCAAACGCATTGCTAGCAACACGAAGACTGTCGTAGATGTGCTATTACTTCGTTGGCTTGCACATGATATCATTAGTTTGCAAATATTCGCACAGTGATAATAGGATTTTGGTACCTACCGGTAAATCCTTTTCTCGTAGTCCGTAGTGGATGCTGGGGTCCACATTAGTACCATGGGGTATAGACGGGTACACCAGGAGCCATTGGCACTTTAAGAGTTTGAGAGTGTAGGCTGGCTCATCCCTCTATGCCCCTCCTACCAGACTCAGTCTAGAAACTGTGCCCGAGGAGACGACATACTTCGAGAGAAGGATTATACACAGATAGTGGTGAGATTCATACCAGCTCACACATACAAGGCATATCAAGCCAACAAGCTTGAACCACTCAGCAACAGCTGAAACATTACTTACCAAGTAACAATGCAGTACTTAACTAAAACGAAGTTGTACTGAACCAAATAACAATTGCAGGAAAACGAAGCGCTGAGCGGGCGCCCAGCATCCTCTACGGACTACGAGAAAAGGATTTACCGGTAGGTACCAAAATCCTATTTTCTCTTACATCCTAGAGGATGCTGGGGTCCACATTAGTACAATGGGGATGTACCATAGCTCCCAGAACAGGAGGGAGAGCGCGGAGGCTCCTGCAGAACTGATTCACTGAACTTCAGGTCATCAGAGGCCAAAGTGTCAAACTTGTAAAACCTTTCAAACGTGTTCGACCCAGACCAAGTTGCAGCTCAGCAAAGTTGCACAGCCGAGACACCCCAGGCAGCCGCCCAGGAAGACCCCACCTTACGAGTAGAGTGGGCCTTAACAGATCTTGGACGCGGCAGTCCTGCCGTAGAATAAGCGTGCTGGATAGTGAACCTAATACAGCGAGAAATAGTCTGCTTAGAAGCAGGACACACAATTTTCTTGGGATTTTAGAGGACAAACAGAGAGTCCGACTTCCTGTGACGAGAAGTTCTCTTCACAAAGATATATCTTCAAAGTCCTCACGACATCCAAGGACTTTGAAGTAATTGAGGAGTCAGTAGCCACTGGCACCACAATAGGTTGGTTGCTATGAAATGCCGACACAACCTTCAGAAGAAACTGCTGATGAGTCCGGAGCTCAGCTCTATCTTCGTGGAAGATCAAGTAAGGGCTTTTACAGGATAAAGCCCCCAGCTCGGACACACGTCTAGCAGAAGCTCAGGCCAACAAAGTGAACACCTTCCATGTAAGAAATTTGAGCTCCACCTCCTGTAGAGGCTCAAACCAATCTGACTGGAGTAGCTGCAACACCGCGTTAAGGTCCCATGGTGCCGTAGGCGGTACAAAGGGCGGTTGGATATGCAGAACTCCCTTCAGAAAGGTCTGAACCTCAGGGAGGGCAGCCAATTGCTTCTGAAAGAAAATGGATAGGGCTGAAATCTGGACCTTCACAGATCCCAACCTCAGACCCATATCAACTCCTGCTTGCAGGAAGAGGAGGAAACGTCCCAGTTGAAAGTCCACCACAGGAATCTTCTTGGACTCACACCAAGAAACATATTTCTTCCAAATACGATGGTAATGTTTTGACGTTACCCATTTCCTAGCCTGTCTGAGGGTAGGAATAACCTTCTTTGGAATGCCTTTCCGAGCAAGAATCAGGCGTTCAACTTCCATGCAGTCAAACATAGCCGCGGTAAGTCTTGATAGGCGAACGGCCCCTGCTGCAGCAGGTCCTCCCGAAGAGGAAGAGGCCTCGGCTCTTCTTGCAGTAGTTCAGAAGGTCTGCATACCAAGCCCTTCTTGGCCAATCTGGGGCAATGAGGATCGCTTGAACCCTTGTTCTCCTTATGAGCTTTAGGATTTTTGGAATGAGTGGGAGTGGAGGAAACATGTACACTGACTGGAACACCCACGGAGACACCAGGGCGTCCACTGCCACTGCCTGTGGGTCCCTCGACCTGGAACAATAACGCCGAAGCTTCTTGTTGAGACGAGAGGCCATAATGTCTATCTGGGTTAGGCCCCAAAGATCTGTTATTTCCTCGAACACCTCCGGATGTAGTCCCCACTCTCCTGGATGGAGATCGTGTCTGCTGAGGAAGTCTGCTTCCCAGTTGTCTACTCCCGGAATGAATATGGCTGACAGCGCCAACGCGTGTTTTTCTGTCCAGAGGAGTATTCTTGTCACCTCTGACATTGCCACTCTGCCCTTCGTTCTGCCCTGTCGGTTTATGTAAGCCATTGTTGTTACGTTGTCCGACTGCACTTGGATGGCCCAATTTCTCTGAAGACGACCGTTGTAGATGGCTCTTAGTTCCAGGATGTTGATGGGAAGGCCGGCTTCCGGGCTTGACCACTGTCCTTGGAAGGTTACTCCTTGAGTGACTGCTCCCCAGCCCCGGATGCTCGCATCCGTTGTTAGCAGGACCCAGTCCTGAATCCCGAACCTGCGGCCTTCTAGGAGGTGAGGCAATTGGAGCCACTAGAGGAGAGAAATCCTTGCCGTTGGCGACAGACGAATTCTCTGATGCATGTGGAGGTGAGATCCCGACCACTTGTCCAAGAGATCCAGTTGGAAGGGCCGAGCATGGAACCTCCCGTACTGGAGAGCCTCGTAGGAGGCCACCATCTTTCCCAATAGGCGAATGCATTGATGAACCGAAAACCCGGGGTGGACCATGGATTGGATCACCAATGCCTTGTCCCGCGTAAGAAACACCAGCTGTACTTCCGTATCCAGGATCATTCCCAGAAATTACAATCTCTGGGTTGGTTCCAAATGTGACTTTGGAAAATTCAGATTCCCCCCGTGACTCTGGAGCCGTCGCATTGTGAGAACAATGGACTGCAGCAGCTTCTCCTTGGACGATGCCTTTATCAGGAGATCGTCCAGATAAGGAATGATGTTCACACCCTGCTTGCGGAGTAGTATCATCATTTCCACCATCACCTTGATAAACACCCTTGGTGCTGTGGAGAGGCCGAATGGCAGGGCCTGGAACTGAAAATGACAGTCCAGTAATGTGAAGCGGAGATAAGCCTGATGCGGCAGCCATATCGGAATGTGAAGGTATGCATCCTTGATATCCAGTGATACCAGGAATTCCCGTTCTTCCAGACCTGATATCACCGCCCGGGGAGACTCCATCTTGAACTTGAACTCCTTCAGAAAGGGGTTCAATGATTTTAGGTTCAGAATGGGCCTGACCGAACCATCCGGTCTCGGTACCACGAAAAGGTTCAAATAGTAACCTTTGGTCAGCATGTGAGGTGGCACCGGCACAGTGACCTGTGCCTCCACCAGCTTTTGGACAGCGTCTTGAAGCACTGTGCTGTCCTCCAATAGAGTTGGTAAGCCCGACTTGAAAAAACGATGAGGAGGGAGACTTTGAAATTCCAGCCTGTATCCCTGAGGCACAATATCTACTACCCAGGGATCCAGGCCGGACGATACCCAGACATGACAGAACTGTCTGAGTCTCGCTCCCACAGGCCCCACCACCGGGCCATGCAGTCCACCGTCATGCGGAGGACTTTGGGGTACCTGAAGTAGGCTTTTGTTCCTGGGAACCTGCAGCAGCAGGTTTCTTGGACTTAACCTTACCTCCCCTAAAGAAAGTATTGGATGATCTGGCCTTTCTAGGCTTGTTAGGCCAAAAGGACTGCTGCGCAGCTGAGGAGAAGGATTTCTTCAGAGCAGGTACTGCTGAGGGAATAAATGGAGACTTACCCGCTGTAGCGGTGGATATCCACGCATCTAGAGCTTCCCCAAAGAGAGCCTGACCTGTATAGGGTAGCGACTCCACACTTCTTCCCCGACTAGCTGAACCAGACATGGAAGAAATTCCCACAGCCATGGAACCCAGGTCTTTCATGGATTCTACCATAAAACCTGCAGAATACAATGCAACGTCATCCCTATCCATTGTATCCCAATCCTCAAGCAAGGTAGCCGACCACTTCACTATAGCCTTTGCAATCCATGCACTAGCAATAGTGGGACGTAATATGGCCCCTGAAGCAGTATACATTGATTTAAGCGAGTTATCAATTTTCCTATCTGCCGGCTCCTTTAAGGAGGTAGATCCCGGAACAGGCAAAATCACTTTTTTTGAGAGTCTGGATACAGATGCGTCAACAATTGGCGGGTTTTCCCACCTTTTCCTATCCTCCTCAGGGAAAGGAAAAGCCACCAGAATCCTCTTGGGGATCTGAAACTTCTTTTCAGGGTTTACCCATGCATTTTCAAATATAGTATTCAGCTCCTTTGACGCAGGGAAGGTTAGTGAGGCTTTCTTATTTTCAGTGAAAAAAGCCTCCTCAACCTGCTCAGGTGTGGTATCATTTACATTTAACACATACCTGATAGCCTCTATCAATAATTGCACCCCCTTGCAAGAGATGCGGACCCCCGCAACACATCCCCATCACCATCTGTAGTGTCAGAATCGGTATCCATGTCATCTTGTGTGACATGCACAAGCGCATGTTTGTGGGGGTATATAGTGGGGTGTCCTGAGGTACCAGACACAGGCCATACTGCCATAGAGCTCTGTAATACCTGGGTTGCAGATTCAGTACTAGCAACCCTGTCAGAAATCTGAGAAATCCAAGTTTTGATAGAGGAAAACTACTCTGGTTCCCTTGCTGGTATCTGTCCTAAACCAGTGCTAACCTGATTACATGGAATGGGATCATCCTGGGAGTATAAATCCTCTGCAGCATATGACACAGTGTCCCCGAGGGTGTAGTACCGCTGACCGGCGGTTTCCTAACCGCCGGTCAGCTTACCGACGCCGGGATCCCGGCAGGATACCGACGCCGGGATCCTGGCGGGGAGGGGCGAGTGCAGCATGCCACTTGCGGGCTTGGTGGCGACCTGCTGTCGCCACAGGTTCTATTCCCACTCTATGGGTGTCGTGGACACCCACGAGTAGAAATAGTCCCTGTTGGTCGGCATGCCGACCGTCGGGATAGTGACCCGTCGGGCTGGTGGAGGAGGTCATGTGACTGTCGGTCAGCTGCCCGGCAGTCACATGAATACCACCCGTCCCCGGACATAGCTAAAGGAGACCACCAAACACTCCACACACACACACAAGTGGGGGCAGACAGAGTTTCACCCCAAGAATGGCAAGAGATAGCGATTGGAGCCAACCCACACACAGCGCTTTGTAGCAAGGAGAAACTCCTTGTCAGCGCTGAATGTGCTCCTTAATCGGACACACAGTCTAATTACAGCCTCCCCTCCCTTCTGCAACCCCCTGGTACCATGTACAGTAAGCTGGAGTTGCTGTGGAGGGACCTGAATCTTCCTCTCAGCGCTTGCAGGCAGGAAAATGGCACTGGAATGCTGCTGGGTATGCTCTGAGGAGAAGCTCCGCCCCCTTAATGGTGCTGTCTTCCCACGCTTCAGAGGATTATACTGGCCAGAGGAAAGTTGCTGGCTGAGATCCCTGGACCCCGACAGGCTTGCTGACCAGTGTGGGGGGTAAGCGCTGGCCCAGGGCGTCCCTCACAGCGCCGCACTATGTGCCTCTGGTACCATCCCAGGAGCGCGGTTAATACTGCGCTCCCTCCCCATTGCTGCCATCTTCACTCTGGCCCCCCGATTGCTAGGGGAGTCGGTGATTAACTCACCTCTCTCTTCAGCTCTGTAAGGGGTTGGCGGCATGCTGCTGGGGCGAGCGGTTCCCCTGTGGAACTCAGTGTCCAGTCAGCGGAGTCAGTGGCTCAGACCCCGCAGGGCGGATACTGCTCCCCCCCTTAGTCCCACGCTGCAAAAAAATAAACTCTAAAATAAACTTTAACCAGAAAAGCTCAGGAGAGCTCCCCTAGCTGTGACCAGCTCCTCCGGGCACATTTTCTAAACTGAGTCTGGTAGGAGGGGCATAGAGGGAGGAGCCAGCCCACACTCCCAAACTCTTAAAGTGCCAATGGCTCCTGGTGAACCCGTCTATACCCCATGGTACATCCTCTAGGACGTAAGAGAAAGGTTTTTTCCTAAATATTTCATCCTTTTCTAAATTAAGAAACCAATTAGGCTAAGGATTTGTAATGTGATTGTCAAAGTGTTCAAGGTCTTCAAAATGAAGAGTTTGCCAACCTAATTGCACAATAGCAATCAGCAATTAAGGCTTCAAAAATATATTTTAGTAATATTTGTAGGCCTATTTGCTCAATACCACTGAATTTAATTGTATAAAATCCCTGACTGACATAATGTACATTACATAGTTTACCATATATGCTTTATTGTTTAGTCTGTGTTAAAATGGGGAGTGATAAAGTCCCAAACATTCAGCTCATAACTGTCATGTCACAGCCTTTGGTTTTTAAGTTTCAGTTAGTAGTTGATTAAGTAGTAATTTTCACTCCTCAGTTTAACACTTTACAAGTGACAAATCATCTCTAGATATATGTTTTTTTTTTTTACTTTTACAGAACACAACACACCAATTTGGGGCAAAAAAAGATTTATTTATTTATTTATTTAAACAAAAGAATGTAGCGAATTTGTGAATTAAATAAAATTATTTATAAAATGTCTGCAACAAATGAATTTGGTCCAGTAGACCCCGGCAGTGGTGCTCCATCCTGCCAAGGATCTCAGCCACTCCCACATTGGGATCTCTAACCGCAGCATCTGTAATGAATGTAAACAAGATAAAATTATTTACTCACATTACGCGATATAGAAGCAAGGCACAAAGCACACTTTAACAGGTCACTAGCTAGGTCAGGGCTGAAGAACATTTGGCCCTCCAGCTGTTGATGAACTATACATACCAGCATATCCTGCTATTTGTCCAAAAATTAGCCATGCTAAAACTGGAGGAGGCCATGCTGGGATGTTTACTTCACCCACATCTGGAGTGACCAGGGATCACCATTTCGGCTCTAGGCCCATGCTCAGCAGACTGCATCACTACATCTGCTGTGGAACTACATATCCAGGCATGTCCTGACTCAGTGATATTATGCCTTAATCCATAAACTGAGACAGGGAATGTTGGAATGTGTTTCAACCCAGCATTTGCAGGGACACAGTTTGAAAACACATGTTGTTGTATCTACATTTCAAACAGCTTACAAATCCATTTCTGGTGTCAAAATTACTTACTCTCCACCGACGCCGGAAGAGCACCCTCCACCTCCTCAGGGGCTTCAGCTGCCCACTCTCCTTGGTAGCTTGGGATGGGGGAAGGGTGTTGAATGGGGTGGGTAGTTTGGATGGGGGAAGGGTGTTGAAAGGGGGGTAGTTTGGATGAGGGAAGGGTCTTGGATGGGTGTTGGCGATTGGATGGGGGAAGGAGGATCGGATTGGGAAAGTGTGGTAAAGTCCAGGGTGTTTGGATTGAGGAAGGGTGGTTGAGATGGGGAAGAGGAGATTGACTGAGGTAGGTCAGGTGCTTGAGAGGGGGAGGAGGAGGAATGTTGATGGGGTATAGTTTGTTGAGAGGGGGAGGAGGCTTGATGGGGGGAGGGTTGTTGAGAGGGGGAGAAGGCTTGATGGGGAGAGGGTTGTTGAGAGGGGGAGGAGGCTTGATGGAGGAGGGTTGTTGAGAGGGGGAGGAGGCTTGATGGGGGGATGGTTGTTGAGAGGGGGAGGAGGATATATGGGGGGAGGGTGGTTGTGAGGGTGCGGAATCCCCGCTTTCAGAAACTGCGGGCCGCCTTTGTGCTCTTCCTAAAGAGATAGAAACACACAAATATGGAATTAGGTTTTTGTAAATTTAAAATTGGAATACAACTGAGTTAGTATAGAGTGCTTTGTTTACATTTTAAAATGTCTCTCATATGGGTTTTTTTTTGGGTGCCAAAATTTTATATTGTGCTCTTTTTTTTCGCTTTTAAGTTTTTCTTAGTACTAATTTTCTAAAAAAAAAAACTTTAAATAAATTAATTACTTTCACTGACATACAGGAATGTACTGGGCCACAGGAGTACACAGGAGTTAACCGGTGGGCCACTGTGCCTTGCCCCACCACCTGCACCTCGAGGGATCAGGCTGCAGCTTGTGCACTTGAATTATACATAACACATCTGTAAACTTAGACTATGCAGGACTATGGCCATTTTCAACCATAGCATTCTTATTATCATGCTTGCATTAGTAAGTTTTACAGAATATATTTAGGTTGTTCCACAGGCCATGCACTCGAAACTTGTTTGTCAAAACAAAGTGGTGTCTGTCTACATCTTCTGTGGAGACTGGCCACACCCCTACACGTGGACCCCTACCACTGCATTCCCCAGTGTGTCCTGCATGGCCTACCCCCACACAGTCTATATGCATAGAGTACACGTCTATGTTATGTCTAATGATGTTTGTTAATAGTGTTAAGCATTTAAATGCAAAAAAATACACACTGTCTAAGTCGGAAATATTACAGTACACACATCACATACAAACATCACACAGATGCCCTCCGTGCGCGTATTTATTCTGCCGTGCGTGCACATATTTGCAAATTGTGTATGATCGCTCACATGGTCATGCGTGTTAGCGCGTGGTATGAGTAATTACGGAGGCATTTGTGCTTGCATGGAAAATCCACAAAGAGATATTATATATTTAATCCATATAATGCATAAATCACCCACTGTCTGCTCATCTTTCTAATAGCATGAAGATAGTTCACACATAAATTATCCTCCCAGAAACTCTAATACAATGTATCAGATGGCCTTGTTTATGCAAAGCTTTGAAATCCTATGAAGAAAGCAAATACCTTTGGTTACTCCCATTGTTCTAGAGTTGTCCAGTATCTGTAAAAGACAATAAATACTGGATTGTTATTGTCTTATCTGAAGACAGGACAAACAAAAAGACAATACCTAGGAACCTAGTTTGAAGAGAAACTCAATTTGCAATAGCTGACAAATTACAAACCAGACATTTAGATAGCTAAGGAAATTCGTGTATATATGTATGTATGTGTATATATTAGTGATGTGCACCGGAAATTTTTCGGGTTTTGTGTTTTGGTTTTGGATTCGGTTCCACGGCCGTGTTTTGGATTCGGACGCGTTTTGACAAAACCTTACTGAAAATTTTTTGTCGGATTCGGGTGTGTTTTGGATTCGGGTGGTTTTTTTTAACAAAAACCCCTCAAAAACAGCTTAAATCATAGAATTTGGGGGTCATTTTGATCCCATAGTATTATTAACCTCAATAACCATAATTTCCACTCATTTCCAGTCTATTCTGAACATCTCACACTTCACAATATTATTTTTAGTCCTAAAATTTGCACCAAGGTCGCTGGATGGCTAAGCTAAGCGACCCAAGTGGCAGACACAAACACCTGGCCCATCTTGGAGTGGCACTGCAGTGTCAGACAGGATGGCAGATTTAAAAAATAGTCCCCAAACAGCACATGATGCAAAGAAAAAAAGAGGTGCAATGAGGTAGCTGTGTGACTAAGCTAAGCGACCCAAGTGGCCGACACAAACACCTGGCCCATCTAGGAGTGGCACTGCAGTGTCAGACAGGATGGCAGATTTAACAAATAGTCCCCCAACAGCACATGATGCAAAGAAAAAAAGAGGTGCAATGAGGTAGCTGTGTGACTAAGCTAAGCGACCCAAGTGGCCGACACAAACACCTGGCCCATCTAGGAGTGGCACTGCAGTGTCAGACAGGATGGCAGATTTAAAAAATAGTCCCCAAACAGCACATGATGCAAAGAAAAAAAGAGGTGCAATGAGGTAGCTGTGTGACTAAGCTTAGCGACCCAAGTGGCCGACACAAACACCTGGCCCATCTAGGAGTGGCACTGCAGTGTCAGACAGGATGGCAGAGGTAGAGCAGTGGACTACTGTACCGTACTGCTATATATATATATACTGGTGGTCACAGCAACATTCTGCACTGTCCCCTCCTACTATATACTGCGCACAACTAAAATGCAGCACAGGTATGGATGCGTAGTATACTTGACAACACAGAGGTAGAGCAGTGGACTACTGTACCGTTCTGCTATATATATATATATATATATATATATATACTGGTGGTCACAGCAACATTCTGCACTGCCCCTCCTACTATATACTGCGCACAACTAAAATGCAGCACAGGTATGGATGCATAGTATACTTGACGATACAGAGGTAGAGCAGTGGACTACTGTACCGTACTGCTATATATATACTGGTGGTCACAGCAACATTCTGCACTGTCCCCTCCTACTATATACGGCGCACAACTAAAATGCAGCACAGGTATGGATGCATAGTATATTTGACGACACAGAGGTAGAGCAGTGGACTACTGTACCGTACTGCTAAAGATATATATATATATATATATATATATACAAAGACAAAAAAGGCGGCACTCAGAGTCTTGAAAACAGTATCAAACGTGTATTAAGTGCGATCTACGTTTCGGGGACCACCTCCCCTTCGTCAGGATAACTGCACAAGTGAACAAAACAATCTTAAATAGCAATGAACTTACCCCCTTACAAGATTCCCCACGCCCGTTCTCCCCTGGCTACGCCACTCGGGCGTCCCGTCCGGCGTCACTGTTCACTCCGGCGGAACCGGAAGTGACGTCGCGGCTCCCTCCTGTGTGACCATGGAGACGCTAAACAACAATAAAAACATGTGTAAAAACCATCGTGTCTAGCAATAAGACTGTAGCATGAGCTGCAATACAGATAAAGTGCACCTAGATATTAGCATAACAATTCATAATCGTGCTAACCAATCTGAAAATGTCTAGTGCAAATGACCATTACAATTATTTAAAAGAACAGTGTCACAATTTCCATATATACACCTTCATGTGCACAGTAAATTAAAACTCAGCAAGTGTAGGCGATGGCATCACGGTACGCCTGGATCACTGGATGTAAATGATCAGTGCCACTTTGATACATCCATGTAATTAATTAATTAACATCCTGCACTAACACCTTTATGGGCCCCCTAATAAAACTAGCCCACAAGGGGCAAGAAGTATCCTGCTACATCATAGAGGACATCTTATGATTCTGAGAAATTATAACAAATTATAAAAAATTATAAAAAATTAATGAGGCCCAAACTCTCGTTGAGCCCACCTGGTTTGAGTGTATTGAGCCTATGTATCCACATAGACTCAAGCTGCAGCAATTTTTTGCCCCTGTTGCCCCCTCGAGGGGACTCAGGGACATGGTCAATGATACGATGTTTAAACGTAGCCATGCTGTGCCTATGTTCCAGAAAATGCTTGGCTACTGGCTGCTCCCCATCCCCAGATGCCAGCGCGTTCCTAATGGCAAGCCTGTGTTGCGCCATCCTCACCTTAAATTGGCATTCAGTTTTGCCAATATAGTAACGCCCACATGGGCAAATGATGGCATAAACCACAAATTTTGAAGTACACGTGAGGGGCCATCTGATGTTAAATTTCTTACCCGAATAGGGATGTGAGATGCTGTCTCCAGGGGACATGTGGGTACACGTAGTGCATCCTGAGCACTTAAAACAACCATTTTTGCGAGATAAGAAATGCCTGGGAGGAGGTGGCTTAAACCTTGTCATATCAGTTTTAACTAGCCAATCTCTGATATTTCTGCCTCGTGTATAACTAGGCATCACCCTCTTGTCTCGAAAGGCTTTTAAGTCTGGGTCTGTGGCCACCAAAGGCCACAATTGACGCAGCTTCTTGGCACTTTGCTCACTCTGTGTACTAAATTCTGTGATCCATGGAATGACTTTGGTCATATCCCGTGCCTGTGTGGGTGATAGTAACTCCTCCCTATTCTTAGCTGCAGCCTGTCACAACTGAGGGCCTGAGCTGACGGGAGGCAGCCTCAGTTGTAGGGGCTGAGATGTACCGGAACCTGGGAGGTTGTATCAGACCCCTGGACATGTAAGTAACATGAATAATAACTGCCCGAAGGCGTGACCACGACAACTTAGATAAAAGTCAATGATGTTTATTATGACAACTCCGCATCACAGCAGCAATAAAAGAAAATGTAAAAGTCAGCAAAGAATAAATACAGTTCCTGAGTACTACAGCATGGCAGGAGCCACAGGGCACTGGTAGTGTGAGATAGTTCTTATGATCTTCTAGATGGAAAGTCCTTACCAGGCCCGGCTGTAGCAATGGAGATAACCCAGGATTGTACCAGCTGGTGTTCCAGGAAGAGCTGGGTTGCTGAAGGTAAAACAGCTGCTGTGGATACTGGCTGGAACCAGACTGTTGTTAGCACGGAGTGGATACTGGCTGGAACCAGTTAAATAATAAATGAACTTTGGGAGCGATGAAATGTGAACTGAAATGTAGAACTTGAGAGCGGAGAAATAATAATTCCGGTGGAGAGTGGTAAAGTGTAGAAAGGACACCGGCCCTTTAAGGGAAGCTGTACTCTGCTGGAAGCTGAGGCTGGAAGCAGGTAGTGTTGTAGCTGGAAACAGATGAATCCACAATGGATTGGAGAGTCAGGCTACACCGCAGGTGGAATGCTGGTGCGGGTCTCTATGGTGGAAGTCTTGAGACAGGAGCTGGAACCTGGAAGACAATCATAGAAGAGAGACAAACAGGAACTAGGTTTGACAACCAAAGCACTGACGTCTTCCTTGCTCAGGTACAGCTTACTTATACCTGCAGCAAGGAAGGGGTTGGCTAGGCAATTATGCAAATCAACAACACAGACAGCAGATTGGTGGAAATGATCAGATGACAGAATCCAAGATGGCTGCGCCCATGCAGACACTTGGAGGGAAGTTTGGTTTGTAATCCATGTGGTCTGGGAAACAGTAATGGCGGCGCCGGCCACCGGAGACAGGAGACGCCAGGCTGATAGATGCACATTTAACCACGCGGGCACAGCGGAGGCCGCGGCTGATGAAAAGACCACTCTGCATGTGGAAACTCAGGAACAGCGGAATCCGGTCCTGGAACGCTGAGCCCGCCTTAGGAGGCATCTGAAGGGTAAGTAATGGCGTCCAGATACCCGGATCGTGACAGCACCCCCCCCTTTAGGAGTGGCCCCAGGACACTTCTTAGGCTTTAAAGGAAACTTTGCGTGGAAATTTCGGACCAAGGCAGGAGCATGGACGTCAGAGGCATTGGTCCAAGAGCGTTCTTCAGGACCATAGCCCTTCCAGTCAATGAGATACTGAAGTTGACCGTAACGGTGACGTGAGTCCAGGATCTTGGCCACTTCATACTCAACGCCTCGTTGAGTTTGGACTTTCGGAGTTGGTGGAAGTGAGGAATGAAACCGATTCAAGATTAGCGGTTTCAACAGGGAAACATGGAATGTCCTGGGTATTTTTAAGAAGGGAGGTAACTGGAGTCTGTAAGCAACAGGATTGATGACTTGATCAATTTTAAAAGGACCGATGTAGCGAGGTGCAAACTTCATACTGGGAACTCTTAACCTCAAATTCTTCGTGGATAACCATACCCGATCACCCACCTTGAGAGCAGGAACTGCTCGACGCTTCTTATCCGCAAACTTCTTGTACCTGAACGATGCCTTTAGCAGAGCTGATCGTACGCTCTTCCAGATATTGGCAAACTGATGCAAGGTGATATCCACTGCGGGAACAGAAGTTGCTGGAAGCGGTTGGAACTCAGGGACTTTAGGGTGGAATCCAAAGTTGGTGAAGAATGGTGTTGAGGAAGATGAAGAATGATACTGGTTGTTATGACAGAACTCGGCCCAGGGAAGTAATTGAACCCAGTCATCTTGAGAGGAGGACACATAGATGCGGAGGAAGGCCTCCAAGTCCTGATTCACCCTCTCAGTTTGACCATTGGTCTGAGGATGGTAAGCCGTGGAAAACTTTAACTTGACTTGGAGGACTTGACATAAACTTCGCCAGAATTTGGCTGTGAATTGAACTCCTCGATCTGAGATAATTTCTTCTGGAAGACCGTGGAGTCGGAAGATCTCTTGTATGAATACTTGAGCCAACTTGGAAGCTGACGGAAGACCGGTGAGAGGAATGAAGTGTGCCATCTTGGTGAACCGGTCAACTACCACCCAGATGGTATTGAACTTGTTGCACATGGGCAAATCTGTAATAAAATCCATCGACAAATGGGTCCATGGTCGACGGGGAACAGATAGTGGAACCAGTTGCCCCGCAGGCGACTGGCGGGATACTTTATGTTGAGCACACTTTGGGCAAGATGCAATAAACTCCAAAACGTCCTTTTTCAGAGTTGGCCACCAATAGGACCTAGAGATAAACTCCAGGGTTTTTTGGATACCTGTATGTCCGGCAAAACGGGAAGCATGGGCCCAATGCATGAGCTTCTTCCTTAGTGTCGGCTTCACAAAACTTTTCCCTGATGGGGGCGTAGAGTCCATCCCTACCGTGGAGAATGCCAACGGATTTATAATAGGATGCTTGTCTGAAGACTCTGACTCATTTTCTTGCTCCCATGAGCGGGAAAGGGCATCGGCCTTGCGATTCTGAGAGCCCGGACAGAACTGGAGTTTAAAGTCGAACCTGGAAAAGAAAAGTGCCCATCTGGCCTGACGAGGGTTGAGACATTGTGCGCCTTTTAGATATAGAAGGTTCTTGTGGTCTGTAAGGATGGTGATTGAATGAGAAGCTCCCTCCAACAGATATCTCCACTCCTCTAGAGCGAGCTTGATGGCTAGCAACTCCTGGTCGCCAATGGCATAGTTGCGCTCCGCTGGGGAGAACTTCCGTGAGAAGAAACTGCAAGGATGTAAATGACCATCTTTAGCCCTCTGAGATAACACCGCTCCTACTCCAACGGAGGAGGCATCCACCTCTAAGATGAAAGGAGAGTCGATGTCAGGCTGTTTCAGGACAGGTGCAGAGATGAACCTCTGTTTTAAAAGATGAAAAGCTTGCATGGCTTCTTCAGACCACTTGGACGGGTTAGCACCCTTCTTGGTGAAAGCAGTAATAGGCGCCACAATGGTGGAAAAGTCTCGTATAAACTTTCGGTAATAATTGGCGAACCCTAAGAACCTCTGGACCCCTTTGAGGGTTAAGGGTACCGGCCAATTCTGGATTGCTTGTAGTTTCTCAGGATCCATCTCTAGTCCGGAACCGGACACAATGTACCCTAGAAACGGAATGGACTTGACTTCAAAGACGCATTTCTCTAATTTGCAGTAGAGATGATTGACACGGAGACGGGACAGAACCTCCTTTACCCAGAAACGATGTTCCTCTAAATCGTTGGCAAAAATGAGGATATCATCTAGATAGACCACGACATGACGGTATAGAATGTCTCTGAAGATCTCATTGACGAAATGCTGGAAGACAGCTGGAGCATTGCTCAATCCGAAGGGCATGACGAGGTACTCATAATGTCCGTCACGGGTGTTAAATGCGGTCTTCCACTCGTCACCCTCACGGATCCGGAGGAGATTGTATGCACCTCTCAGGTCCAGCTTTGTAAAGATGGTAGCTCCGCTAACTCTGTCAAAGAGCTCCGTAATCAGGGGTAAAGGATAGCGGTTCTTGATGGTAATGTCGTTCAAACCTCTGTAGTCGATGCACGGCCGCAGACCACCATCTTTCTTCTTTACAAAAAAGAAGCCTGCGCCGGCTGGAGAAGAAGAAGGTCGAATGAACCCCTTTGCTAGGTTCTCTTTAATGTATTCCTCCATAGAATGTGTCTCGGGGAGAGACAACGGATAAGTTCGGCCTCGAGGTGGAACCTTCCCTGGAACGAGATCAATCGGGCAGTCCCATTCTCTATGAGGAGGAAGGATATCAGCAGAAGCTTTACTGAACACATCCGTGAAATCTTGATATGGAGGAGGTGGAACATCAGACGACCTGGGGGAGGAAGAACAGACAGGCAACACTTTAAACAAACATGTCTTAGTACAGGAGGAACCCCATGCCAGGATTTGCGTAGTCGTCCAATCAATTGTAGGATTGTGAAGACGGAGCCATGGAAGGCCCAGGACCACAGGATGTGTGGCTCTTGGAATCACTAAAAATGAAATAAGTTCGGAATGAAGAACTCCCACTCTCAGACGAACTGGTAGAGTCCTTAGAGAAATAACTGTATCAAAAATTTTACTGCCATCCACAGCAGTTAAGGAAAAGGACGAAGGAAGTCTCTCGGTGGGTAGGGACCACCGTTTAACATAGGCTTCAGTAATAAAGTTCCCAGCTGCTCCGGAATCCAGGAGGGCAATGACGTTCTGATAACGTTGAGCAACTTGAAGCGAGACTGGGAGGTTACAATCTTGAGGAGATGGAGAGGAGATCATTACTCCTAGCCGGCCCTCTCCTTGGCGAGCTAGGATTTGGAGTTTCCCGGACGTTTGGGACAGGCATTAATGGTGTGAGACGGAGCTGCACAATACAGACAGAGAAACTCGGAGAGACGTCTTCGGCGCTCAGCAGGAGTTAAACGGGAACGGCCAATTTGCATGGGTTCATCTGTAGTTGGTGACAGTTGGCGAGGAGGAGGAGTAGAAGATTTTGGAGCAGATGATCTTCCACGCTCAGATGCTCTCTCTCTGAAACGTAAGTCAACTTTCGTACAAAGTGAGATTAGCTCATCTAACTTGGAGGGTAAGTCTCTGGTAGCTAACTCATCTTTAATACGCTCGGATAAACCATGCCAGAATGCAGCATACAGGGCCTCGTCGTTCCATGCCAGTTCGGATGCCAGGATCTGGAACTGTATAAGATATTGTCCTACAGTACGTGATTCCTGGCGTAAACGGAGAATCTCAGACGAAGCTGAAGTTACCCGGCCTGGCTCGTCGAAGATGCGCCTGAATGTTGACACAAATGCAGTGTAAGAAGATAGCAGGGTGTCGGACCTCTCCCATAACGGTGATGCCCAATCAAGGGCTGAGCCACTGAGAAGAGAAATAATGTAGGCAATTTTTGTACGGTCACTGGGAAAATTGCCAGGTTGTAGCTCAAACTGAATCTCACACTGGTTGAGAAATCCCCTGCAGAATCTTGGAGATCCGTCAAATTTTGCTGGCGTTGGAAGATGAAGACGTGGAGCAGAAATGGGTAAGGTGGGTGGGGTTATAGCTGGAGTCACTGTGGTTGACGCACCAGACGCGCCTGATCCACGGAGAGTTGTCTGAATCCCATCCAGCCGAGTAGAGAGATCCTGGAGACAGCGGATGATGTGGCCCTGTGCAGCCTCCTGATGTTCTAGTCGGGCTGCCAGTTCTTGCATCGGCCTGGCCGCTTGATCCTGGTCTCCGGCTGGATTCATTAGGTCAGTGCTTACTGTCACAACTGAGGGCCTGAGCTGACGGGAGGCAGCCTCAGTTGTAGGGGCTGAGATGTACCGGAACCTGGGAGGTTGTATCAGACCCCTGGACATGTAAGTAACATGAATAATAACTGCCCGAAGGCGTGACCACGACAACTTAGATAAAAGTCAATGATGTTTATTATGACAACTCCGCATCACAGCAGCAATAAAAGAAAACGTAAAAGTCAGCAAAGAATAAATACAGTTCCTGAGTACTACAGCATGGCAGGAGCCACAGGGCACTGGTAGTGTGAGATAGTTCTTATGATCTTCTAGATGGAAAGTCCTTACCAGGCCCGGCTGTAGCAATGGAGATAACCCAGGATTGTACCAGCTGGTGTTCCAGGAAGAGCTGGGTTGCTGAAGGTAAAACAGCTGCTGTGGATACTGGCTGGAACCAGACTGTTGTTAGCACGGAGTGGATACTGGCTGGAACCAGTTAAATAATAAATGAACTTTGGGAGCGATGAAATGTGAACTGAAATGTAGAACTTGAGAGCGGAGAAATAATAATTCCGGTGGAGAGTGGTAAAGTGTAGAAAGGACACCGGCCCTTTAAGGGAAGCTGTACTCTGCTGGAAGCTGAGGCTGGAAGCAGGTAGTGTTGTAGCTGGAAACAGATGAATCCACAATGGATTGGAGAGTCAGGCTACACCGCAGGTGGAATGCTGGTGCGGGTCTCTATGGTGGAAGTCTTGAGAAAGGAGCTGGAACCTGGAAGACAATCATAGAAGAGAGACAAACAGGAACTAGGTTTGACAACCAAAGCACTGACGTCTTCCTTGCTCAGGTACAGCTTACTTATACCTGCAGCAAGGAAGGGGTTGGCTAGGCAATTATGCAAATCAACAACACAGACAGCAGATTGGTGGAAATGATCAGATGACAGAATCCAAGATGGCTGCGCCCATGCAGACACTTGGAGGGAAGTTTGGTTTGTAATCCATGTGGTCTGGGAAACAGTAATGGCGGCGCCGGCCACCGGAGACAGGAGACGCCAGGCTGATAGATGCACATTTAACCACGCGGGCACAGCGGAGGCCGCGGCTGATGAAAAGACCACTCTGCATGTGGAAACTCAGGAACAGCGGAATCCGGTCCTGGAACGCTGAGCCCGCCTTAGGAGGCATCTGAAGGGTAAGTAATGGCGTCCAGATACCCGGATCGTGACACAGCCTTTTGTTTGGCTGTTCGGAGGAGGTCGCGTGGGTAACCTCTTTCAGCGAACCTCTGCTCCATTTCCTCCAGTTGTACCTCTCTCACCTTAGTGTTGCTGTTAACCCTACAGACCCTGAGGAACTGGGAGTATGGCAAGCCCTGTAACGTAGGTTTAGGGTGAAAACTGTCAAATCTCAAAAGCGTATTCCGATCTGACGGTTTTTTATAAAGGCTCGTTTCCAATCTCCCATCTCCAAGAGTCAGCTGGATGTCCAAGAAACATATCTCGGTTTTACTGTGGCTCATGGTCAATTTCACGGGGCTATCTGTGGAATTGTGCGCTGTTACAAGATCACAAAGATCCTGTACTTCACCTCTCCAAAACACTAACAGATCATCTATATATCTGTAGTAGATGAACACTCTGTGAGCAATTGAAGAGTTGGTGAAAAATAATGCCCGCTCCACCTCCCACATATAAGCATTGGCGAACGAGGGTGCCACGGCCGACCCCATGGCACACCCCGTTCGCTGTCTGTAATAGACACCGTCAAAAATGAAAAAATTATGTGACAAGGTGAAACGCAGTAATGAAATGAAAAAATCTATGTCAGGACCTGTGTATGCACTATTGCCTGTGATCAAATGCCTCACTGCTTGTAAGCCCTGTTCGTGTGGTATGCACGTGTACAGGCTTGTGACATCTATGGTGGCCAATGTGACATCCTCTGGAACTTGATCTATCACTAGCAACCTCTTTAATAGCATACTCGAATCTTTCAAATGGGTAAAAGTACCCTGCACACAGGGCTGTAAATATGCATCAAGATATATGGCTAGAGGCTCACACAGAGAACCCCGGGCAGAGATAATAGGTCTCCCCGGGGGTCTCTGTGCGTCCTTGTGTATCTTGGGAATGGTATAGAAAAGGGGAATAACCGGCCATTCAGGGGATAATTTTTGCACAATGCTGGTGCCAATAGTACCCTCATCTTTGGCCTGCTGCAACAGTTGGGCTAGGCCCCAAATCCCGTTTTGATCCGGTTTCCAGTAACGCGTCATTGAAGACCTTTCACCGCATGTTGGACAGTCCAGAAAACAAGCCGCAGCACAAAAAATGGCATAACTTGCAAAAGGAAGAACGAGAAGCCCTCAAGACGCTTAGCAAAAGGACTGATATTGTAATACGCAGTGCGGACAAAGGGGGAGCAATTGTGGTCCAGGAGGTCGCGGATTACACACAGGAGTGTCACCGACTGTTGTCGGACGGGGACACTTATTGTGTGTTATCCAAAGACCCCACTAAGGCTTATCAGGCCGAATTAGCCCAACTGTTGCAGCAGGCCAAAGATGAGGGTACTATCGGCACCAGCATTGTGCAAAAATTATCCCCTGAATGGCCGGTTATTCCCCTTTTCTATACCATTCCCAAGATACACAAGGACGCACAGAGACCCCCGGGGTGACCTATTATCTCTGCCCGGGGTTCTCTGTGTGAGCCTCTAGCCATATATCTTGATGCATATTTACAGCCCTGTGTGCAGGGTACTTTTACCCATTTGAAAGATTCGAGTATGCTATTAAAGAGGTTGCTAGTGATAGATCAAGTTCCAGAGGATGTCACATTGGCCACCATAGATGTCACAAGCCTGTACACGTGCATACCGCACGAACAGGGCTTACAAGCAGTGAGGCATTTGATCACAGGCAATAGTGCATACACAGGTCCTGACATAGATTTTTTCATTTCATTACTGCGTTTCACCTTGTCACATAATTTTTTCATTTTTGACGGTGTCTATTACAGACAGCGAACGGGGTGTGCCATGGGGTCGGCCGTGGCACCCTCGTTCGCCAATGCTTATATGTGGGAGGTGGAGCGGCCATTATTTTTCACCAACTCTTCAATTGCTCACAGAGTGTTCATCTACTACAGATATATAGATGATCTGTTAGTGTTTTGGAGAGGTGAAGTACAGGATCTTTGTGATCTTGTAACAGCGCACAATTCCACAGATAGCCCCGTGAAATTGACCATGAGCCACAGTAAAACCGAGATATGTTTCTTAGACATCCAGCTGACTCTTGGAGATGGGAGATTGGAAACGAGCCTTTATAAAAAACCGTCAGATCAGAATACGCTTTTGAGATTTGACAGTTTTCACCCTAAACCTACGTTACAGGGCTTGCCATACTACCAGTTCCTCAGGGTCTGTAGGGTTAACAGCAACACTAAGGTGAGAGAGGTACAACTGGAGGAAATGGAGCAGAGGTTCGCTGAAAGAGGTTACCCACGCGACCTCCTCCGAACAGCCAAACAAAAGGCTGCAGCTAAGAATAGGGAGGAGTTACTATCACCCACACAGGCACGGGATATGACCAAAGTCATTCCATGGATCACAGAATTTAGTACACAGAGTGAGCAAAGTGCCAAGAATCTGCGTCAATTGTGGCCTTTGGTGGCCACAGACCCAGACTTAAAAGCCTTTCGAGACAAGAGGGTGATGCCTAGTTATACACGAGGAAGAAATATCAGAGATTGGCTAGTTAAAACTGATATGACAAGGTTTAAGCCACCTCCTCCCAGGCATTTCTTATCTCGCAAAAATGGTTGTTTTAAGTGCTCAGGATGCACTACGTGTACCCACATGTCCCCTGGAGACAGCATCTCACATCCCTATTCGGGTAAGAAATTTAACATCAGATGGCCCCTCACGTGTACTTCAAAATTTGTGGTTTATGCCATCATTTGCCCATGTGGGCGTTACTATATTGGCAAAACTGAATGCCAATTTAAGGTGAGGATGGCGCAACACAGGCTTGCCATTAGGAACGCGCTGGCATCTGGGGATGGGGAGCAGCCAGTAGCCAAGCATTTTCTGGAACATAGGCACAGCATGGCTACGTTTAAACATCGTATCATTGACCATGTCCCTGAGTCCCCTCGAGGGGGCAACAGGGGAAAAAAATTGCTGCAGCTTGAGTCTATGTGGATACATAGGCTCAATACACTCAAACCAGGTGGGCTCAACGAGAGTTTGGGCCTCATTAATTTTTTATAATTTTTTATAATTTGTTATAATTTCTCAGAATCATAAGATGTCCTCTATGATGTAGCAGGATACTTCTTGCCCCTTGTGGGCTAGTTTTATTAGGGGGCCCATAAAGGTGTTAGTGCAGGATGTTAATTAATTAATTACATGGATGTATCAAAGTGGCACTGATCATTTACATCCAGTGATCCAGGCGTACCGTGATGCCATCGCCTACACTTGCTGAGTTTTAATTTACTGTGCACATGAAGGTGTATATATGGAAATTGTGACACTGTTCTTTTAAATAATTGTAATGGTCATTTGCACTAGACATTTTCAGATTGGTTAGCACGATTATGAATTGTTATGCTAATATCTAGGTGCACTTTATCTGTATTGCAGCTCATGCTACAGTCTTATTGCTAGACACGATGGTTTTTACACATGTTTTTATTGTTGTTTAGCGTCTCCATGGTCACACAGGAGGGAGCCGCGACGTCACTTCCGGTTCCGCCGGAGTGAACAGTGACGCCGGACGGGACGCCCGAGTGGCGTGGCCAGGGGAGAACGGGCGTGGGGAATCTTGTAAGGGGGTAAGTTCATTGCTATTTAAGATTGTTTTGTTCACTTGTGCAGTTATCCTGACGAAGGGGAGGTGGTCCCCGAAACATAGATCGCACTTAATACACGTTTGATACTGTTTTCAAGACTCTGAGTGCCGCCTTTTTTGTCTTTGTTCGTGTCCTGGGGTGACCCCCCAAGGGAAGGCACCTGAGCAAGTCGGTCCTGCGGGATTTCTGGAGTGCCGGAGTACATTGGTTGTTTTATATATATATATATATATATACATATATACTTGTGGTGACAGCAACATTCTGCACTGTCCCCTCCTACTATATACTACAATGCAGCACAGATATGGAGCGGTTTTCAGGCAGAGAATGTAGATATTTTCAGCACACTGAGCACAGATATTTGCAAGCACACTGAGCACAGATATTTGCAGCACTCTGAGCAGATATTTGCAACACACTGAACACAGCAACTGAGAGAACGCAGCCACATCCTCTCGCTATCATCTCCAAAGCACGAGTTAAAATGGCGGCGACGCGCGGCTTTTTATATAGAATACGAATCTCGCGAGAATCCGACAGCGGGACGTTCAGGCGCACTCGGGTTAACCGAGCAAGGCGGGAAGATTCGAGCCTGCCTCGGAACCGTGTAAAATGGGTGAAGTTCGGGGGGGTTCGGATCCCAAGGAACCGAACCCGCTCATCACTAGTATATATATATATATATATATGTGTATGTGTATATATATATATATATGGATATATGTATATCTTGAGGATGGAAATAGATAATCATATCATGTGTGGGATCATATTGTTCAGAGACACGTAAACATTAATCTGGTGGGTATTGTCACATATTACAACAATAAGTTATTAATAATACCAGATTTATGTATGATTAATGTGAGGGGTTTAACTGGTCATGGGGCGGGAACTCAGATGCAAACAACAGAAATCACATCTCAAGTCTTAGCCATCGCCCACCTTTTGAGCTGACCAATGATCCCCGGTGCACAGGATATGTCCCACCCCCGAACCAATGGAAGAAGAGCACACAGTGTCTATTGTATTATGTTTTGATCAACTGTATAAAAAGCCAGCTGCCTAGCCGGTCGGTAGTCTCTCTCTCTGAAGGGTCATCTTGCTTGATAGACCTGAGCACCGGGACCGCATGGCGCTGGCTAAACCAAATGTATGTACCATTGTACTGTAGCATCTTTTCTGTTATTGTAATTGTTTCTTTGTTGTAACCCCCTTTTATTAATTATATGTTGGCGGGTCGGATCCCAACTTCCTAAATACAATTGGTGTCGTGTCTCCTTTCCCTGCTAGATTTGTAAGTGTATTACAGACACACGTGAAGCTGCATAGTGCTCACGGCGTGTCGTTGTGTGTGTATGCACCGCGTGTACTTTGTACGCCCATCACGGCGTTTGTACGCAAAGTGCGTACACAGTACGGGGCTTTGTACGCTAACTGTGTAAAAAGTACGTAGGCTAAGGATTGATTACAGCGGCCGCAGCGGCTCCATTTTAAAGTGTATTGAATGTATTTTTAAAGTGTTGCTTTTAGTCCTGTAAGTAAATCAACATTTACAATTGGGGGCTCGATCTGGTTTTTCACATTCTCAAAGGCTAGCAGGTCATAGCAGAGTTTAATCTATCAGCAAAGGGTGGAAAGATATCTACGTTAAACCTTTTCCTGGTTGGTGGATGTTCTAAAAATCCTATTTGTGTGCTGTTAGATTGCGTCTGCTCTGCAGAGGTGCTGATAGAACCCGGTAAACAGGAAAAAAGCTATTTAAAAATCTGTGTTATTTTTGGTGCCAAAAGCGTACACAAAGGGCACAGATACTTTGCATACCCTCTCACATATTTTTGCCACAAGGTATAGATTGCTAGACCAGTTTAGATCTGTGTGAAATCGGATACATTTGTTGCTATATAGATCAATTTGAATAAATATATTTAAGGGAGTAATGATAAAAAACACAAGACGCAGTTCTGGCCCAGTCATAAAAGGGTTAAACGGAACAAGTTTGGGTTGTGTTCAGTGAGCGATTGTAGTTTGTATTGCTCACATTTATAGAGGTTGTGTGATTTGTTTTATTGTGGATGCACGTTTTGTACACGTGGCTCAGGCAAAGTACAGGACCGCGCACGCAGCGTAAAAGACACGCACGGTTGCGTGTTTACGCAAAGTGCGTAAAAGTGCGGATGCTAAGTACAAATTACACGATAGTTCATTCAATTAAAAGGTGGGGTAGTATACCTTAAAGACAATAGCACATAACTATCCGGTTTCAAAAGCAGATTAGTATAAGACTTTTGTTTAAACTGTACTGCCTCTGGGGTAAAAGCTGCTGATCGGAAAGAGTGGAAATTTTCTGTACAGAAAAAACGCTGTGTATTTGTGTGAGCTGAAAGTGGAGTGAGAGGATTTGAACCCGGGAATTCGGGATCCCGTCGTTGGTACACCAAGTGAGTGGAGGCTTGGCGGCGTGAGGTGGCTGACTCACGTTAATATAGATAGAAAAGTATGCAAGTCGTGAGGAGACTTGCACAGGAGCGTGGTAGGGAATTGTGAATTGTGACCCATATAGTTTTTTTTTTATACGCTCCGGCTGAGGTTTCACAGCTTGTGATTCGATTCCAGTGGCCGTAGAGCGGATAGGTAACAAGTACCTATACGCTGTGCGATTGGACCGCATGTTTGTGGGTGCGATACATAGCGCAACTTGATACCCCTTTACGAGCTTTTGCGTAAAATCGCGGTATCATCAGTGCTGTGTAGAGCATACGCAAGAGTGATTTGTGTACAAGTGCATAGGGAGTTTTCGCTGGTCTCTCTCAGGAAAATCTCCAACGGTAGATATTTACTGGAAAAGTCTAAAAACAAAGATAAGGAGCGCTAATTGCAGTAGTAATTAATTAATTTAATATCAATTTAAAAACACATAAACATATAACAAAATCTCAAATGGATATCTAGAAAAGCTGATACTTCAATAAGCTCATTGTTGTGCACATAGCTCTAATTAAAAGCTCAAAACTGATGTGTCCATTCAATAGTAGCAGGTTCTAATTGTAGAACAGAGAACCAGATATCAAGAATTTTGCCAGCCAAAGCGGATTTAAAAATCCAGGTTTCCTCTTAAATAGCCTGAGGCTTTATCGTATCCTCCAGACGCATAAACATAAAGTGCCGTACTAGCAACTTCACGGCAATTTAGGATAAATCTCAGTGCACTGAGATTTATCCTAAAGTCTTTCAGGTCATGTGAAAACTGATGGGAATTAATAGCAAGCTACATCCTCCATATCGACCACAGGCAAGTGCGAAAGTAGAGAGAGTGAACAGCACTATTAAGAGCAAGCTGAGCAAAGTGATGGCTGAAACTGGATTGCTGTGGCCAGAAGCTTTGCCACTAGTGTTGTACAGCATCAGAACCACTCCCAGGTCTCCGCTTAACTTATCACCCTTTGAAATTCTTTTTGGTCGACAACCTCATGTAGTGATAGACCCCCAGGATGATTTGAAATGCAATAATAAAATAACTGTGAAATATTTGGTTAGGATGAACCAGCAGCTGAGAAATCAACAAAGAAATCTAAAGCTGGTGATTCCTGACCTACTGAACAGTAATTGTCATGACATTGAGCCTGGGGATTATGTGATGATTCAAAATTTCTTACGCTCAGGTTGCCTCTTAGACAAGTGGGAAGGACCATACCAAGTCTTGTTAAAGAGAGACTTGGGTCCACTCATCCCACTGCAAGAAGGTTGCTGACCCGGAGAGAACTGTGTGTTCAAAGAGCAAGGTGAAGAGAACCTCATATCACTAGAGTGTTTGTTCCGGGAAAATTGAGAGGCAGGACTGTTCAAAGGCACCTGAGCACGGAGAGCAACAAGATCAAGGGCGGTTGTCGCACCATTTTCTTTTTTTCACCCCCCCCCCCCCTGCATTTTCCTTTCTTTTCTCCTTCTTATTTTCCTTCTTTCCCCTAACGAAATGGATCTAACACAAGAGACTGCGTTTCGGGTTCTACTAGTAATTCTGTTTTTGATCAGGACAATTTGTTTTGGTGAGGGCCCCAGAGAGGTCGAGCAAGGATCTGGAATGGGTTCTGATGGCGAGTACGAATTTGTAGGATCTCAGGAGCAGCACATCACTCGAGTAAAGGCTGGTATCAGTAAGCGCTCTGGTAGTCATGGAGCTCGGAGGCAATGTGAAGGGTTATTGTCTGATGAATAATGTATTTGTAGGAATTGTGAGAATATAGTCAAAGATGGGTGCATCCAGAGATGTCAGTCCAACATTAATATCGACATGGACCGACATCCGTTGAGTGATTACCACTCATTAGTGGGTAAGGTCTTAAACCAGACAGAATGTTGGGTGTGCTCACAAGTACCTCAAGGACAGAGTAAGTCAGGATTAGTACCATACCCTTTAGCAATAGATGAGATACTCGAATTACGGGGTGGGAGACCAGTGGACAAGAAATTCAATATATCTAGGCCCCCTAGCTTGAAGCTCCACCAGTACAATGTAGATAGGTCCCTGTTGTGTTTTAATATTTCCAATTTCCAAAAACCAGGAAATTGGGAAGTAACGTGGAATAACCAGACAATGACTTTTTCCCACAGAGCTGATAGGATTCCTATCGACTCTGAACTTGTACGCAAGATAGCCAACAGTGGGAGGTATTTTCGGTATAGGTATACACGTGGAAGCAAGACCATGTGGGTTGGAAAAGTATCGTCAGGGTATTGTGCCCATATCATCCAGCCCAATACTTGTACTGAGCAAATGAGAGAACTAGGGATTGGTTTCTTTACATGGAAAGTTTGCAATATGGTGATGTTACATTTTGTCCCCTATGTTCTCCCAGACGATGCCTATTTCATATGTGGGTGGAAAGCGTACAAGTGGCTTACTCCGAGCTCTGAGGGATTGTGTTACATTGGAAGGGTACTACCAGAAGTCATGACCATAACCCATGATAAAATGAAAGACGTTCACCGCAGCGCTCAGACTCCTTATACTCATACTCACTATGAACACATCAAGAGACACCTCATAGATAAGGCAGGGCACGCAGCCTCTGATTTGATCCATGAATCCACGGGGATTCAGTTCCTTCTCGCATTAGATATCACCCGTACTGCCAGAAGAACTATAAATTATAGGTACATCCATGCGCTAGCGAACTTGATAGACAATATCACTGAGATGTATGATGACACCTTCAGGTATACGGGAAGGGAGTTACAAGCCTACAAGAAGGAACTGATCCAGCACAGAATGGTCCTTAATTATGTTACAGCCGTGACAGGTGGGTACTGTGTTACTCTGGCAAATCAATATGGTGTGATGGGCTGTACATATATTACGAACAGCACTGACAACCCCACGGAGATCATCGATCAGAAGATGGACGAGATCTTACAGTTGAAGTGGGAGTTCAGGAGGAAGCACAACCTTACCTTAGTGACTGTGGGTAATGAACTGACCGGCTGGGTCTCATGGTTGAACCCACGCAAATGGTTCTCAGGGTTAGAAGAGTGGGCTCAAAATGTCATTATGAGTGTGGGGAAGTTTCTCCTTTGTATCCTGGGACTCATCATAATTATTGGCCTGATATTCAGGTGTGTTCGAATTCTAATGCGGCGCAAGCGCAGCATACATTTGATGAGTCTAAGGAGCGAGGGCGCTGTTACAGCAGCACATTTGATTTATGATCCATCAATAGAAACTGTGAAATAATGATTGTAAAAATGAATTTCATGGCCTGTTTCTTTCACCCGTTTTTCTCTGTTTCCCCCTCTGCCCAGATACATCCAACCGGAAAAGAAGTAAACCCTACCCAAAATGTTTATGGGAATGTATTTTTATATGTGTCTTATCTTCATCTCTGCAACCTCCAGTTAATGGCACACATAGTCGATAGGTGATAGCCACATGTACTAGCACTCACATATGTTCCCCCTCCATGTATCATCAACTAAATGTGTACCCCATTTGTTGGGATAAGAAGCCGAAAAGAGCTCGGTAGTGTTTGTTTGCCCATTTACAGACTCTTAATACGGGATGAGAAGGAATTAATGTATACTTTGCAATACCTCGAAGCTTATTTGGAACATATACGGCACGATGATACATGCCCCGCAGACATTGATTCATACATACATGCTTTTTACTATCCCACTAGGCTATACATCTCCCACCTACAACTCTCCCCCAATCATCCAAGCTTCTGTATATATTGTATAGGTAATATTTTTCTGTTTATTAGTTGAGTGGCAGTTATTGATGACAGCCAAAGGGTGGACTGTCGAAGTCAGAAATATTACAGTACACACATCACATACAAACATCACACAGATGGCCTCCGTGCGCGTATTTATTCTGCCGCACGTGCACATATTCGCAAATTGCGTATGATCGCTCACGCAGTTGTGCGTGTTAGCGCGTGGTATGAGTAATTACAGAGGCATTTGTACTCGCATGGAAAAGCCACAAAGACATATTATATATTTAATCCATATAATGCATAAATCACCCACTGTCTGCTCATCTTTCTAATAGCATGAAGATGGTTCACACATAAATTATCCTCCCAGAAACTGTAATACAATGTACCAGATGGCCTTGTTTACGCAAAGCTTTGAAATCCTATGAAGAAGGCAAATACCTTTGGTTACTCCCATTGTTCTAGAGTTGTCCAGTATCCGTCGAAGACAATAAATACTGGATTGTCATTGTCTTATCTGAAGACAGGACAAGCAAAAAAACAATACCCAGGAACCTAGTTTGAAGAGAAACTCAATTTGCAATAGCTGACAAATTACAAACCAGACATTTAGATAGCTAAGGAAATTCATGGTCTGAACTCTTGGAAATTTGTGTGTTTATATGTATGTATATGTGTGTATATATATATATATATATATATATATATATATGTTCCCTAACAAATTGTAATAACAGGAATGTGTGTGTATGTATGTATGTGTGTGTGTGTGTGTGTGTGTGTGTGTGTGTGTGTGTGTGTGTGTGTGTGTGTGTGTATATATATATATATATATATTAGTGATGAGCGGGTTCGGTTCCTCGGAAACCGAACCCCCCCGAACTTCACCCATTTTACACGGGTCCGAGGCATACTCGGATTCTCCCGTATGGCTCGGTTAACCCGAGCGCGCCCGAACGTCATCATCCCGCTGTCGGATTCTCGCGAGATTCGGATTCTATATAAGCAGCCGCGCGTCGCCGCCATTTTCACTCGTGCATTGGAAATGTTAGGGAGAGGACGTGGCTGGCGTCTTCTCCGTTTATTGTTGATGCAAATATTTGTGCTTGCTTATTGCTTAATTGTGGGGACTGGGGAGCAGCTGTATAATATAGGAGGAGTACAGTGCAGAGTTTTGCTGATCAGTGACCACCAGTTTTATCCGTTCTTTGCCTGAAAAAAACGCTCCTTATCTGTGCTCAGTGTGCTGCATATATCTGTGCTCACACTGCTTAATTGTGGGGACTGGAGAGCAGCTGTATTATATAGGAGGAGTACAGTGCAAAGTTTTGCTGACAGTGACCACCAGTATATGTTGTCTACCTGAAAAACACTCCATATCTGTGCTCAGTGTGCTGCATATATCTGTGCTCACACTGCTTTATTGTGGGGACTGGGGACCACCAGTATATTATATAGGAGGAGAACAGTGCAGAGTTTTGCTGACCAGTGACCACCAGTATACGTTGTCTGCCTGAAAAACACTCCATATCTGTGCTGCATTGTAGTATATAGTAGGAGTACAGTGCATAATTTTGCTGACCACCAGTATATAATATATAGGAGTACGGTACAGAAGGCCAATGCTGTACCTACCTCTGTGTCGTCAAGTATACTATCCATCCATACCTGTGGTTCATTTAAGTTTTGCACAGTTTGCTGACCACCAGTATATAATATATAGCATTACGGTACAGTAGGCCACTGCTGTACCTACCTCTGTGTTGTCAAGTATACTATCCATCCATACCTGTGGTGCATTTCAGTTTTGCACAGTTTGCTGACCACCAGTATATAATATATAGCATTACGGTACAGTAGGCCACTGCTGTACCTACCTCTGTGTCGTCAAGTATACTATCCATCCATACCTGTGGTGCATTTCAGTTACATAGTATCTGAGGTTGAAAAAAGACAATTGTCCATCGAGTTCAACCTATTTGTGGTCTCCTATGCATGATGATTTGACTCAAATTTCTGACTGATGCTGCTGTCAGCCGTTACATTTTATCCCTATTTATAGTAACTATAATGCATGACTATGCACCATACCCCTGGATATCCTTATCCATTAGGAATTTATCTAACCCATTCTTAAAGGTGTTGACAGATTCCGCCATTACAACTCCCTCGGGCAGGGAATTCCAAACATGTATTGTCCTTACCGTGAAAAAGCCTTTACGCCGTATTGTGCGGAATCTCCTCTCCTCTAACCTGAGCGAGTGTCCAAGAGTCCTCTGTGTTGAGCTAACCAAAAACAGGTCCCGCGCAAGCTCTGTGTATTGTCCCCTTATATATTTGTAGATGTTGATCATATCCCCTCTTAGTCTCCGCTTTTCCAATGTAAACATGCCTAGTCTTTCAAGCCTTTCCTTGTATTCCATCGTCTCCATCCCCTTAATTAGTTTGGTCGCCCTCCTCTGTACCTTTTCAAGCTCCAGGATATCCTTTTTGTAGTACGGTGCCCAGAATTGTACACAGTGATTTATATAACGGGAGTATAATACTCTCGTCCCTAGCATCAATACCCCATTTTATGCATGCTAATATCTTATTAGCCTTCTTTGCTGCAGTCCTACTTTGGGTACTACTGCTTAGCTTGCTATCTATGAGGACACCTAAGTCCTTTTCCAGTACAGAATCCCCTAATTTTACCCCATTTAGTAGGTAGGTGTAATTTATGTTCTTGTTACCACAGTGCATTACCTTACACTTGTCTGTGTTGAAGCGCATTCTCCATTTGGCTGCCCATGCTTCTAATTTAACTAAGTTGTGCGCAGTATATATAGTAGTAGGCCATTGCTATTGATACTGGCATATAATTCCACACATTAAAAAATGGAGAACAAAAATGTGGAGGTTAAAATAGGGAAAGATCAAGATCCACTTCCACCTCGTGCTGAAGCTGCTGCCACTAGTCATGGGCGAGAAGATGAAATGCCATCAACGTCGTCTGCCAAGGCCGATGCCCAATGTCATAGTAGAGAGCATGTAAAATCCAAAAAACAAAAGTTCAGTAAAATGACCCAAAAATCAAAATTGAAAGCGTCTGATGAGAAGAGTAAACTTGCCAATATGCCATTTACGACATGGAGTGGCAAGGAATGGCTGAGGCCCTGGCCTATGTTCATGGCTAGTGGTTCAGATTCACATGAGGATGGAAGCACTCATCCTCTCGCTAGAAAACTGCAGTGCCACTCCTAGATGGGCCAGGTGTTTGTGTAGGCCACTTGGCTCGCTTAGCTTAGCCACACAGCTACCTCATTGCACCTCTTTTTTTCTTTGCATCAGGTACTGTTTGGGGACTATTTTTTGAAGTGCCATCCTGTCTGACACTGCAGTGTCACTCCTAGATGGGCCAGGTGTTTGTGTCGGCCACTTGTGTCGCTTAGCTTAGCCATCCAGCGACCTTGGTGCACCTCTTTTTTTCTTTGCATCATGTGCTGTTTGGGGACTATTTTTTTGAAGTGCCATCCTGTCTGACACTGCAGTGCCACTCATAGATGGGCCAGGTGTTTGTGTCGGCCACTTGGGTCGCTTAGCTTAGTCACACAGCTACCTCATTGCACCTCTTTTTTTCTTTGCATCATGTGCTGTTTGGGGACTATTTTTTAAATCTGCCATCCTGTCTGACACTGCAGTGCCACTCCTAGATGGGTCAGGTGTTTGTGTCGGCCACTTGTGTCGCTTAGCTTAGCCATCCAGTGACCTTGGTGCAAATTTTAGGACTAAAAATAATATTGTGAGGTGTGAGGTGTTCAGAATAGACTGAAAATGAGTGGAAATTATGGTTATTGAGGTTAATAATACTATGGGATCAAAATGATCCCCAAATTCTATGATTTAAGCTGTTTTTGAGGGGTTTTTGTAAAAAAAACACCCGAATCCAAAACAAACCCAAATCCGACAAAAAGATTTCAGGGAGGTTTTGCCAAAACGTGTTTCCGAATCCAAAACACGGCCGCGGACCCGAATCCAAAACCAAAACACAAAACCCGAAAAATTTCCGGTGCACATCACTTATATACATGTATATCTTGAGGATGGAAATAGATAATCATATCATGTGTTCAGAGTCACGTAAGAATATTGTCACATATTACAACCATAAGTTATTAATAATACCAGATTTATGTATGATTAATGTGAGGGGTTTAACTGGTCATGGGGCGGGAACTCAGATGCAAACAACAGAAATCACATCTCCAGTCTTAGCCATCGCCCACCTTTTGAGCTGACCAATGATCCCCGGTATACAGGATATGTCCCACCCCCGAACCAATGGAAGAAGAGCACACAGTGTCTATTGTATTATGTTTTGATCAACTGTATAAAAAGCCAGCTGCCTAGCCGGTCGGTAATCTCTCTCTCTGAAGGGTCATCTTGCCTGGTAGACCTGAGCACCGGGACTGCGTGGCGCTGGCGAAACCAAACGTATGTACCATTGTATTGTAGCCTCTTTTCTGTTATTGTAATTGTATCTTTGTTGTAACCCCCTTTTATTAATTATATGTTGGCGGGTCGGATCCCAACTTCCTAAATACAATTGGTGTCGTGTCTCCATTCTCTGCTAGATTTGTAAGTGTATTACAGACATACGTGAAGCTGCATAGTGCTCACGGCGTGTCGTTGTGTGTGTATGCACCACGTGTACTTTGTACGCCCGTCACAGCGTTTGTACGCAAAGTGCGTACACAGTACGGGGCTTTGTACGCTAACTGTGTAAAAAGTACGTAGGCAAAGGATTGATTACAGCGGCCGCAGCGGCTCCATTTTAAAGTGTATTGAATGTATTTTTAAAGTGTTGCTTTTAGTCCTGTAAGTAAATCAACATTTACAATTGGGGGCTCGATCTGGTTTTTCACATTCTCAAAGGCTAGCAGGTCATAGCAGAGTTTAATCTATCAGCAAAGGGTGGAAAGATATCTACGTTAAACATTTACAACACAAACACAAGTGTTACTGTGGATTACTCACTTGCGCATATTTGCTGACACAGTTGTGCCAGCAATACAAGCTGACGGCAGTGGAGGTCAGACCACCACCGCTATAGCTGGACTATGGTCCGACGGGTGCGGACCAACGCCCGCAGTCTTCTGCAGATCTCCACTTAGGCCGCACACTTCCGGGAGTTGGGGATATAGGCCCCGCACGGCCTACGGGGATCAGTACTAAATGCCACCGGCCGGAATCCCGGCTGTCGAAATACCGACGCCGGAATCCCGACCACACAATCCCGACAGGGGTGGCGAGTGGAACGCAGCCCCTTGCGGGCTCGCTTCGCTCGCCACGCTGCGGGCACGGTGCCTCTCTACGCTCGGCACACTATTATATTCTCCCTCTATGGGTGTCGTGGACACCCACGGAGGGAGAATATGTCGGGATTGTGGCGGTCGGGATTCCGGCATCGGTATTTCGACCACCGGGATTCCGGCCAGCGGCATCTTGACCGCATCCCAGCCTACGTGGTGGTCCATAATCACGGTGAGGAGCCACAGCTCCCTAATTGAGAAGGCGGCAGCTTGCATGGCGCCAATGGCGTTTTTTTCACATGGGCTAATATTTATACTGTGTGCTAACTGTTGATTGGATGACACATGTGATAGTGTCATCTTTATTCATAAACTTTATTACTCTTACTGTATATCAGGGATGGGGAACCTTTGGCCCTCCAGCTGTTGTTGAACTACACATACTAACATCCCTTGCTACAGTTTTGCTATTTGGCCATGCTAAAAACTGTTGCAGGGCATGCTGGGATGTGTAGTTCAACAACAGCTGGAGGGCCGAAGGTTCCCCATCCCTGCTGTATATGAACAATGTGTTGTTTGTTCCTTTTGCATACGCATATGCGACTATTTGTGAATGTAAATGCTAAAAACCTTACTTTTAAAATAATAATAACTCACCTAATTTGCCAGCACCATTCAGCTATACAATCCAGGATTGTTGTATTAGTGTGTTCAGGTGTATATGGTTATTTTTAGGAGAAAAAATAAAAAAAAAACACATGTCAAATTAACATTAAGCTAAAACAATGTTCCATTTTTTATTGAGCAAGAAAAACCAACTTTTGTCAAAAATAACAAACATTATGATATAGGCCAAAAATGTCTTAACCAGACAATACTGTTGTTCTTCATCCATTCCCAGACATATCCATTTGACAGTAAGTTAATAACCTACTCAAAACACATCCACATATAATTTTTCTATGCTTATTTTTTTGGGGGGAATATTGTTGAAAATACAAATCTTCATCAACATATGTAATACCTTATAGAAAAAGCAATATAAATATTACCATAAACAAGTGTCAAAGTCGAAAAATATTGTAATGCATACACCATGTACTAACCCCACACACATGCCCGCTGTGCGTGCACTTATTCCGCCGTGCGTGCACATATACGCAATTTGCGTATGATCGCTCCCGCGTTCCTGCGCGTGGTATGGGTATTTACGGAAGAGTTTGTGAGCGCATAGAGGGTTATTAGAACATTACATATTTAACCCAAATAGTACACATTTTAGATATAGCTCCCTTGCACCACATCAGCAAGTATCAACAGTTTAAATGGTTCCAGGACTAAGGGATTAGCCTTTGCATGATAGGAAGGGTCAGACTAAGGTTAGAAGGTGATGTCTAGTATCCAGCTGTAGGGTATTGTAAGGGTAACATTCCGGTGTTGGTTATAGAAAGATCGCATGTTCCAGCGTATAGTTATGTGCAGAAGTAGAATATAGATATAAACTGTATTTACTGTATATTATGTATGCGGCGGGAATCCAGAGGATACCACCCCCAAGAGCAGTTGAGAAAGACATCGCCCACCTTTTCAAATCAACCTATGACCTCTCCTGTAATGTAAAGATGCACCTCTGTGTCCAATGGACAATGAGATTACAGTGACCATTGTATTGTGTATGTAAGTTGTGTATAAAAAGCCCGTTGTTGCCTGGCCGGTCAGAAGACTCTGAACGCTTTCTACCTGATAAGCGGAGGACTGGTCCAGGTTGCGCAAGCGAACATTCTCACGTATGTACATTTTCTGTAGCCATTATTCTGTTGTAGACTATCTTGTTAGCCTGTAGTGTATAATTTGTACTATTAACCCTTTTGAAATAATCCACTGTGGCCTTAGAACCCTGTGGTTCACTACATATCGGTGTTGTGTCCTCATTTCCCTGCTAGGGTTTAAAGCGTATTTAACTGTATAAGGTTTATAAGTATTGATAAGGTTTACGCACTGCGGGTACTTTATACCGTCAGTGCTACTTAAGGTTTAAGGTATAACATCATTGCAGTGCTTTGCTGCATAAAGGTTTAAAGTGTAACCATATCATTACATTGTATTACTAATAAGGTTTAAAGGTTATCAATTGAGTGTGCGCGCGCTGTGTGTACTTTGTACCCCCAGTGCGGCATTTGTACGCTAAGACCGTACAACTTACGGGACTCTGTATGCAAATAGCGTACAAAGTACGTAGCGAGTATATTCAGTCTAGCGGCCAAAGTGGCTCCAAGGTTAAAGTGTATTTAGAGGCATAGCTTTATGTTTTAAGATAATATCGACATTATCAATTGGGGGCATCGTCCGGTTTTTCCTCATACCCACAACCTAGCAGGGTAAAGCAGACTGCATCTATCAGCAAAGGGCGGAAAGGTATCCAGGTATCCCACGTAAACCTTTTCTTGGTCGTAGAGTACACTGATAAACCCTACCTCAATTGCTGATATGATGGCGTTTGCTCTGCATGGTTTGTAGGGATGCTGGTGGGATCCGTAAGGTAAGAACGCAAAGCTATTATTTTTAAAGTCTGTAAATTTCTGTTTGGCGCCAAATGCGCACACAACACACGCATACACCTGTACACTTGTACTTTGTATACCTGCTCACATTGTTGCCATAAGTAGTGATTACTAGATTCATTTTGACCTGTACTGAGAAAATTTGTTGCTATTTAGTTAAAATAGAGTTAATATTTAAGGAAGTAAGTGTAAGACGCACATGCAGCCTGGCCTAGTTGTAAAGGTTTATACAGAAGAAACTGTGTGTTGTGTTAAGTGAGCGATTATAGTTAATATCGCTTACATTTATAGAAGTGTGGGATTTGTAGTACTGCGGACGTACGGCCTTTGTACACGTGTCTCGGACAAAGTACGGGACTGCGTATGCAACGTAAAGGCATACGCACGTGGCGTGTTTACGCAACGTGCGTAAAGGTATGACCGCTAAGTACAAATCACACAATAGCATTGTTTACTTTAGGCGCGAGATGGTAGCCACACGATAATAGCACAAATTGTTCCGTTTCCAATATTTAGTTTAAAAAAAACCTTTTTTACTGTATTACCTCTGGTACTAAGGCTGTTTATCTGAATGAAAGTTAATTTTCTGTACAGAAAAACCAAAGTGTATATGAGTGAACGAGCATGAGTGCAAACAATAAAGGTTTTGTGGACCCAGGGAATTCGGGATCCCGTAGGAGACCACACCAGGTGAGTGGACACTTGGTGGCGTGAGAGTGGCTTGCTCACGTTAACATTGATTAAAGTACAAAGGAGCAAGGTAGTAGATATCGCAGACCAAAGGTCAGCGAAGTTTAGAGTACCGCAGACCAAAGGTCAGCGAGGTTTTTGTTTAGATACCGCAGCCCAGGTGGTTGGCGAAGAACCTATATAGGCCCGTTTAGATACGCTCCGGCTGAGGTTTCGCAGCCTGAACAATCGATTCCATTGGTCGTACGGCGGATAAGTAACAGTTACCTATACGCTGTGCGATTGGACCGCGCGTTCGTGGGTGCAATACTTAGCGCAACGTGATACCCTTTTTACGAGCTTTGCGTAAAATCGCGGGATCATAAGCGCTGGGTGTAGCATACGCAAGCGTGATTTGTGTACATTTTTTTATTTGAAGGGAGTTTCGCTGGTCACTCAGGAAATCTCCAACAACCAATATTTACTGGGAAGGGTAAGTCACTCCCATATACTTCCAGTGAATAGAGGTTACACAGGGGCCCTAGGTTGGGTACGTACCTGTGCTGATGACAGTGCTTGGTCGTATTGGCCATCGTGGACGTGAGTGGGTGAAAGCACTCGTTGAACTTTCACCGTTGCCTTATATTGAGTATTTTGTTTTTTTGTAGGAATTAGCTGAGAAGGCAATACCTGCAAAATATGGGGGCCAGTTGCTCAAGTAAGGGACGTTCAACCAGGGTTTAGGTTGATGTTCCGCGGCCCAAGGGGTCGGCGAGGTACATAATGTGTGAGAAATATGGATCACACACAGAGGTTTTATGCAATGAATGGGAACGTATGACTGCGGAAGATAGGGAACCATTCCCTAGGGTAGGCAGTTTTGATCCAGAGGTGTTGCAGAATTTAAGGATTAGGATATGTCTGTTAAAATCCCGAAAACAAAGGGTCAGACACACAAACTGTTTACATTTATGGCAACAAGAGGGCGATATGCAGAGGGAACTAGCTCACTCAACCGGTTCTAAACCTAGCAGGAAACTGATGGCAACCGCACCACCACCACCGTATATTACAGGGGAGAAAGTGGCTACAGACAATGGCATACTGATATATGATAAGAGTGAACTTGATAAATGTATTAATGCTAACCCGTGCAAGTTGTATCCCATTTTAAACTTCCCTCAGGACTGCGACAAGAAGATGAGCCCAGCACGATATCGACACTCTCTCTAGCAGCCACCATACAAGACACACAAGTGGGCACGGCCCAACCACCAAGAGCAGTAGCAAAGGCCCCTAGCGGAGGGACAGGTGAGGTCGTGTTCACAGGTAAGTACGGTACCGTACATTATGCAGAGACAATAGCACCTCAGATTGTAGAATCAACACAAAATGATATAATTGAACTAAATCCTGTCAGGGTGATCGCAGTCCCCAATGGGAAGACTGACGCTCAGGGAATCACTCCCATCAGGAACATTGCTATGCATTGTCCTTGGTCCCGGACAGAATTGAGGACAATTATGTCTGAATTTCCCGATCCCAGAAAGGATCTAGCCGCATGTCAGAGGTTTATTAGAGAATTAGGTAACGCCACCGAACCCACAAACAAAGATTGGCGAACAGTGCTACGGGCATGTTTACCCTCCAATATTGACCCTGCGAAATTCATTACTGATTGTAAATTAGACGTAGAAGTACCTCTCACTGATGAATACATTCAGGAGAATGTATGACAGATCAATCTACAATTAGGAGTATATTTCCCTATTGTTGTCAAGTGGAATAAAAAAATTTCCATAAGACAAAAAGAAGGTGAAACTGCTTCTGAATATTTCCATTGAGCACTGCAGGAAATGGCTAGATACACTGGGGTCGAGGACATTAAGGAAAATGTACATCATAGAGAGGTAGCTGTGTCAGTATTAATGGACGGGTTAAAAGAAACATTGAGAACAAGGGTACAAACCACTCAACCTAACTGGAGAGGTATCTCGGTGGCTACATTAAGAGAGTCCGCTATCGAGCACGATCGGAACATCATTAAGCACAGGGAGTCACAGGGGGATAAGCTGATGACAGTAAGTATAAAAGCCCTTACAACGAAGCCGCATCAGCCGAAACCCCAGACCCCTGATGGTAAGTCGTATGTAGTAAAATGTTATAACTGCCAGAGGGAAGGACATTACGCACGGAACTGTAATTATAAAGGCACACATAAGGTATACCGACCCCCTAGACCAGAACATGACCCACAGCATAACACACGTAATTGGTATCAGGGATCGCATAGGAGGAGTTATGAGCCACATGCAGGGGAAACAAGAAGGTACCCACCTAAGAGGGACTGGCAGACCTCTGAAAATTCTCAGCTACCCCCCTCACATATTGTAGCTGCCAGCGCGCTGCGGGAGGGCCACAATATACAATAGGGGTTAGGCCACACCTGTAGTCTGCAGCCAGTGAAGTTGATTGCTAGCCTTGGTAGTGAACCTGAGGTTACAGTTGATATAGCTGGTAGATCACTACCTTTTCTTGTAGATACAGGGGTGGCCAGGTCAGTGTTAAATTCAACGGTAGGTATGAAAACCACGGGTAAAACAATTTCAGCAATGGGGGTAACAGGAATAGTGCAACACTACCCTTTAAGTAGACCAGCGGAGATTACGATAGGGCCTTTGCAGACCAAGCACTCCTTTTTGCTAGCTGCATCGGCTCCGACTAATCTACTTGGGAGAGATTTATTGTGTAAGATGAGGTGTGTCATATATTGTACTCCTGAGGGTGTCTTCTTGGATATACCCGAGAATCACGTTCAGGAAGTGCAGGATATGTTAGACACCCCACAAAGGTTAATGTCACACTCTGCTGTTATAGACAGGTGTCCATCCAAGGTAGAGGAAATGATCTCCCAGATACCGGAATCCCTCTGGACCAAAGATGGACAAGACACTGGATTGATGGCAAATGTAGCTCCTGTAGTAGTGCAAGTAAAAGATGGTAGGATAGCTCCAAAAATCCCACAGTATCCTCTGAAGCCAGAGGTGGAATTAGGAGTATACCCAGTCATAGAGCCCTTGCTACAACAGTGCATCCTAGTTAGGACATCCAGCACTGCCAATAGTCCCATCTTCCCTGTGAAAAAGAGTGGGGGGAGGGGTTACAGGCTAGTGCAGGATCTAAGGGGGATAAACAAGATAGTTGAGAGCCAATTCCCCGTATTGCCAAATCCAGCTGTCATCCTCATGCAAAGTCCCCCTACTGGGAAATTTTTCACTGTCATTGTTCTGTTCTGCTTTCTTTTCGGTCCCTCTGCACCCTGACAGCCAATACTTGTTTGCATTCACATACAGGAAAGTACAGTACACCTGGACTCGCCTACCCCAAGGTTTCATTGACAGCCCAAGTATTTTCTCCCAGGCTTTGCATGACTGTTTACAATCCTTTAAACCTGAGAGCGGATCAGTATTAATACAGTATGTAGATGACTTACTGCTGTGTTCAGATTCACTCGAAGCATCCTTGAAAGACACGAAACAGCTTCTGTTTCACCTTTCTAATACGGGACACAAGGTTTCAAAGGATAAGATACAGTTGTGCCAGACCAAGATAAAATATTTGGGACATTGCTTGACACAAGGACTGAGACACCTCACCGCTGATAGAATACAGGCGATTCGCGACATGACTCTGCCACAAACCCAGCAGCAGATCCGCACTTTCCTTGGAATGTGTGGCTACTGCCGAAACTGGATCCCAGGGTTCTCCATACTGGCTTTACCTTTACAGGAAATGGTCTCCTCGAACAAACCAGATCGGATCTCTCACACAGATGAGTCCGAACTGTCATTTGAGAGACTTAAACAATGCCTATCACAGGCACCTGCATTAGGCATGCCAGATTATGGGAAACCTTTTGAGTTGTACGGTACAGAAAGTGCTGGGTGTGCGGCAGGTGTCCTAACCCAGAGACATGGTGATGCCAGCAGGCCGGTAGCTTACTACAGTGCACAGTTGGACACCGTAGCGCGGTCTCTCCCCACATGCTTGCGAAGTGTTGCAGCGATAGCCTTGCTAGTGAGTAAAAGTGAAGATGTGGTGTTGGGACACAACCTGACCATCCATACACCTCATGCAGTGTCAGCCTTACTGAACTCTGCCCAAACCAGACATGTTTCATCTGCACGGTTTACAAGGTGGGAATTAGCACTAATGGCCCCTGTAAACATCACCATAAAGAGATGCAGCGCACTAAATCCTGCAACTTATCTCCTGGGTGTGCCTGGACAGGCACAAAGGGTGGAGGATGAGAATGATGGTGAAGGAGGATTTAGTATAGACACTGACACACATGATTGTATGGAATGTCTGAACCAAACGTTCACTGCAAGACCCGACATTAGTGACAACCCACTGGAAGGCGTATATTTTACTTTTTACACTGACGGTAGTTGCCACAGACAGACGGACTCGGGAGACTTGTGTACTGGATATGCAGTCGTAGATGACAGAGGTATCATAGAAGCTGAGCCCCTGGGCCCACCGCACTCAGCACAAGTTGCTGAGCTGGTCACCCTAACCAGAGCGTGTGAATTGGCTAAGTGTAAGTCAGCCAATATATATACAGATTCTAGGTATGCCTTTGGAGTAGTGCATGATTTCGGGGCCCTATGGCACCTCAGAAATTTCACGACGGCAGCTGGCACACCTGTAGCGCATGCATCCCACATAAAAAGGCTTCTAACAGCAATACAGGAACCTGACAGAGTGGCTGTTATCAAGTGCAAAGCCCACACTTACAGTCAAGACCCAGTGTCACTTGGTAACAGCCGGGCAGACGAAGCTGCTAAATCAGCAGCCAGCACCCCAATACAAACAGATATCACATCACTGATGATATTCAACACCGTCAATACACAAAAATTAAGTGAAATGCAAAATTTGTGTTCTCCACAGGAAAAGGCAGTCTGGAGGTCAAAAGGGTATGGCCAGGAGTCCTCAGGACTCTGTACAGATGGACAAGGTAAGCCAGTAGCCCCCAGAGCATATCTTCCAAGCTTAGCTGAGGCGGCACACAGTCTGACTCATCTGGGCAAAGAGGGTATGTGTAAGCTGGTGAGAGCCTACTGGTGTGCGCCAGGATTCTCTTCTCATGCGGGTAAGAGAGCAATGACATGTCTTATCTGCTTGAGGAAGAATATTGGAAAGTCAATACCAACAGAACCATCCCATATCCCGCCAACAGACAGCCCTTTTCAGGTAATACAGATTGATTTCATACAGTTGCCACCCTGCAGAAATTTAAAATATGTGTTAGTCTGTATTGATGTGTTTTCAAATTGGGTAGAAGCATTCCCGGCTGCCACAAATACTGCTACGTTCACTGCAAAGAAAATTGTGCAGGAATTTGTGTGCAGATATGGTATCCCTAGGATAATTGAAAGCGATAGGGGTACCCATTTTACAGGTGAAGTCTTTCAGGTTATGTGCAAACTGATGGGGATTAATAGCAAGCTGCATACTCCGTACCGCCCACAGGCGAGTGCAAAGGTGGAAAGAGTAAACAGCACTATTAAGAACAAGCTGAGCAAAGTGATGGCTGAAACTGGATTGTTGTGGCCAGAAGCTTTGCCACTTGTATTGTACAGCATCAGAACCACTCCCAGGTCCCCCCTTAACCTATCACCCTTTGAGATTCTTTTTGGTCGACAACCCCATGTAATGATTGACCCCCAGGATGATTTGAAATGCAATAATGAGGTGACTGTAAAATATTTGGTTAAGATGAGCCAGCAGCTGAGGAATCAAAACAGAAATCTAAAGCTGGTGATTCCTGACCTACCAAACAGTAATTGTCATGACATAGAACCTGGGGATTATGTAATGATCAAAATTTTCTACGCTCAGGTTGCTTCATTGACAGGTGGGAAGGACCGTACCAAGTCTTACTAACCAGCACGACAGCATTAAAGGTTGCCGAAAGAGAGACTTGGGTCCACTCGTCCCACTGTAAGAAGGTCGCTGACCCAGAGAGAACCCGTGACAAAGAGCAGAGTGTAGAGAACATCGTATCACTGGAGTATCTGTTCCGGGAATGTTGAGAGGCAGGACTGTTGTCACGGCACCTGAGCACGGAGAACTACAAGACCAGAGGCGGTTGTCGCACCAATTTTCTTTTTCCTTTTTATTATTTTATCCATCTCCCATTACCCTCCTTTCCTCCCCCTTCTTGCTCCCTTTTCTCTCCCCTTAACAAGATGGACTTACCCCAAGAGACTGCGTTCCGGGTTTTCCTGTTGACCCTTTTATTGACCAAAGCAGTCTGTTTCGGTGAGAGTACCAGAGAGGTCGAGAAAGGATCTGGAATGGGTTCTGATGGCAAGGATGGATTTGTAGAATTCCAAGAGCAACACATCCATCGAGCAAAGGCGAGTATCAGAAAACGATCTGGTAGTCAGGAAACTAGGAGGCACTGTGAAGGGTTATTGGCTGAGGAAAATTGTATTTGTAGGAATTGTGAAAACATAGTTGAGGACGGGTGCATCCAGAGATGTCAGTCCAGCTTTAATATCAACATGGACCGTCATCCATTGAGTGATTATCACTCATTAGTGGGTAAGGTTTTAAACCAAACAGAATGCTGGGTGTGCTCACAAGTACCTCAAGGTCAGAGTAAGTCAGGACTAGTACCGTATCCTTTAACAATAGATGAGGTACTTGAATTATGGGGTGGGAGACCGGTGGACAAGAAATTTAATATTTCTAGGCCCCCTAGTTTGAAGCTCCACCAATATCATGTAGATAGATCCTTAGTATGTTTCAACATTTCCAATTCCCGAAAGCCGGGAAATTGGGAGGTGACATGGAATAACCAGACCATGGCATTTTCGCACAGAGCTGATAGGATACCCGTAGACTCTGAACTTATACGCCAAATAGCCGACGGTGGAAGGTATTTTCGGTATAGGTATACTCTAGGAAGTAAGACCAAGCGGGTTGGAGAAGTATCACCAGGGTACTGTGCGCATATCATACAGCCTGATACGTGTACTGAACAGATGAGAGAACTAGGGATTGGGTTTTTCACTTGGAAAGTTTGCAATATGGTAATGTCATATTCTGTCCCATATGTTCTCCCCGATGATGCCTATTTCATATGCGGGAGGAAGGCGTATAAGTGGCTTGCCCCAAACTCAGAGGGATTGTGTTACATTGGAAGAGTGTTGCCAGAAGTTATGACCATAACCCATGATAAGATGAAAGACGTTCACCGCAGTGCTCAAGCTCCTTATACTCATACTCACTATGAACACATCGTTAAGAGACAACTCATAGATAGGACAGAGCACGCAGCCTCTGATTTAATCCACGAATCCACCGGGATTCAATTCCTACTCGCGTTAGACATCACCCGTACCACCAGAGGAATTATAAATTATAGGTATATCCACGCGCTAGCGAACCTGATAGATAATATCACCGAGATGTATGATGACACCTTCAGGTATACAGGAAGGGAGTTGCAAGCTTACAAAACGGAACTGATCCAGCACAGGATGGTCCTCAATTATATCACAGCGGTGACAGGCGGGTACTGTGTCACTTTGGCAACTCAGTATGGTGTAAAGTGCTGCACGTATATTACAAACAGCACTGATGACCCAACCGAGGTCATAGATCAAAAGATGGACGATATCTTGCAGTTGAAGTGGGAGTTCCGAAGGAGACACAACCTTACCCTTACTGCTGTGAGTAATGAACTGACCGGCTGAGTCTCATGGTTGAACCCACGAAATTGGTTCTCAGGTTTAGGAGAGTGGGCCCAAAATGTTATCATGAGTGTGGGAAAGTTTCTCCTTTGTTTCCTGGGAGTTGTCATAATTATTGGCTTGATATTTAGGTGTGTTCGAATTTTAACGCGGCGCAAGCACGGTACCAAAGTGATGAGTTTAAGGAGCGGGGGCAGTGTTACAGCAACTGATTTAATTTATGACCCATCAACAGAGACAATGTTGTGATAAGACGTGATTCCACGGTCCGTTTCTTTCACCCGTTTCTCCTTTGTTTTCCCTCAGCAAAAATACACCCATCCGGAGAAGACTTCAATCAACACCCAAGAATGATTACGCAAATGTTATGTGAATGTATTTTTGATATGTTTCTTATCCTCATCTCTACAACCTTCAGGTAGTGACACACATAGTCGATAGGTGATATCCATATATTAGCATCCACATATGTTCCCCCTCCATGTATCAATAACTAAATGTGGACCCCACTTGTTGGAAGAAGAAGCCGAAAAGAGCTCGGTAGTGTTTGTTGGCCCACTTACAGACCCTTAATACGGGATAAGAAGGATTTAATGTATACTTCGCAATACCTCGAAGCTTATCTAGAACATATACGGCACGATGATACATGCCCCTCAGACATGGATTTCATACATACATGCTTTTACTATCCCACTAGGTCATACATTTCCCACCTACACCTCTCCTCCTACCTTCCAATCATCTGTGGATAATGTATTGTATATTTTTATCCATTCATCTGTAGATATTGTATTGTATATTTTTCTGTTTTAATGTTTAGATAGTGGCAGTTATTGTTGACTGCCAAAGGGTGGACTGTCAAAGCCGAAAAATATTGTAATGCATACACCATGTACTAACCCCACACACATGCCCGCTGCGCGTGCACTTATTCTGCCGTGCGTGCACATATCCGCAATTTGCGTATGATCGCTCCCGCGTTCCTGCGCGTGGTATGGGTATTTACGGCGGAGTTTGTGAGCGCATAGAGGGTTATTAGAACATTACATATTTAACCCAAATAGTACACATTTTAGATATAGCTCCCTTGCACCACATCAGCAGTATCAACAGTTTAAATGGTTCCAGGACTAAGGGAGTAGCCTTTGCATGATAGGAAGGGTCAGACTAAGGTTAGAAGGTGATGTCTAGTATCCAGCTGTAGGGTATTGTAAGGGCAACATTCCGGTGTTGGTTAGAGAAAGATTGCATGTTCCAGCGTGTAGTTATGTGCAGAAGTAGAATATAGATATAAACTGTATTTACTGTATATTATGTATGCGGCGGGAATCCAGAGGATACAACCCCCAAGAGCAGTTGAGAAAGACATCGCCCACCTTTTCAAATCAACCTATGACCTCTCCTGTAGTGTAAAGATGCACCTCTGTGTCCAATGGACAATGAGATTACAGTGACCATTGTATTGTGTATGTAAGTTGTGTATAAAAAGCCCGTTGTTGCCTGGCCGGTCAGAAGACTCTGAACGCTTTCTACCTGATAAGCGGAGGACTGGTCCAGGTTGCGCAAGCGAACATTCTCACGTATGTACATTTTCTGTAGCCATTATTCTGTTGTAGACTATCTTGTTAGCCTGTAGTGTATAATTTGTACTGTTAACCCTTTTGAAATAATCCACTGTGGCCTTAGAACCCTGTGGTTCACTACATATCGGTGTTGTGTCCTCATTTCCCTGCTAGGGTTTAAAGCGTATTTAACTGTATAAGGTTTATAAGTATTGATAAGGTGTACGCACTGCGGGTACTTTATACCATCAGTGCTACTTAAGGTTTAAGGTATAACATCATTGCAGTGCTTTGCTGCATAAAGGTTTAAAGTGTAACCATATCATTACATTGTATTACTAATAAGGTTTAAAGGTTATCAATTGAGTGTGCGCGTGCTGTGTGTACTTTGTACCCCCAGCGCGGCGTTTGTACGCTGTCAAAGTCAGAAAAATATCATGCTGCACGTTGCCATATATTCACCTCATGCGCTCGCCCGCTGCACATGCACTTTCTCTGGCATGTGTGCACATATTCGCAGTTGCGTGACGGCGCCCCTACGGGCGTGCGCTTGAACGCATGGTATGTGCATTTACGGTAGAGTTTGTGTGCGTCTAGCGGGCGACTCAATCGCTGCTTAATAACTCCATATAGCAGGTATTATTGGTAATGTTCCCCTTAGTGATAACTGTAAGTTTGTTTAAAGTGAATTGGTCCCTGGACAAAGGAATTCCTTTATACGTGGTACAAAGGGTCTGATTAAGGTTGAACAGTGGTGTCTGGTACCTAACCGAAGAGTATTTTAATAGCAATATTCCGGTGTTGGTTAGGTAAAGATTAATCGCTCCTGCATATAGTTATGGCCATTAGTAGTTTCTGGACATTTTCTATATTTGCAGTTCATTGTCCATGTGTTGGAAATCCTGAGTTTCCCTCCCACCTGAGCAATTTGATATAGTCACAGCCCACCTGTTCAAACTAACCTATGACCTTTTGTTATGATGCGAGGAGACATTCCTGTGTCCAATGAACAATGAGATTATAGGTCCCTTTGTAGTATACTGTATGCAGTGTATATAAGATCAGCCAGCCTGGACAGCTCACTCTCTCACACTCCACAAACGGTTTTCATCTTGACTAACTTGGAGCTGGTACCAGAAGCTGAGCAGCGATCATTCCCAGTGTGTGTAAGTAATTCTCTGTAACCATTCTAAATCTTTGTTTGTATTGGCCATATTCTCTCTCTCTGTTATAGTATAAGATTGTGACGTTATTGTATATTTCTGTCTAGATATTCTGTTAGAATTATATGTTAGTATGTAGAGTATAAGCTGTAACTGTGTACCCCTTTTGATATATCTAAAAGCTCGTTAGTAAAGGTTTTGGAACCTCAGCAGGGTGTCTGTGTCTCTCTAGCTAGTACAAAGGGTTTCTGAGTTTCTAAATCGCTCTAACAGCATTTACATTAACAAGGTTAAGCAGCGTTATATCGCTGCAGTATTTCAGTAGTAAGGTTTACAATACAAACTCAATCATAGTGTGTTGCATTAAGGTTTACAATGTAAGCATATTCTGTGTTTAAAGTTTATAAAGGTTACGGTCTGTGTGTATGCTCGCTGTGGGTATTCCGTACACCCAGCACAGCGTGTGTACTTAATTTGCATACCACGTGCGAGGTCTTCATACGCAAATAGCGTACGGAGTGCGTAGCATGTGCACGTGGTTTAGCAGCCATTATGGCTACACGGTATTAGTATATAGCTAATGTTAAAAGGTAGATACTTGACTCTATCAATTGCGGGCTCATCCGTCCTCCACATATCCGCACTAACGAAAACAGACGTTATCTGTCAGCAAGGGCGGGAAGGCAGTAGTGCTGGCTAGATAAGCGTCTGTTTCGCTATGTTGTAGGAGTGCTGGTGGAATCCGGAACCAGAGGTAGGAACATTAAGCTATTGTCTTTGTAAATCTGGTTTTTATTTCTATTTGGTGCCAACTGCACACGCAGATTGGATGGTTTGTCTGTTTAAATAGGTTTAAAAAATTATTTTTAATCGCTCTGCATAGCGTGATAGTTTTTACCCAGGCTTAAAAATAACTAAAAGGAGCTGGCATGATGATTTTCTTTATGACAAAAGGAACCGCATGGTCTGTCCACCATTTTGTGTAACCCTCATGGAGGTGGAAGGGGGAGGAGCAGCGGCCATTTTGGGAAGGTAAAAAAAAAAATTCCCGCTAAGCGGCTGATTTTCAGTTGACTCAGGAAATAATCAGCCATCCATTGTCAAAAATAAATCATCATTTAATGAGTTTTTTTAATGCATTTATTTAATCTATATCATAGTCAATCATAAGTGGTTCAGATAGAGTTTAATAAAAGTTAATAATAAATTAAATATTTGATTTAAGAAATATACAAATAAAACAAAGTAGTTTTTTTTTTGTTTTGTCACTGTCTCCATTCAAGAGCCTAGTTAACTCTGCTTGGTGTAGGATAACCATTAAAGTGCAAATTAACCTTTGGGGTTTTTTTTTTCTCTCCCAGCAGTGAAAGAAATCGCCTTTACAGAGTTAGTTAAAAAAAAAAGCACATTCATATGCAAATTAGAAGTACTGAATAAGGTCTTACATAAGTAATAGTGATTAGTACATATATGTAATATCTATGGCCCTCATTCCGAGTCGTTCGCTCGTTCTTTTTTTTCGCATCGCAGTGAAAATCAGCTTAGAGCGCATGCGCAATGTTCGCACTGCGACTGCGCTAAGTAATTCTGCTATGAAGAAAGGATTTTTACTCACGGCTTTTTGTTCGCACCGGCGAACGTAGTGTGATTGACAGGAAATGGGTGTTACTGGGCGGAAACACGGCGTTTTATGGGCGTGTGGCTGAAAACGCTACCGTTTCCGGAAAAAACGCAGGAGTGGCCGGAGAAACGGGGGAGTGGTTGGGCGAATGCTGGGAGTGTTTGTGACGTCAAACCAGGAACGACAAGCACTGAACTGATCGCACAGGCAGAGTAAGTCTGGAGCTACTCTAAAACTGCTAAGTTTTTTTTGTTCGCAATATTGCGTAAACTTCGTTCGCACTTTTAAGATGCTAAGATACACTCCCAGTAGGCGTAGACTAAGCGTGTGTAACTCTGCTAAATTCGCCTTGCGACCGATCAACTCGGAATGAGGGCCTATATGCGTGTGCTTACATCAATGTATGTTATTAGATTAATTTAGAATTGCATGTTCATTTGTGTAAGTTTCACATCTCACTTTCCTGTTTGCCATTTCATAATTGATAACGTGCTAAGAAAGATTTGTTGCTATTGATAGTTAAAAAGTAAAAATAATACGTAAGGAAGTAATTTGTAAAACACGCACACGGCTTGCCTAAAATACAAGGAAGTTCTGTGTGGTGTTCAGTAGATGATTACAGTTAAAGGTCATTTACATTGATAAACGTGTTAGTTGTGTTACTGTGGACATACCTGGCTTACGTACACGTGTCTCTAACAAGGGGCAGAACGAGTGTACGCGACGCAAGGGCCGACGCACGGAGCGTATATTACGCAACGGAGAGTCTGGGTACGCCCACATGATACAAATCACACGATAGTATTGTTTTAAATAGGCGAAAAGGAGGCAACGCGATAAATAGCGCAAGTAATTTTCAGTGTCCAAAATTTTAAGCTAAAAGATCCTTCTCTAGTTGTAACTCCTCGGGATTAGCCTGCGATACTGAATGAAAGGGATTTCTGCGCAGAAACGAAAGTAAAGAGTACATGAGGTGAAAGAGTGTGTATACATATATATAAGTTTCTAATTTTTGGGGTTGAACCAAGGAAATCATTGAGTTCTCGTGAAGGTACATACGTGTAAGTGACTGCATGGTGGCTTGGGAGGCATCCCTTGTTAAACATTAAAAAAAAAAGAGCATTAGAGTATAGCGGACCAGGAGGTCTACTGTAGCACAGACCAGGAGGTCCAGACAGACCAGGAGGTCCAGGTACAGCAGACTAAGAAGTCCGCTATAGATAAAAAGTAAAGGAGCACAACACCAGAAAGGGTTGGTGCGGTACCCATCTAGGCCATTAAGCTCAGGCTGAAGGAATTCGCAGCCACAATTTTCGATTCCACTGGTCGCTCCGCACATAAGATTAGTTGCTTATGTGCAGAACGATTGTACCGCACGTAATTGTGTGCATTAGTTAGTAACTTGACCCAGTACCATTTGCGTACGCTAGAGGGGTCATAAACGCTATTTGTACATTCTAACGTGATTTGTGTAATTTTTTTTATTTTAAGGGAAGTTCGCTAGTCACTTGGGAACTATCCAACAACCAATAGTTACTGGAAAGGGTTAAGTGCTCTTCGGATCGCACCCACATGTTCCAGTAAATAGAGGTTCAGGTCGCAGGGGCCCTAGGTCGAGTACGCCAGCGCTAGTGCAGTGTGTGGGCGTATTGGTCGACGTGGGCGAGTAAGTGGAGTACTCGGTAAACTGCCACCGCCGGCCTACCCCGGACATCTTGGTTTTTGTAAGGGTTCGCTGAAGACCCTGATTTGAAGGTCAGAGGTAGTGAAAGCAACACCTGCAAAGATGGGGGCCAGTTGTTCAGGTAGGGGGCGATCAACCTCGGTTCGGGTTGGTTTAGTAAACCGGCCAATAGGGTCGGCAAGGTCTATAACAGACCAGGAGGTCCGAGATGGATCACACACAAAGGTATTGTGCAATGAATGGGAAAGAATGACTGTGCATGATGGGGAAAAGTTCCCACTGGTAGGCAGTTTTAGTCCCGAGGTGTTACAGAATCTAAGGAGAAGGATATGTCTCATTAAATCTACAAAGAGACGGATCAAATATTATGATTGTTTACAATTATGGCAACAGGAAGGTGAAATACAAGGAGGATTAGCTTATACAGCTGACTCTCACTTTGGTAAGAAAAATATGTCAGCGAGAGAGAGGGTGGTTACAGAGAATGGCACACTGGTGTTTGATAAACATGCACTTAGCAACTGTATTATAGATGATAAGAACAATTGTAATAAATGTAACAAGAATAATTGTAATACTGTTAAATGTACAACTATTAACCCATGCAAGTTGCACCCCATGTTAAACTTCCCTCAGGATTACCAGCAAGAAAGTGAACCTAGCACGATGTCGACATCTTTTCCAGCAGCCATCACACAAGACGTCCAGGTGGACATGACCAATTCGGTAAAGGCAATAATCAAACCCCCTAACGGAGGGTCAGGTGAGGTCGTGTCAACAGGTAAGTACGGTATTGTATGTTACTCACAGACAAATGCATCTTACACCGAAGAGTTAACACAAAATAGCATAATGGAACAAAATCCTGTCAGGGTGAACACAATCCCCAATGAAAGGACTAATAGTCACAAGGTCACTCCCATCAGAGACATTGCTATGCAATGTCCCTGGTCCAGGATGGAATTGATGACAATTATGTCTGAATTCCCTGATCCCAGGAGAAATCTAGCCGCATGTCAGAAGTACATTAGAGAGTTAGGTAATTCTGCAGAACCCACCAACAAAGGTTGGCGGGCAGTGCTGAGGGCATGTCTGCCCTCCAATGTTGACTCTGCGAAATTTATTACTGATTGTGAATTAGACACCGAAGTACCTTGTACGGAGGAACACAATCAGGAGAATATCAAGCAGATCAATCAACAGTTAGGAGTATATTTCCCATCCGATGTGGAATGGGAAGAAATCTTCTCCATAAGACAAAAAGAGGGGGAAATCACTTCTAATTACTTTCATCGGGCACTGCAGGAAATGGCTAGATACACTGGTATAGAAGATATTAAAACAAATGTACACTACAGGAAAGTAGCAGTTTATGTGTTAATAAATGGTTTAAAGGAAGTATTAAGAACGAGTATACAAGCCTCTCTACCTAACTGGAGAGATATCTCAGTGGCCGATTTGAAAGAGTCCGCTATTAATCATGACCGGAACATTAAAAGCAAGCCACAAACCCCTGTGAATAGGTCAAAAGTAAGAAGGTGTTACAACTGCTTAAGGGAAGGTCATGTTGCACGAGATTGTAGGTCTAAAAACACACACAAGATATATACACCCCCTAGACAACGACATGACCATAATAGTCAAAGAACCAGGGAAACACAGGAAGAGCGGTTGATGGTGATGAGCATCCAAGCATTAGAGGAGGCATCAAATCAACCAAAACCCCAGGCCATTGGCACATGGAGGAAACCAAGGATTTGTTATCTTTGTAAAAGAGAAGGACATTATGCCAGTAACTGCAACAGCCCACATAAAGTCAGACCCCCTAGACAAGAACACGAGCAGAGTTACGACACTCGGAAGTATAATCGGGTATCACACATGTCAAATTTTGGTCCACACATATAATTTATGATTAGGAAAGTTGATCATTAACCTTGATAAAGCCTGAGGTAACAGTTAATAAATTGGGAGGTCATTCCTTGAAGACACAGGAATGACCGGGTAAGAATTGTAATGTATCTGTAAAATGTTTCTTTTTCCCCATCTCTGACGTTCACCGCAACAGCTCCAACATCACCTGACTACCTGACCTTTTCAGAAGTCTACCAAACCCCAGTATGACCTACCAGCATCGATGTATCCTGGCCAGATACAAAGGGTGAAGTATGGAAATACTGGTGGGAGAGACTATGCAAAGATACCATTGGACATGTAGATGTGACAGCCTGATGGTGAACGGAAGATCTGACAATGTTTTGTTGTTTATTGTTGGTTTATGTAACATATATATATATATGAATTGTTCTCTCTCTCTTTTGTTTTTTTTCTTCTTTCTCATGTTCTCATACTTTACAGATGGTATGTCACACATCAGTTAGACAAATGGTAATGCAAGATTTTTGCTCCTTACCGAGAGATCGCTGATTTGGAAGGAATATTGTATCACCGGAGTGTTCGTTTGGAAGACTGAGAGACAGCACCTTTGAGATGACAACAGAACAAGAAGAACAACAAGACTAGAGAACTAATTATCGTAACAAGTTTCTCTCCCCCTCAAACTATTTTTTTTTGTACCCCCATTACAAATTTCTCTTTCTCCTCCTGTAAGATGGACTCGCCCCAAGAGACTGCAGTCCGTGTTTTCCTGTTGACCATGATGTTGACCAGAGCAGTCTGTTTCGGTGAGAGTACCAGTGAGGTCGAGAAAGGATCCAGAATGGGTTTCTGATGACTGAGACGGAGGCGTAAATTTCCAATAGAAACACAATCACCGAGCAAAGGCGAGTACCAGAAAACGATCTAGCAGCCATGTTATTTGTAGACATTGTGAAGGATTGTTAGCTGAAGAGAATTGCATCTGTAGGCATTGTAATAACTTAGATGAGCACGGGGTGCATCAAGAAATGTCAGTCCAGTTTTAATGTCCACATGGACCGGCATCCATTGAGTGACTATCACTCCTTAGTGGGTAAAGTGTTAAATCAGACAGACTGTTGGGTATGCTCTCAAGTACCTCAAGGTCATAGCAAATCAGGACTAGTACCATTCCCATTAACGATAGGGGAGGTACTTGAGTTAAGTGGTGGGAGGCCGGTGGACAAGAGGTTTAATATCTCTAGTCCTCCTAGTTTGAAGCTCCACCAATATCATGTGGATAGGTCTTTAGTATGCTTTAACATTTCTAAATCCCCGAAAGCCGGGAAATTGGGAAGTGTCATGGAATAACAAAACCATGACCTTTTCATACAGAGCCGATAGAATGCCTACAGATACAGAGCTCATACGCCACAGTGGAAAATATTTCCGATATAGGTACACCTTAGGAAGTAGGATCATGCGAGTTGGAGAAGTATCACCAGGATACTGTGCACAGATCGTACGAACTGATACGTGTACTAAACAGATGGGAGAATTAGGGTTAGGAGAGTTCACATGGAAAATTTGTAATATGGTTATGTCACACTCCGTCCCATATGTTCTCCCCGATGATGCATATTTCATATGCGGGAGGAAGGCGTATAAGTGGCTTGCCCCAAACTCAGAAGGGTTATGTTATATTGGAAAAGTACTGCATGAGGTAATGACTGTATCCCACACTAAAATGAAAGATATTCACCGCAGTGCCCAAGCTCCTTATACTCACACTCATTACGAGCACATCGTTAAACGGCACCTGATAGAAAGAACAGAGCATCCGGCCTCTGACCTGATCCATGAATCCACCGGGATTCAATTCCTAATCGCATTAGATATCACTCACACCGCCAGAGGAGTGATAAATTACAAATATATATCTGCGCTTGCAAATTTATTAGACAATATCACCGAAATGTATGACGACACATTCAGGTACACTGGGAAAGAGTTACAAGCCTACAAAACAGAACTGGTTCAGCATAGGATGATTCTCAATTACCTCACAGCTGTGACAGGCGGGTATTGTGTTACCCTGGCAACTCAATATGGAATCAAGTGCTGCACGTATATTACAAACAGCACGGAGGACCCAGCCGAGGTCATAGACCAAAAGATGGATGACATCTTACAATTAAAGTGGGAGTTTCAAAGGAAACACAATCTCACACTCGCTGCTGTGGGTAATGAGCTGACCAGTTGGGTGTCATGGTTGAACCCACGAAATTGGTTCTCGGGCTTAGGAGAATGGGCCCAAGGTATTATTATGGATGTAGGGAAATTTCTTTTGTGTATTCTGGGAGTCGCCATATTGGTTGGCCTGATATTTAGATGCATTCGGGTTTTAGCGAAGCGTAAAAGTAATACCAGGGTGATGAGTCTAAGGAACGAGGACACTGTACTAACAACAACTAATTTGATGTATGACCCAACAATAGAGACAATGTTGTGATGAAAATGTGATTCCACGGTCCGTTTCTTTCACCCGTTTCTCCTTTGTTTTTCTCCAAGGTACAAAGACTCGCTTGGAAGAAGGATTTGAAGACCACATTTATACAAAGATTTTTTTTATGGACTATGTTGCCGGCCCCCAATGTCCCTAGTGACTTTAATGAAAACGCTAGCCCAGAACTTTAGTGATTTAAAATTTTATGGACATTGAAACGGCTTTGCTCACATTATAGCAAAAGCCCAAAGAGACTACAGTCAACATGTACATCGAGACAAGACGCAAGACAAGACCTCAATCAACAAATGTATATTAAACTCACATAGTTTATGACTGCATTTACCATAATTGCTTCTTATCTTCATTTCTACAACCTTCAGGCAATGACACACATAGTCGATAGGGAATATAGGCACAGATATCAGCACTCGCATATTCCCCCCCTTCATGTATCATCAACTAAAATGTGCTCCCCCATTTTGTTACAACAAAAAGCCGAAAAGAGCTCGGTAAAGTTTGACAGCCCATCCACAGGCCCGTAATACGGGATAAGAAGGAATTCAAATGTATACTTCGCAATACCTCGAAGCTTGATTTAAAACACGTACGGCACGATGATACATGACCCCTCAAACATGGACTCATGCACACATGCTTCTACTATCTCACTAGGTCATACCTTTTTTCCCACCTTCTTCTCTTCTCCCTTACCCAATCATAGAAATGTATTACATATGACATATATTTTTCTCTTTTTGAACTGTTTTAGGAAGTGGCAGTTATTGATGACTGCCAAAGGGTGGACTGTCAAAGTCAGAAAAATATCATGCTGCACGTTGCCATATATTCACCTCATGTGCTCGCCCGCTGCACATGCACTTTCTCTGGCGTGCGTGCACATATTCACAGTTGCGTGACGGCGCCCCTACGGGCGTGCGCTTGAACGCATGGTATGTGCATTTACGGTAGAGTTTATGTGCGTCTATCGGGCGACTCAATCGCTGCTTAATAACTCCATATAGCAGGTATTATTGGTAATGTTCCCCTTAGTGATAACTGTAAGTTTGTTTAAAGTGAATTGGTCCCTGGACAAAGGAATTCCTCTTTACGTGGTACAAAGGGTCTGATTAAGGTTGAACAGTGGTGTCTGGTACCTAACCGAAGAGTATTTTAATAGCAATAATCCGGTGTTGGTTAGGTAAAGATTAATCGCTCCTGCATATAGTTATGGCCATTAGTAGTTTCTGGACATTTTCTATATTTGCAGTTCATTGTCCATGTGTTGGAAATCCTGAGTTTCCCTCCCACCTGAGCAATTTGATATAGTCACAGCCCACCTGTTCAAACTAACCTATGACCTTTTGTTATGATGGAGGAGACATTCCTGTGTCCAATGAACAATGAGATTATAGGTCCCTTTGTAGTATACTGTATGCAGTGTATATAAGATCAGCCAGACTGGACAGCTCACTCTCTCACACTCCACAAATGGTTTTCATCTTGACTAACTTGGAGCTGGTACCAGAAGCTGAGCAGCGATCATTCCCAGTGTGTGTAAGTAATTCTCTGTAACCATTCTAAATCTTTGTTTGTATTGGCCATATTCTCTCTCTCTGTTATAGTATAAGATTGTGACGTTATTGTATATTTCTGTCTAGATATTCTGTTAGAATTATATGTTAGTATGTAGAGTATAAGCTGTAACTGTGTACCCCTTTTGATATATCTAAAAGCTCGTTAGTAAAGGTGTTGGAACCTCAGCAGGGTGTCTGTGTCTCTCTAGCTAGTACAAAGGGTTTCTGAGTTTCTAAATCGCTCTAACAGCATTTACATTAACAAGGTTAAGCAGCGTTATATCGCTGCAGTATTTCAGTAGTAAGGTTTACAATACAAACTCAATCATAGTGTGTTGCATTAAGGTTTACAATGTAAGCATATTCTGTGTTTAAAGTTTATAAAGGTTACGGTCTGTGTGTATGCTCGCTGTGGGTATTCCGTACACCCAGCACAGCGTGTGTACTTAATTTGCGTACCACGTGCGAGGTCTTCATACGCAAATAGCGTACGGAGTGCGTAGCATGTGCACGTGGTTTAGCAGCCATTATGGCTACACGGTATTAGTATATAGCTAATGTTAAAAGGTAGATACTTGACTCTATCAACGCTAAGACCGTACAACTTACGGGACTCTGTATGCAAATAGCGTAAAAAGTACGTAGCGAGTATATTCAGTCTAGCGGCCGTAGCGGCTCCAAGTTAAAGTGTATTTAGAGGCATAGCTTTATGGTTTAAGATAATATCGACATTATCACAAGTGACTAACGTGTTCAGGACATAAGCATACCTGAAATATTCTCTCACTATTCTGGCCCTAACGGCATGTACCTGCTGGGCCTCCGAGCCCCGGATCCTTGTCCGGCCAACCCCTGGCTCCTCATCCTTTCTGGACAATACATCATTATCAGGTAGCTCCACATGCCTCCTTAGAGCAATATTGTGCAGGATTGCACACAGGACCACAATTTTACTTACCATTTCCGATGAATACATGAAGTCACCACCAGTGCGGTGGAGCACACGGAAGCGTCCTTTCAGGATGCCAATTGTGCGCTCCACCAGCTGCCTAGTAGTGATGAGCACCGGAAATTTTTCGGGTTTTGTGTTTTGGTTTTGGGTTCGGTTCCGCGGCCGTGTTTTGGGTTCGAACGCGTTTTGGCAAAACCTCACCGAATTTTTTTTGTCGGATTCGGGTGTGTTTTGGATTCGGTTTTTTTTTTTCAAAAAACCCTAAAAAACAGCTTAAATCATAGAATTTGGGGGTCATTTTGATCCCAAAGTATTATTAACCTCAATAACCATTATTTCCACTCATTTTCAGTCTATTCTGAACACCTCACACCTCACAATATTATTTTTAGTCCTAAAATTTGCACCGAGGTCGCTGGATGACTAAGCTCAGCGACCCAAGTGGCCGACACAAACACCTGGCCCATCTAGGAGTGGCACTGCAGTGTCACGCAGGATGGCCCTTCCAAAAAACACTCCCCAAACAGCACATGACACAAAGAAAAAAAGAGGCGCAATGAGGTAGCTGTGTGAGTAAGATAAGCGACCCAAGTGGCCGACACAAACACCTGGCCCATCTAGGAGTGGCACTGCAGTGTCACGCAGGATGGCCCTTCCAAAAAACACTCCCCAAACAGCACATGACGCAAAGAAAAAAAGAGGCGCAATTAGGTAGCTGTGTGAGTAAGATAAGCGACCCAAGTGGCCGACACAAACACCTGGCCCATCTAGGAGTGGCACTGCAGTGTCACGCAGGATGGCCCTTCCAAAAAACACTCCCCAAACAGCACATGACGCAAAGAAGAAAAAAAAGAGGCGCAATGAGGTAGCTGTGTGACTAAGATAAGCGACCCAAGTGGCCGACACAAACACCTGGCCCATCTAGGAGTGGCACTGCAGTGTCACACAGGATGGCCCTTCCAAAAAACACTCCCCAAACAGCACATGACGCAAAGAAAAAAAGAGGCGCAATGAGGTAGCTGTGTGAGTAAGATAAGCGACCCAAGTGGCCGACACAAACACCTGGCCCATCTAGGAGTGGCACTGCAGTGTCACGCAGGATGGCCCTTCCAAAAAACACTCCCCAAACAGCACATGACGCAAAGAAAAAAAGAGGCGCAATTAGGTAGCTGTGTGAGTAAGATAAGCGACCCAAGTGGCCGACACAAACACCTGGCCCATCTAGGAGTGGCACTGCAGTGTCACGCAGGATGGCCCTTCCAAAAAACACTCCCCAAACAGCACATGACGCAAAGAAAAAAAGAGGCGCAATTAGGTAGCTGTGTGAGTAAGATAAGCGACCCAAGTTCGCCGACACAAACACCTGGCCCATCTAGGAGTGGCACTGCAGTGTCACGCAGGATGGCCCTTCCAAAAAACACTCCCCAAACAGCACATGACGCAAAGAAGAAAAAAAAGATGCGCAATGAGGTAGCTGTGTGACTAAGATAAGCGACCCAAGTGGCCGACACAAACACCTGGCCCATCTAGGAGTGGCACTGCAGTGTCACGCAGGATGGCCCTTCAAAAAACTAGTCCCCAAACAGCACATGACGCAAAGAAGAAAAAAAAGAGGCGCAATGAGGTAGCTGTGTGACTAAGCTAAGCGACCCTAGTGGCCGACACAAACACCTGGCCCATCTAGGAGTGGCACTGCAGTGTCACGCAGGATGGCCCTTCCAAAAAACACCCCCCAAACAGCACATGACGCAAAGAAAAATGAAAGAAAAAAGAGGTGCAAGATGGAATTGTCCTTGGGCCCTCCCACCCACCATTATGTTGTATAAACAGGACATGCACACTTTAACCAACCCATCATTTCAGTGACAGGGTCTGCCACACGACTGTGACTGAAATGACGGGTTGGTTTGGACCCCCACCAAAAAAGAAGCAATTAATCTCTCCTTGCACAAACTGGCTCTACAGAGGCAAGATGTCCACCTCATCATCATCCTCCGATATATCACCGTGTACATCCCCCTCCTCACAGATTATCAATTCGTCCCCACTGGAATCCACCGTCTCAGCTCCCTGTGTACTTTGTGGAGGCAATTGCTGCTGGTGAATGTCTCCACGGAGGAATTGATTATAATTCATTTTAATGAACATCATCTTCTTCACATTTTCTGGATGTAACCTCGTACGCCGATTGCTGACAAGGTGAGCGGCGGCACTAAACACTCTTTCGGAGTACACACTTGTGGGAGGGCAACTTAGGTAGAATAAAGCCAGTTTGTGCAAGGGCCTCCAAATTGCCTCTTTTTCCTGCCAGTATAAATACGGACTGTCTGACGTGCCTACTTGGATGCGGTCACTCATATAATCCTCCACCATTCTTTCAAGGGGGAGAGAATCATATGCAGTGACAGTAGACGACATGTCCGTAATCGTTGTCAGGTCCTTCAGTCCGGACCAGATGTCAGCATCAGCAGTCGCTCCAGACTGCCCTGCATCACCGCCAGCGGGTGGGCTCGGAATTCTGAGCCTTTTCCTCGCACCCCCAGTTGCGGGAGAATGTGAAGGTGAGATGTTGACAGGTCGCGTTCCGCTTGACTTGACAATTTTGTCACCAGCAGTTCTTTGAACCCCAGCAGACTTGTGTCTGCCGGAAAGAGAGATCCAAGGTAGGTTTTAAATCTAGGATCGAGCACGGTGGCCAAAATGTAGTGCTCTGATTTCAACAGATTGACCACCCGTGAATCCTTGTTAAGCGAATTAAGGGCTCCATCCACAAGTCCCACATGCCTAGCGGAATCGCTCTGTGTTAGCTCCTCCTTCAATGTCTCCAGCTTCTTCTGCAAAAGCCTGATGAGGGGAATGACCTGACTCAGGCTGGCAGTGTCTGAACTGACTTCACGTGTGGCAAGTTCAAAAGGTTGCAGAACCTTGCACAACGTTGAAATCATTCTCCACTGCGCTTGAGACAGGTGCATTCCACCTCCTATATCGTGCTCAGTTGTATAGGCTTGAATGGCCTTTTGCTGCTCCTCCAACCTCTGAAGCATATAGAGGGTTGAATTCCACCTCGTTACCACTTCTTGCTTCAGATGATGGCAGGGCAGGTTCAGGCGTTTTTGGTGGTGCTCCAGTCTTCTGTACGTGGTGCCTGTACGCCGAAAGTGTCCCGCAATTCTTCTGGCCACCGACAGCATCTCTTGCACGCCCCTCTCGTTTTTTAAATAATTCTGCACCACCAAATTCAAGGTATGTGCAAAACATGGGACGTGCAGGAATTTGCCCAGATTTAATGCACACACAATATTGCTGGCGTTGTCCGATGCCACAAATCCACAGGAGAGTCCAATTGGGGTAAGCCATTCTGCGATGATCTTCCTCAGTTGCCGTAAGAGGTTTTTAGCTGTGTGCGTATTCTGGAAAGCGGTGATACAAAGTGTAGCCTGCCTAGGAAAGAGTTGGCGTTTGCGAGATGCTGCTACTGGTGCCGCCGCTGCTGTTCTTGCGGCGGGAGTTCATACATCTACCCAGTGGGCTGTCACAGTCATATAGTCCTGAGCCTGCCCTGCTCCACTTGTCCACATGTCCGTGGTTAAGTGGACATTGGGTACAACTGCATTTTTTAGGACACTGGTGAGTCTTTTTCTGAGGTCTGTGTACATTTTCGGTATCGCCTGCCTAGAGAAATGGAACCTAGATGGTATTTGGTACCGGGGACACAGTACCTCCAACAAGTCTCTAGTTGGCTCTGCAGTAATGATGGATACCGGAACCACGTTTCTCACCGCCCAGGATGCCAAGGCCTCAGTTATCCGCTTTGCAGCAGGATGACTGCTGTGATATTTCATCTTCCTCGCAAAGGACTGTTGGACAGTCAATTGCTTGGTGGAAGTAGTAAAAGTGGTCTTACGAGTACGACTTCCCCTCTGGGATGACCATCGACTCCCAGCAGCAACAACAGCAGCGCCAGCAGCAGTAGGCGTTACACGCAAGGATGCATCGGAGGAATCCCAGGCAGGAGAGGACTCGTCAGAATTGCCAGTGACATGGCCTGCAGGACTATTGGCATTCCTGGGGAAGGAGGAAATTGACACTGAGGGAGTTGGTGGGGTGGTTTGCGTGAGCTTGGTTACAAGAGGAAGGGATTTACTGGTCAGTGGACTGCTTCCGCTGTCGCCCAAAGTTTTTGAACTTGTCACTGACTTATGATGAATGCGCTGCAGGTGACGTATAAGGGAGGATGTTCCGAGGTGGTTAACGTCCTTACCCCTACTTATTACAGCTTGACAAAGGCAACACACGGCTTGACAAATGTTGTCCGCATTTCTGTTGAAATACTTCCACACCGAAGAGCTGATTTTTTTGGTATTTTCACCAGGCATGTCAATGGCCCTATTCCTCCCACGGACAACAGGTGTCTCCCCGGGTGCCTGACTTAAACAAACCACCTCACCATCAGAATCCTCCTGGTCAATTTCCTCCCCAGCGCCAGCAACACCCATATCCTCCTCATCATGGTGTACTTCAACACTGACATCTTCAATCTGACTATCAGGAACTGGACTGCGGGTGCTCCTTCCAGCACTTGCAGGGGGCGTGCAAATGGTGGAAGGCGCATGCTCTTCACGTCCAGTGTTGGGAAGGTCAGGCATCGCAAACGACACAATTGGACTCTCCTTGTGGATTTGTGATTTCGAAGAACGCACAGTTCTTTGCTGTGCTTTTGCCAGCTTGAGTCTTTTCATTTTTCTAGCGAGAGGCTGAGTGCTTCCATCCTCATGTGAAGCTGAACCACTAGCCATGAACATAGGCCAGGGCCTCAGCCGTTCCTTGCCACTCCGCGTGGTAAATGGCATATTGGCAAGTTTACGCTTCTCCTCCGACAATTTTATTTTAGATTTTTGAGTCCTTTTTTTACTGATATTTGGTGTTTTGGATTTTACATGCTCTGTACTATGACATTGGGCATCGGCCTTGGCAGACGACGTTGCTGGCATCTCATCGTCTCGGCCATGACTAGTGGCAGCAGCTTCAGCACGAGGTGGAAGTCGATCTTGATCTTTCCCTATTTTTGGAACCTCAACATTTTTGTTCTCCATATTTTTAATAGGCACAACTAAAAGGCACCTCAGGTAAACAATGGAGATGGATGGATACTAGTATACTTATGGATGGACGAGCGACTGCCGACACAGAGGTAGCTACAGCCGTGGACTACCGTACTGCGTCTGCTGCTAATATAGACTGGATGATAATGATATAAAAAATATATATATATCACTACTGCAGCCGGACAGGTATATATTATAATGACGGACCTGCTGGACACTGTCAGCACTGCAGACTCCTAAAGTAAGCTACTAGTATCAAGAAGATAGAAAAAAAAAACTGGACACTGTCAGCAGAATGCGTTTATAGAATAAAAACACCACACGACGAGTGTTTAACTTTTTCAGGCAGACAATCACAATATACTGGTGGTCAGACAGTGGTCACTGGTCAGTCACACTGGCAGTGGCACTCTGGCAGCAAAAGTGTGCACTGTTAAATAATATGTACTCCTGCTACTGCTCCCCAGTCTCCCCCACAATTAAGCTGTGTGAGCACTGAGCACTCAGCACAGTCAGATATACATAGATGATGCAGCACACTGAGGCTGAGCACAGATATGGTATACTGTTACTGTGTCACTGTGTATCGTTTTTTTTCAGGCAGAGAACGGATTATATTGAATAATAATATAATAAAACTGCACTGGTGGTCACTGGTCAGTCACTAGTAAACTCTGCACTCTCTGAGTACTCCTAAGCTCCAGTAAATCAAGTGTCTCACTCTCACTCTCTCTCTTCTAATCTAAATGGAGAGGACGCCAGCCACGTCCTCTCCCTATGAATCTCAATGCACGTGTGAAAATGGCGGCGACGCGCGGCTCCTTATATAGAATCCGAGTCTCGCGATAGAATACGAGCCTCGCGAGAATCCGACAGCGGGATGATGACGTTCGGGCGCGCTCGGGTTAGCCGAGCAAGGCGGGAAGATCCGAGTCTGCCTCGGATCCGTGTAAAAAGGCTGAAGTTCGGGGGGGTTCGGATTCCGAGGAACCGAACCCGCTCATCACTACTGCCTAGTGGCTGTAAGCACGGAATTAAATGCTGTTTGTGGCCCTGGTGTGGGTGTGCTGTAAGGAGTCATGAGCCAGGGGGTGCAAGGGTATCCATGATCTCCTGTAACAACACAATACAATAATAAATAAAAAATATGTCCAGCATAACATAATTTAAACTGAACAAAAAACATAATGCCAATACAACTCACCCAATAGCCAAATATCTTGGCCTTCCATCAGTTTAATTTTTGCCAGATCCCTGATTGGCTAATGACGTGGGCATCATGTGCTCTGCCGGGTTACTTGGTGTTCAGGGATAGGATCTGGAGGGATGCGCCACAAACAACCATCACATTCAGAGAGTGGAACATTTTCCTGTTCCTATAGATTTCTTCATTATGTTTTGGTGTCACAAGTGGAACATGTGTCCCATCCACAACCCCAATAACGTGTGGGAAGCGACTACCACCTTCCTGGAATTGCCGCTTCAACACAGCTGGTGCTCCCACATCCAATGGCATTGATATAAACTGCTTAATTCACCTGAAAAAAGCAGCTATTAGGTGCCCCAGTATTTTAGAAAAGGCAGACTGTGAGACTCCTACCAGCACCCCAACCACGTGCTGGTAGGAACCTGTGGTGCAGAAATATAACACAGCAAGGAATTGTGTCAGTGCTGGTATTGCTGTAGTATGTTGAATTGATCTATCTAGATTACTCTCTATTAATGAGAGTTTCTATGATGACATGAGGGGGCAGCCTGTAGCGCCACACCACCTCATCATCTGGCATACCAAAAAGGGTGACACGGGTAAGGAATATAGTAGGCTTTGCATGCTTTGCACCGCTCAGCACACATCTCTCCCGCTGCTCAGCACAGCGCGATGTGTGCTGAGCATGCGGGGGGAGACCGGGGGCGCTCATTTCACCCAGCGAGTGAAATGAGTGACCTGCTAGATTAGCCTGCATAGCTATCGCTGTGGGGGGTACACACGGAGCGATCATGCTTAAAATCTAAGCAATCTAGTCAGATTGCTTAGATTTTAAGCAGCGATCGCTCCGTGAGTACCCCCCTTTAGTTCGGTATCGGTATCATAATCTATATCTTAATGTAGAACACCATGAGGAAAGAAACAAAACATTGGCCCTCATTCCGAGTTGTTCGCTCGTTCTTTTTCATCGCATCGCAGTGAAAATCCGCTTAGTACGCATGCGCAATGTTCGCACTGCGACTGCGCCAAGTAACTTTACTATGAAGAAAGTATTTTTACTCACGGCTTTTTCTTCGCTCCGGCGATCGTAATGTGATTGACAGGAAATGGGTGTTACTGGGCGGAAACACGGCGTTTCAGGGGCGTGTGGCTGAAAACGCTACCGTTTCCGGAAAAAACGCAGGAGTGGCCGGAGAAACGGTGGGAGTGCCTGGACGAACGCTGGGTGTGTTTGTGACGTCAACCAGGAACGACAAGCACTGAAATGATCGCACAGGCAGAGTAAGTCTGGAGCTACTCTGAAACTGCTAAGTAGTTAGTAATCGCAATATTGCGAATACATCGGTCGCAATTTTAAGAAGCTAAGATTCACTCCCAGTAGGCGGCGGCTTAGCGTGTGTAACTCTGCTAAATTCGCCTTGCGACCGATCAACTCGGAATGAGGGCCTATTCTGAAAATATTTCACACAATTTACACAAACAAGACTACAACACAAATGAAAACAAAACAACACAATTAGCATGCATATACTTACCTTACACATACAATGAACAAATATACTTATGCAGTGAAAAAACAAACACAAAAAAACCCCACAAACCTAGGACCATGCATGCTCTTACCAGCAGGTGCTTAAAGGACAACAAAATAAAGCCAAAAGACAGCCGAAAAGAATAGGGGCAATCCCCCCCCCCCAAAAAAATAAAAAATAAAAATAATATTCTTCCTTGAGAAGGAAACAAATAAAAAGAACACAACATAAGCACACAAATATACATACCCACATCCCTACAAACCATACAAACCTAAGAACATGCATATACTTACCAGCAGATGAACTTTAAACCGACAAAATAGCAAAAGGCTCAGAAAATAAAAACAGGAACACCGTCCAAAATACAAATAAATAAAGATAATCTTCCTGGAGAAGTAAATGACAACAATAAACATCATAAGCAAACAAATAGATACCAACACCCTAACACCCAAAACACACCTAAGAACATGCATATACTTACTAGCAGATGAACTTTAAACCCGCAAAACGGCAAAAGGCCTAGAAAATAAAAACAGGAACACCGTCCAAAATACAAATAAATAAAGATAATCTTCCTGGAGAAGTAAATAAAATAAAAACAACAAAAATATGCACACAAAGAGATACCAACAACCAAACACACAATACACACCTAAGAACATGCATATACTTACCAGCAGATAGATATACTGTTGTTACAATTCTAATAAAGGAAAAAATAGGATTTTAATACCTACCGGTAAATCCTTTTCTCTTAGTCCGTAGAGGATGCTGGGGACACTTCAAGAACCATGGGGTATAGACGGGATCCGCAGGAAACATGGGCACTTTAAGATTTTCAAATGGTGTGACCTGGCTCCTCAATCTATGCCCCTCCTCCAGACCCCAGTTTAAGGAACTGTGCCCAGGAAGACGGACATTTCGAGGAAAGGATTTATTGTTAAACCAAGGTGAGCATTTTACCAGCTCAGACCTTAAGCATGCCGCAGAACGTGGCATTCAACAGAACACAAGCCAACGGCATGAAGAATGTGCAGCAATATGCTGACAAAAATCGTAACACAACCTGTGTGTAACCACAACCAATAACTGCAGATACAGTACGCACTGGGACGGGCGGCCAGCATCCTCTATGGACTAAGAGAAAAGGATTTACCGGTAGGTATTAAAATCCTATTTTCTCATACGTCCTAGAGGATGCTGGGGACACTTCAAGAACCATGGGGTTATACCAAAGCTCTAAAACGGGCGGGAGAGTGCGGATGACTCTGCAGTACCGAATGACCAAAGTGAGGTCAACCTCGGCCAAGATATGAAAACTGCAAAACTTAGCCCAATTGTTTGCTAAATAGCTGCTCGGCAAAGATGCAATGCCCAAACTCTCCGGTCAACCGCCCCGGACGAGCCCACCTTTCTAGTAGAATGGGCCTTCACCTATTTCGGTAACGGCAATACTGCCGTGAGATGAGCATGCTGAACCATACCACAGATCCAGCGCGCAACGGTCTGCTTGGAAGCAGGACACCTAATCTTGTTGGAAGCAAACAGGACAAACAGAGCCTGTGTTCCTAAACGGAGCCGTCCTGACGACATAAATTTTCAAAACTTGACCACATGCAGAGACTTCGATTCAACGAAGGCGACCATAGCCACTGGCACCACAAAAGGTTGGTACATGTGGAAAGAAGAAACCACCATTGGTAGAAAATGTTGACGAGTTTCCAACTCTGCTCTATCTTCATGAAAGATCAAATAAGGTCTCTTGTGAGACCAGACTGCTAACTCAGACACTCGCCTTGCGGATGCCAAGGCCAACCTGATGACCACTTTACAAGTGAGGAATTTCACTCCGCCTTACGTAAAGGTTCAAACCAATGTGACTGAAGGAACTGCAACACCCCATTAAGATTCCCTGGTGCCACTGGGGCACAAAAAAAGAGGTTGGATGTGCAACACTCCTTTCACGACAGTCTGAACTTCTGACAAGGAGTCCAATTGATTCTGAAAGAAAACCGATAAGACCGATTTTAATAGTTGAAAACTCTGCCGTAGGAGTCTTCTTGGATTCACACCAGGAAACCTATTTTCTCCAAAACCGGTAGTAATCTTTAGACATTACCCCTTTTCTAGTCCGAATAAGTGTGGGAACTATTTCCATGGGAATACCCTTACGGACTAGGATCTGGCATTCAACCGCCATGTCATCAAACGTAGCCGCAGTAAGTCCTAATACACGCATGGCCCCTGTCGCAACAGGTCCTCGCGCAAAGGAAAAAGGCCAGGGATCTCCTATGAGTAATTCCTGAGCTCTGTATACCAAGCTCTCCTTGGCCAGTCTGGGACCATGAGGCTCGGCCAAATTTTCTTTGTATGAACCCAGAACTTTTGGAACGAGAGAAAATGTAGGGAATATATATACCGACTGAAAACACCCATGGTGTCACCAGTGTATTCACTGTTCCTGTTTGAGGGTCCCTTGACCTGGAACTCTGAAGCTTCTTGTTGAGACGAGATGCCATCATTCCTACTCGAGGAAATCCCAACAACATGTCACCCCTTCGAAGACTACTTGAAGGAGGTCCCCCCACTCCTGGATGGAGACCGTCTGCTGAGGAGGCCTGCTTCTCAGTTGTCCACTCGTGGAACGAACATTGCTGACAAAGCGCTTGTATGTTTCTCCGTCCAGCGGAAAATCCTTGTGGCTTTTGCCATTGCTGTTCTGCTTTTCGTTTGTAGAAAATCGTTGTAAACGGCCCTTAATTCTAGACCGGTTATGTGGTGACAAGTTTCCTAACTTGACCAACTTCCTTGGAAGTTTTCCCCCTGAGTGACCGCTCCCCATCCTCGGAGGCTTGCATCCGTGGTCACCAGGATCCAGTCCTGGATCTCGAACCTGCGCCCCTCTAGGAGGTGAGAACTGCGCAGCCACCACAGGAGTGAGATTCCGGTCTTGGAAGACAGGATTATCCTCCGGCATATGTGTACGTGGGAACCGGACCACTTGTCCAACAGGTCCCTCTGGAACACCCTGGCATGGAAACTGCCAAATCGAGTGGTCTCGTAGGCTGCCACCATCTTTTCCAGCAACCGAATGTATTGATGAAATGACACTCTTGCTGGACTCGGAATTTGTTTTACCAGACATCGGATCTCCAGAGCCTTTTCCACTGGAAGAAAACAAAAACTCTTTTTTTAGTATTATTCCCAAACAGACAACCGCGTCGTTGGGACCAACAGTGATTCTGGCAAGTTCAGGAGCTAACCCTGTTGTTGAAGAACTGACAGGGAGAGTGCAATGTTTTGCACCAACTGGTTCCTTGAACACGCCGTTATCAGGGGATCGTCCCAGTACGGGACAATTGTGACTCTGTAGTAGCAACGGAGAACCATCATTACCACTATCACCCTGGTAAAAATCTTTGGAGCCCTGGACAGACCAACGGCAACATCTGAAATTGGTAATGACACCCATGAATTGCAAACTTCAGGCAAGCCTAATGCGGAGGAAAATGTAATTAGGCCTTCTTTGTGTCTACTGAGACCATGAAAAAAACTCCTTTTTTCAGATTAGAAATCACTGCCCTGAGAGATTCCATCTTGGATTTGAATTTCTTTAAGTAGAAAATGAGGGATTTTAGATTTAGAATTGGCCTGACCGAGTCGTCTGGCTTCGGGACCATGAAGAGGCTTGACTAAAAACCTTCTCCCTGTTGTGCCAGGGGAAAACCAGGTCAATGACCAGATCCTGATACAAGCTTTGTATTGTGTCACATACTACCTCCCCGTCCGGAGGAGTATCGGTAATTTGAAAAATTGGTGAGGCGAAACGTCTGGAAACTCCAGTATGCACCCTTGGGACACTATTCGTAAAACCCACGGGTCCAGGTCCATTCCAGGACTGACTGAAGAGTTTTTAGACGTGGTCCCACCGGAGTGGGCTCCCGCAAGAGAGTCCCAGCGTCATGCGGTGGATATGACAGAACAGAGGATGATGTCAGCTCCTGTAATCTTGAAGAGGCTGCTGACCTCTTCCCTTTCCTCCTTCCTCTACCTGCAAAGAAAAGGGGGATCTGTATCTATTATGCCAAAATGACTGCATCCAACAATGATGCGTCATCATCCGTTGTGAGGGAACATATGGCAAGAAGGTAGACTTACCAGCGTCATCTGCCAAGATCAAACTAACGAGGCCATCACCAAACCAGGCTTTACCTTCATAGGAAAGGAAACTCCATTTCTTCTCGGAGTCAGCACCAGCATTCCATTGGTGAATCCACAACGCCCTCCTAGCCGAGACCGCCATGGAATTGGCCCGCGAACCCAAGAGTCCTAAATCCCTTATAGTCGCATGGCAGTATGCTGCAGTGTCCTAGATATGACCCAACTTAAGGAGTATCTTAGCTCTCCCCAGGGTACCTATATCGGATGACAAGGTAACCGACCATTTCTGACTACTACTACTCCCCCATGCAATAGCAGGTATAATTAACGTACGCGTGGACACATAACTTGAATATAACATAGCTTCCTGCATACGATCCTTTGTGACAGGGCCCTCTGCAGAACAGGGGGTAACACCCACTTTATCCTTTCCGTGGCAGGAAAAGAATAACACTCGGAAATTTCTCGAGGATTTTAAACTATCTTGTCAGGGTTGACCCCGACTTTTTCCGACAGAGTGCTCAGCACCTGAGAAGGAGGAACTTTACCTCAGCATTCATTATAAACTTCTATAAATATATATATATATTAGTGATGAGCGGATTCGGTTTTACTCGGTTTTACTCGGTTCTCAAAACCGAATCTTATTGGCTATCCAAAACACGTGACATCAGTGAGTCAATAAGATTCGGTTTTGAGAACCGAGTAAAACCGAGTAAAACCGAGTAAAACCGAATCCGCTCATCACTAATATATATATATATATATATATATATATATATATATATATCCAAACCCATACACACCTATACATATATCCATATACACACATACACACATTTATATATATATCTCATATATATATAACTTTTTGTCAGGGACAGCAGGGTCCCTAGTGACGTTAATACGTTCTTAATGTGTATGAAACCTGTACTGAATGCTGTATATTATTTTGTGGATCTAATCAGGAAACATTACGGTCGACAGAAGAACAATATTCATGTCGATATCCGGGAGTAGTAACTGGGCAAAATAACCATTTTTGCGACCCCAAGGGGTCTGAGGGAAATATAGTCTATGAAAATGACACCCTCCATAAATAATACTACGTCTGTGTCTGGGTCACAGCTTTATGCAATCTTACTATACATATATACATATAGGTATAGCCCTTTCTTTTTTTGTCTTTTTTTTTTTTTTGTCAGATATTGGTGGTGCCGACAGGGTCACCCACACACTTACTGTCCCCATACAGTTTTCTCTTGGGAAAAACATCTACCGACATGTTGACACTTTTTTTTTTATGTACTATGTACCATCATGAGTCGGCGGTGCCAACAGGGACACTCCCACAGCCGTTTGTGGCAGAGCACTCAGCCTCAGACATGCCGACACACATGTAGGAAACACCCACCGACATTACACTGGCTATAAGGGAAGGACCCCAGTAAATTCTGTAAGGGAACACAAAAGGAGTTTACCAGCTCACCACCCAGCGCTCAATCCCTTATATATTGTGCTTTATTATTAACTTATCCTACACCAATCAACTGTGCCCCCCCCCCCCCCCCCCTTCGTTTTTCACCCTGTTATGTACAGTAGTGTTTTGGAAGGACCAGCGTCTCTGTGGAGAGAAAATGGCGCTGATGTTAGCTGTGAGGACTAAGCCCTGCCAGCTCAATGGCGCGCTTCAGCCCCGCTATATCTTTAATATATTTATACTGGCAGGGGTTGGATATAGTGCCTATGCACTCATATTAGTGTTTGCCAGTCTGTATTTGAGAATTTATATGCTGCCCAGGGCACCCCCCGCGACCTGCACACTGCAGTGCCGCTGTGTGTGGGAGCATGGTGCGCAGCGCGGCCGCTGTGCGGTACCTCAAAAGCCGTCACTGAAGTCTTCTGATCTTCTTCTACTCACCTGTCTTCTGACTTCTGACTCTGCAAGGGGGGTGACGGCGGGCTCTGGGAATGAACCCCTAGGCGTACCTAGTGTTCCAAACCCTCAGGAGCTAATGGTGTCCTGTAGCCAAAGAAGCAGAGCCTTTAAACTCATCAGAAGTATGTCTGACTTCTCTCCCCTAAGTCCCACGCTGCAGGGAGACTGTTGCCAGCAGTTCTCCCTGAAAATAACAAACCTAACATAAGTCTTTTCTGAGAAACTCAGTAGAGCTCCTCAGTGTGCATCCAGTCTGCCTGGACACAGATCTAAACTGGGGTCTGGAGGAGGGGCATAGAGGGAGGAGCCAGGTCACACCATTTGAAAGTCTTAAAGTGCCCGTGTCGCCTGCGGATCCCGTCTATACCCCATGGTTCTTGAAGTGTCCCCAGCATCCTCTAGGACGTTTGAGAAAATATTTCAATTACAATGAAGGCCATCACCACTACAAACTTCATACAATATCTACCAAAAATAAACCAAACCACCAGAAACTAGTTTTAAAATATACGCTGTGCGTTCACACAACCACAAATAAACGCTGCGCAACACGTTGGAACGTGCTGCATACACATCACCATACAACAGTAAACACAATTATTCTGAATTACATGTGTCTGCATAACTTTACAAATACATTACTCCATGGTCGTAAGCTTGGAAGCATGCCTTTGTTACAAACATATAAACACACACATATCTTACCTTGAATAATGGACAACTCTATGGATACCTCACACAACTCTACAACTCTACAACCAAACTCCTGCATACAGTACACCCACAAACACAGGCTGCATAGAACATGCTTAAATAGTGTAAGAAATCAAAGCACGTGTAACAATTGTGTATGCATCACATGTGCTGATTCCCGCATAACCATGCATACGCAGGTATAAAAAGTAGGGATGTGCACTTGAAATTTTTCGGGTTTTGTGCTTTGGTTTTGGGTTCGGTTCCGCGGCCGTGTTTTGGGTTCGACCGCGTTTTGGCAAAACCTCACCGAATTTTTTTTGTCGGATTCGGGTGTGTTTTGGATTCGGGTGTTTTTTTCAAAAAACCCTAAAAAACAGCTTAAATCATAGAATTTGGGGGTCATTTTGATCCCAAAGTATTATTAACCTCAAAAACCATAATTTCCACTCATTTTCAGTCTATTCTGAATACCTCACACCTCACAATATTATTTTTAGTCCTAAAATTTGCACCGAGGTCGCTGGATGACTAAGCTAAGCGACCCTAGTGGCCGACACAAACACCTGGCCCATCTAGGAGTGGCACTGCAGTGTCACGCAGGATGGCCCTTCCAAAAAACACTCACCAAACAGCACATGACGCAAAGAAAAAAAGAGGCGCAATGAGGTAGCTGTGTGAGTAAGCTAAGCGACCCTAGTGGCCGACACAAACACCTGGCCCATCTAGGAGTGGCACTGCAGTGTCACGCAGGATGGCCCTTCCAAAAAACACTCCCCAAACAGCACATGACGCAAAGAAGAAAAAAAGAGGCGCAATGAGGTAGCTGTGTGAGTAAGATAAGCGACCCTAGTGGCCGACACAAACACCTGGCCCATCTAGGAGTGGCACTGCAGTGTCACGCAGGATGGCCCTTCCAAAAAACACTCCCCAAACAGCACATGACGCAAAGAAGAAAAAAAGAGGCGCAATGAGGTAGCTGTGTGAGTAAGATAAGCGACCCTAGTGGCCGACACAAACACCTGGCCCATCTAGGAGTGGCACTGCAGTGTCACGCAGGATGGCCCTTCCAAAAAACTCCCCAAACAGCACATGACGCAAAGAAGAAAAAAAGAGGCGCAATGAGGTAGCCGTGTGAGTAAGCTAAGCGACCCTAGTGGCCGACACAAACACCTGGCCCATCTAGGAGTGGCACTGCAGTGTCACGCAGGATGGCCCTTCCAAAAAACACTCCCCAAACAGCACATGACGCAAAGAAGAAAAAAAGAGGCGCAATGAGGTAGCTGTGTGAGTAAGCTAAGCGACCCTAGTGGCCGACACAAACACCTGGCCCATCTAGGAGTGGCACTGCAGTGTCACGCAGGATGGCCCTTCCAAAAAACACTCCCCAAACAGCACATGACGCAAAGAAAAATGAAAGAAAAAAGAGATGCAAGATGGAATTGTCCTTGGGCCCTCCCACCCACACTTATGTTGTATAAACAGGACATACACACTTTAACCAACCCATCATTTCAGTGACAGGGTCTGCCACACGACTGTGACTGAAATGACGGGTTGGTTTGGACCCCCACCGAAAAAGAAGCAATTAATCTCTCCTTGCACAAACTGGCTCTACAGAGGCAAGATGTCCACCTCATCATCATCCTCCGATATATCACCGTGTACATCCCGCTCCTCACAGATTATCAATTCGTCCCCACTGGAATCCACCATCTCAGCTCCCTGTGTACTTTGTGGAGGCAATTGCTGCTGGTCAATGTCTCCACGGAGGAATTGATTATAATTCATTTTAATGAACATCATCTTCTCCACATTTTCTGGAAGTAACCTCGTACGCAGATTGCTGACAAGGTGAGCGGCGGCACTAAACACTCTTTCGGAGTACACACTTGTGGGAGGGCAACTTAGGTAGAATAAAGCCAGTTTGTGCAAGGGCCTCCAAATTGCCTCTTTTTCCTGCCAGTATAAGTACGGACTGTCTGACGTGCCTACTTGGATGCGGTCACTCATATAATCCTCCACCATTCTTTCAATGGTGAGAGAATCATATGCAGTGACAGTAGACGACATGTCCGTAATCGTTGTCAGGTCCTTCAGTCCGGACCAGATGTCAGCATCAGCAGTCGCTCCAGACTGCCCTGCATCACCGCCAGCGAGTGGGCTCGGAATTCTGAGCCTTTTCCTCGCACCCCCAGTTGCGGGAGAATGTGAAGGAGGAGATGTTGACAGGTCGCGTTCCGCTTGACTTGACAATTTTGTCACCAGCAGGTCTTTGAACCCCAGCAGACTTGTGTCTGCCGGAAAGAGAGATCCAAGGTAGGTTTTAAATCTAGGATCGAGCACGGTGGCCAAAATGTAGTGCTTTGATTTCAACAGATTGACCACCCATGAATCCTTGTTAAGCGAATTAAGGGCTCCATCCACAAGTCCCACATGCCTAGCGGAATCGCTCCCTTTTAGCTCCTCCTTCAATGCCTCCAGCTTCTTCTGCAAAAGCCTGATGAGGGGAATGACCTGACTCAGGCTGGCAGTGTCTGAACTGACTTCACGTGTGGCAAGTTCAAAAGGTTGCAGAACCTTGCACAACGTTGAAATCATTCTCCACTGCGCTTGAGACAGGTACATTCCACCTCCTATATCGTGCTCAATTGTATAGGCTTGAATGGCCTTTTGCTGCTCCTCCAACCTCTGAAGCATATAGAGGGTTGAATTCCACCTCGTTACCACTTCTTGCTTCAGATGATGGCAGGGCAGGTTCAGGCGTTTTTGGTGGTGCTCCAGTCTTCTGTACGTGGTGCCTGTACGCCGAAAGTGTCCCGCAATTCTTCTGGCCACCGACAGCATCTCTTGCACGCCCCTGTCGTTTTTTAAAAAATTCTGCACCACCAAATTCAAGGTATGTGCAAAACATGGGACGTGCTGGAATTTGCCCATATTTAATGCACACACAATATTGCTGGCGTTGTCCGATGCCACAAATCCACAGGAGAGTCCAATTGGGGTAAGCCATTCCGCGATGATCTTCCTCAGTTGCCGTAAGAGGTTTTCAGCTGTGTGCGTATTCTGGAAACCGGTGATACAAAGCGTAGCCTGCCTAGGAAAGAGTTGGCGTTTGCGAGATGCTGCTACTGGTGCCGCCGCTGCTGTTCTTGCGGCGGGAGTCCATACATCTACCCAGTGGGCTGTCACAGTCATATAGTCCTGACCCTGCCCTGCTCCACTTGTCCACATGTCCGTGGTTAAGTGTACATTGGGTACAACTGCATTTTTTAGGACACTGGTGAGTCTTTTTCTGACGTCCGTGTACATTCTCGGTATCGCCTGCCTAGAGAAGTGGAACCTAGATGGTATTTGGTAACGGGGGCACACTACCTCAAGAAATTGTCTAGTTCCCTGTGAACTAACGGCGGATACCGGACGCACGTCTAACACCAACATAGTTGTCAAGTCCTCAGTTATCCGCTTTGCAACAGGATGACTGCTGTGATATTTCATCTTCCTCGCAAAGGACTGTTGGACAGTCAATTGCTTGGTGGAAGTAGTAAAAGTGGGCTTACGACTTCCCCTCTGGGATGACCATCGACTTCCAGCAGCAACAACAGCAGCGCCAGCAGCAGTAGGCGTTACACGCAAGGATGCATCGGAGGAATCCCAGGCAGGAGAGGACTCGTCAGAATTGCCAGTGACATGGCCTGCAGGACTATTGGCATTCCTGGGGAAGGAGGAAATTGACACTGAGGGAGTTGGTGGGGTGGTTTGCGTGAGCTTGGTTACAAGAGGAAGGGATTTACTGGTCAGTGGACTGCTTCCGCTGTCGCCCAAAGTTTTTGAACTTGTCACTGACTTATTATGAATGCGCTGCAGGTGACGTATAAGGGAGGATGTTCCGAGGTGGTTAACGTCCTTACCCCTACTTATTACAGCTTGACAAAGGCAACACACGGCTTGACAAATGTTGTCCGCATTTCTGGTGAAATACTTCCACACCGAAGAGCTGATTTTTTTGGTATTTTCACCAGGCATGTCAACGGCCCTATTCCTCCCACGGACAACAGGTGTCTCCCCGGGTGCCTGACTTAAACAAACCACCTCACCATCAGAATCCTCCTTGTCAATTTCCTCCCCAGCGCCAGCAACACCCATATCCTCCTCATCCTGGTGTACTTCAACACTGACATCTTCAATCTGACTATCAGGAACTGGACTGCGGGTGCTCCTTCCAGCACTTGCAGGGGGCGTGCAAATGGTGGAAGGCGCATGCTCTTCACGTCCAGTGTTGGGAAGGTCAGGCATCGCAACCGACACAATTGGACTCTCCTTGTGGATTTGGGATTTCGAAGAACGACCAGTTCTTTGCGGTGCTTTTGCCAGCTTGAGTCTTTTCAGTTTTCTAGCGAGAGGCTGAGTGCTTCCATCCTCATGTGAAGCTGAACCACTAGCCATGAACATAGGCCAGGGCCTCAGCCGTTCCTTGCCACTCCGTGTGGTAAATGGCATATTGGCAAGTTTACGCTTCTCCTCCGACAATTTTATTTTAGATTTTGGAGTCCTTTTTTTACTGATATTTGGTGTTTTGGATTTTACATGCTCTGTACTATGACATTGGGCATCGGCCTTGGCAGACGACGTTGCTGGCATTTCATCGTCTCGGCCATGACTAGTGGCAGCAGCTTCAGCACGAGGTGGAAGTGGATCTTGATCTTTCCCTAATTTTGGAACCTCAACATTTTTGTTCTCCATATTTTAATAGGCACAACTAAAAGACACAGAGGTAGCTACAGCCGTGGACTACCGTACTGTGTCTGCTGCTAATATAGACTGGATGATAATGAGATGAAATCAATATATATTATATCACACTAGTACTGCAGCCGGACAGGTAGATATATTTATTATGTAATGACTGATGACGGACCTGCTGGACACTGTCAGCTCAGCAGCACCGCAGACTGCTACAGAAAGCTACTATAGTAGTATGTATAAAGAAGAAAGAAAAAAAAAACCACGGGTAGGTGGTATACAATTATGGATGGACGAGCGACTGCCGACACAGAGGTAGCTACAGCCGTGGACTACCGTACTGTGTCTGCTGCTAATATAGACTGGATGATAATGAGATGAAATCAATATATATTATATCACACTAGTACTGCAGCAGGACAGGTAGATATATTTATTATGTAATGACTGATGACGGACCTGCTGGACACTGTCAGCTCAGCAGCACCGCAGACTGCTACAGTAAGCTACTATAGTAGTATGTATAAAGAAGAAAGAAAAAAAAAACCACGGGTAGGTGGTATACAATTATGAATGGACGAGCGACTGCCGACACAGAGGTAGCTACAGCCGTGGACTACCGTACTGTGTCTGCTGCTAATATAGACTGGATGATAATGAGATGAAATCAATATATATTATATTACACTAGTACTGCAGCCGGACAGGTAGATATATTTATTATGTAATGACTGATGACGGACCTGCTGGACACTGTCAGCTCAGCAGCACCGCAGACTGCTACAGTAAGCTACTATAGTAGTATGTATAAAGAAGAAAGAAAAAAAAAAACACGGGTAGGTGGTATACAATTATGGATGGACGAGCGACTGCCGACACAGAGGTAGCTACAGCCGTGGACTACCGTACTGTGTCTGCTGCTAATATAGACTGGATGATAATGAGATGAAATCAATATATATATATATATAATATCACTAGTACTGCAGCCGGACAGGTATATATATTTATTATGTAATGACTGATGACGGACCTGCTGGACACTGTCAGCTCAGCAGCACCGCAGACTGCTACAGTAAGCTACTATAGTAGTATGTATAAAGAAGAAAGAAAAAAAAAACCACGGGTAGGTGGTATACAATTATGGATGGACGAGCGACTGCCGACACAGAGGTAGCTACAGCCGTGGACTACCGTACTGTGTCTGCTGCTAATATAGACTGGATGATAATGAGATGAAATCAATATATATTATATCACACTAGTACTGCAGCCGGACAGGTAGATATATTTATTATGTAATGACTGATGACGGACCTGCTGGACACTGTCAGCTCAGCAGCACCGCAGACTGCTACAGTAAGCTACTATAGTAGTATGTATAAAGAAGAAAGAAAAAAAAAAACACGGGTAGGTGGTATACAATTATGGATGGACGAGCGACTGCCGACACAGAGGTAGCTACAGCCGTGGACTACCGTACTGTGTCTGCTGCTAATATAGACTGGATGATAATGAGATGAAATCAATATATATATATATATATAATATCACTAGTACTGCAGCCGGACAGGTATATATATTTATTATGTAATGACTGATGACGGACCTGCTGGACACTGTCAGCTCAGCAGCACCGCAGACTGCTACAGTAAGCTACTATAGTAGTATGTATAAAGAAGAAAGAAAGAAAAAAACCACGGGTAGGTGGTATACAATTATGGATGGACGAGCGACTGCCGACACAGAGGTAGCTACAGCCGTGGACTACCGTACTGTGTCTGCTGCTAATATAGACTGGATGATAATGAGATGAAATCAATATATATATATATAATATCACTAGTACTGCAGCCGGACAGGTATATATATTTATTATGTAATGACTGATGACGGACCTGCTGGACACTGTCAGCTCAGCAGCACCGCAGACTGCTACAGTAAGCTACTATAGTAGTATGTATAAAGAAGAAAGAAAAAAAAAAACCACGGGTAGGTGGTATACAATATTATATATATATTATATACAATTATATATATATATATATATATATATATATTAAACTCACTGGTGGTGAATATTAAACTGGTGGTCAGGTCACTGGTCACACTATCAGCAACTTGCAAGTAGTACTCCTAAGCAGACAATCACAATATATATTATACTGGTGGTCAGTGTGGTCACAATGGCAGTGTGGCACTCTGGCAGCAAAAGTGTGCACTGTACGTTATATGTACTCCTGAGTCCTGCTCTCAGACTCTAACTGCTCCCCACTGTCAGTGTCTCCCCCACAAGTCAGATAATACAGTCACACTATCTATCACTTCAGCAAGTAACTACCAGTACTCCTCCTAATGCTCCCCAAAATTACTACTGTGTCTCTCTCTACTGTCTCACTCTCTCTCTATAAACGGAGAGGACGCCAGCCACGTCCTCTCCCTATGAATCTCAATGCACGTGTGAAAATGGCGGCGACGCGCGGCTCCTTATATAGAATCCGAGTCTCGCGATAGAATCCGAGCCTTGCGAGAATCCGACAGCGGGATGATGACGTTCGGGCGCGCTCGGGTTAACCGAGCAAGGCGGTAAGATCCGAGTCGCTCGGCCCCGTGTAAAAAAAACTGAAGTTCGGGCAGGTTCGGATTCCGAGGAACCGAACCCGCTCATCCCTAATAAAAAGCACCACTGAGCCATACACACATGCTATCAACATCATGGAGCATGAATCAGTGGAAGAGGAGATGTCCAGGCTGAATGCAGAGATGGTGGCCATCCTGCAGAGGAGCAGACAGCTGGCGCAACAAAGACATCAGCAACAAACACCTGCCAGCGCAGAGGTGGAACGAGCAGAACCCAGAAGTGCCCAAACCCCATCTACTAGCCTACAAACACAAGAAGAGGCTGGTGTGAGGGCCCTGGCTGAGAAACATGTACCACAAACTGAGGAAGAATCTGGCCTAAATAACCAAACACAGCCACAAACTGAAGAGGAAGGTAGAGATACTTCTCAGGTTGCTGCTTCGCAGACAACAGGCAAAAAGAGAAGACGACAACCCCCATTTACTTAGAGGGAGTTGGGAATTTTGGTAACCCAGGTCATTGATAAAATCCATTTTGGAGATAAAAACATGGGTGCTGGGACAAAGGACCGGATCTGGAGAGAAATCACAGACTCTGTTAATACTGTTTGCCCAATTTTCCGCACACCACAAGAAGTCAGAAGACGGTAAGTACCTACTTAGCCACAATGTTAAACACTATAGTATACATTAAATTAGATTTAAGCAGCATTTGCGATGTCATGTTGCCTGTAGCAACCAATACTATGACATGTGCTCCAAAAGTATGCATCACATTTACTTACGTTTATTTTCTTTTCCTTTCACCCAAACCACAAAACATATGTAGTTGGGCTGACTTTAAAACCCGCCTGAAGCAGAAAAAGGCTGCACACTGGAACGCTTTGAGGGCAACAGGGGAAGGCCCACTTCCTGAGACTGTGGAGTTTACAGACCTGCAGGAACTGGTGATGGTCTGTGTGTCCTATGAGGAGGTGGAAGGTGTGTCCGAAATGGTCACCGACACACCTGCCATGGAAGATCCACATGCCTTGGCAGCAGGGCCGGATCAAGACTCCAGGGGGCCCGGGGTACTTTAGACAAGGGGGGCCCCTGAGGGCTAAATATAGTGTATATACTGAGGAAGGGGAGGTTTCTTACAAATAAATATATATATATATATATATATATATCTAAAGGTGGGTACACACTGGAAAGATATATCTGCAGATCAATTGATCTGCAGATATAGCTATGGACGGATCGGGCAGTGTGCTGTGCATACACACTGCCCGATCCGTCGGGGACTGACGTCATGAACTGGGCGGGCGTGTGCACACGCCCGCCCAGTTCAGCTGTCAATCACCGCCGGCCGCCGCAGCATGTGTACGGGCGGTTGGCCGACTGCCGTACACACACAGCGACTCGCCAATTTATCAGTAGATATATTGGCCGTCGGCTGTGCTGCGGGGCCAACGCGATACGTCTGTGAACGACGGAGTTCACAGACGTATCGGCCGTACACACTGGCCAACGGACCAACGATATATCGGCCGTTCAAGAGAACAGCCGATATATCGGCCAGTGTGCGGCCAGTGTGTACGGGCCTTAAGATTGATAAAAGTGTGAGCAGAAAGCTGTTGGAGGCAGCAACAAAGGATAGCACTTATTATTAAATAGAAAATTAGCATACATACACACAACACACACATAGCATACATAAACACTCACAAACAGCATACATACATACCACACAGCATACACACTACACACCGACAACATATACACACACACACACACACACACTACACACCAACACCATATATATACACACACACTACACACCAACAACATATATACACACACACACACACACACACACACACACACACACACACACCACTAACCAACTGAACAGAGGAGAGGAGAAGAGGAGGAGATTCTGCCAGAGTCCATGTGAGTTAAACACAGGAGCTGCTGCTGCTGCACATGCTCAGCAGCTCCCTCTACGGTGTTAGAGAGGCAGAGAGCTCAGCTGATCAGAGGCAGAGCTCAGTGAGGAGCAGCTGTACAATTCATTCACGGCAGCTCGTAAGTGCCTGTGGGTGGCCCCGCCGGGTGCAGAGACGGGGACAAGGCTGTCTCCGTCTCTGAAACACAAAATTTGTCTGCAGAGGGGAAAGTTTGCACCACTGCCACCAATGAATGAACTTCCTAAAATAAAATAAAAACTACCAGTGTTTGACGGCAGGCACGGGGGGCCCTTAAATATGGGGGGCCCAGGGTAATGTGTCCCCTGGGCTCCCCCCTTAATCCGGCTCTGCTTGGCAGGTAAGTTTATAAACTTACATTATAAAGTTTTTTCAGTATAATTGTATGTTCTTTATAATTGTTTACATTTTTTTAAACTAATTATTGTTTTGTTTTTTAAAACAGCGCAGGAGGGTCATCGCAGTGAGTCACAGGAGGGGCATCTCACTGAGGCTGAGGAGGGGGGAACTAGTGACACCTCCAGTGTGCGGCAGGAAATACCACCACACCAGCACCCCCACCCAACCCTCTCGCACAGAGATTCTGGCTGAGATAGCCAGTCATGGAGTTAGAAAAACCGAATTCCATGACCAGATGATCCGTGAGGTACATGAGATGTCCTGTCAGCTCACTGACCTGACCAACCGTGTTTGCCAAGGCATGTGCGAACTCAACTCCTCAGTCCAACAACTAAACACCACAATTGGCCAAGGAATACAGACCATTGCTAGCCTCCTCGCCCACAGTGTCAGGGAGGCACCATCCCTAACCCCTGCCCAAGAAAAAGATCCCACTGGGCAGGGTCCTCGAAGGCCAGTGTGCAGACCAACCAGTGACAAACGTTCCCTTCAGGCGGTGCAGAAAAAAGAATAAAAAATAATTTAAATCCAGATGCGTTTACATTTCCCAGCACCCATGTTGTTTCTTTTCTAAAATGGATTATCAATGGCTTGTGTGAGCAGAATGAAAAACTCTCTCATGCTGAATGGGGTTTGCTGTCTTCTCCTTTTGTTAGTAGCCTGTGATGCATTAGCCTGTGAACTTGTCCCACCTTCCTCTTCATATTGTGGTCTGGATAGTTGGGTTTGGGTATTGTGCCCAGATTCTACCACAATTTGCCCCACATGTTCCTCAGCCAGGGTCATGACACCAGTCTCTTTTTGTGATTGATGGCCAATATATGGGGGGAGGCTTGACTACTGGGTACTATCATCCTATTTTGTGCAGTGGCAGGTGTTTGTTGCTGTGCCATGTTCTGATGTTTTTGTGTGAAAATGTGAGTTTCATTTAAAAACATTGGGGGTCATTCCGAGTTGTTCGCTCGCAAGCTGCTTTTAGCAGCTTTGCACACGCTAAGCCGCCGCCTACTGGGAGTGAATCTTAGCTTATCAAAATTGCGAACGAAAGATTAGCAAAATAGCGAATAGACACTTCTTAGCAGTTTCTGAGTAGCTCCACACTTACTCAGCATCTGCGATCAGTTCAGTGTTTGTCGTTCCTGGTTTGACGTCACAAACACACCCAGCGTTCGCCCAGACACTCCTCCGTTTCTCCAGCCACTCCCGCGTTTTTCCCAGAAACGGTAGCGTTTTTTCGCACACACCCATAAAACGGCCTGTTTCCGCCCAGAAACACCCACTTCCTGTCAATCACAGTACGATCACCAGAACGAAGAAAAAACCTCGTAATGCCGTGAGTAAAATACCTAACTGCATAGCAAATTTACTTGGCGCAGTCGCACTGCGGACATTGCGCATGCGCACTAGCGACTAATCGCTCCGTTGCGAGAAAAAAATACCGAGCGAACAACTCGGAATGAGGGGAGGGGTGGACAGACAGGGGTGACACACATGGGTAGACATAGCGTGGGACAGAGGGTTAGGATGAGATTTGGCTGGGTTTGCTAAGTAGTGGGTCTTAAGAGCCCATTTGAAGTTCTGTAAAGAGGTGGAGAGTCTGAGGGGGAGAAGTAGAGAATTCCAGAGTAAGGGAGCAGCACGTGAAAAATCTTGGAGATAGGAGTGGGAGGAAGTAATCAGAAGACAGCAGAGTCGGCGTGCATTAGCAGAGCGAAGAAGATGGGTGGGAGAGTAAAGGGAGATAAGGTCAGATATGTAAGTGGGAGAGGAGTGGATGAGTGCTTTGTAAGTGAGTGTGTGAAGTTTGAATTGGATTCTGAAAGAGGAGGGAAGCCAATAAAGGGCTTGTAGGAGAGGGGAGGTGGATGTAATGCATTTGGTGAGGAAGATGAGCCGGGCTGCAGCATTGATGATAGATTGGAGTGGAGAGAGATGTAATTGTCAGGAAGGCCAGTTAGGAGGAAATTACAGTAATCCAGTCTGGAAATAATCAATGAGTAGATAATGATCTTGGTGGCATCCTGGGTGAGAAAGGGTCTGATCCTGGAAATGTTTTTCAGATGAAACTGACAGGTTTGTGAGATGTGCTGAACGTGTGGTTTGAAGGAGAGGGAGGAGTCAAGTATTACGCAAAGACAGCGTGCTTGCGGGCTAGAGGAGATAGTCATGCCATCAATGGATAATGAGATTGTGGAAGGTGAGGTTGTGCGGGAGGGTGGGAAGACTATCAGCTCAGTCTTGGACATGTTAAGTTTAAGAAAGCGCTGGGACATCCAGGAAGAGATAGCAGAGAGTCAGTTGGAGGTACTAGTGAGTAGACCCGGGAAGAGATCCGGGGAGGAAAGGTAGATTTGAGTGTCATCAGCATAGAGGTGATATTGGAAGTTAAAAGATCTAATGAGTTCACCTAAAGAGGACATATAGAGAGAGAAAAGGAGAGGACCAAGAACAGAACCTTGGGGGACACCAACAGTTAGTGGAAATGGGGGGGAGATAGCATCATGAGAGGAGACAGAGAAGGAATGATCAGAGAGGTAGGAAGACAGCCAGGAGAGGGCAGTATCATGTAGACCAAGAGAGTGAGGGATTTGCAGAAGGAGAGGGTGGTCCAGTGTCAAAAGCTGCAGAAAGGTCAAGAAGAATAAGCAGAGAGTAGTGGCCCTTAGATTTGGCTGCATGGAGGTCATTGCAGACTTCTGTGAGGGCAGTTTCAGTGGAGTGGAGAGAGCGGAAACCAGATTGGAATGGGTCAAGCAGTGAGTGGGAGGAAAGAAAGGCAGTCAGGCGGTTATAGACAATATGCTCAAGGAGTTTGGAGGCAAGAGGGAGAAGAGAGATGGGTTGATAGTTGGAATCATGGTTTGGATCAAGGGTAGGTTTTTTAAGAATGGGGGAGACGATAGACATCTGGTGGGTGCGGCATCCAGCTTGGCCGCGTTTTAGCTCTGCTCCTGATATGGACTCTGGGAAATTAATAGTCATCTCCATTTTTACGACCAATTGGGGCGCTGTAGCTGCACTGACATGGAGACCGTGGGCTGAGGCATCGAAAGATGCCCCTCTTGCCTCAGGAGCTTGTGTACCCACCAGAGTCTGGCTACATACGTTTGCGGCCTGCATGACCGCCGGAACATCTGGTGCGAAAACTGCCGTGGGTGCTGGAGCAGTAATATTGGTTTAGTAATTGAAACTACAGACCTACAAGCTTTGGCATCCGACAGCGCACTTCGGATACTTGCTGTACAGCTACAAGAGGAATAATTGATTCGACAGTAGATCCCAATTCCTCTGCATTTGTCGGCTAACCTACCCGCTGCTCGGGTCTCCTAAGACTGATCCAGTGGGGTGTAGGCGATGCACCTCAGTTTTGAATCTGCTGCTTGGGGGTGATCGCGGTTGGACTGAGGTATCATCGGGATTGTGGCTGGAGGAGCTTCTACTTGCCTCTGTGCCTCAGCGACCTCCCACGGACTGTTCTACTGCACCAACCCTTTGTGTGTAACCACTTGGTTGGAATCCAGTGCAGGGGAAACAGAAAATCGTAACTCCTGCTCAAGCTCATACTGATTACCTACGAACTATGGGCAGGCGGTGGATCACTAATAACCCGCTGGGTGTCCGGAGCAACGGGAGTGAGATTCCCCACTTACTCTACTATCTTTGACTCTACCTGCTCCCTTACCTGTGACGGCTGTTGCAGGACGGAGCTGCTACCCGGAGGAGCCGTGGTTTTGGACGCATGGAGATCGCTGCCACTCGCGGACCCCTGGCTTCTGATCTGGTCTAGTTGCCTGAGGACTTCACTGCCCTGCTGGCTTGCCAGAACGGGGGCAGTCGGGACACCGGAGCTTCTGAGTGCGATCGCCGGTCATCTGAGTCTCCCATCACCACGTCTATACCCTGTGGTTTGTCTGTGCCGGGGTACGTGGGATGGCTGGCGGGTGTACTGGGGACTATAGATACAGGTGAATTGGGTCAGGGACGGCTGGGACATACTAGGGCTGAACTGCGGTAACGGAGTGTTGGGGACAGGAGAATACAGTGGAGATACCCTGATGGACTTGACTGCCTATATACCTAAACTTTTATGTTTATTTCCCTGGTGAGTTATGGTACTCACGCGTATATATTTGGTCGGGTGGTGGGGGGCTCATAGAGGGACAAGGGGATAACAACTGAGACAACATAGGAGCTTCACACGCCATATTCTGGGTCTGATTGGCAGCGCACGTGGATATTCAGCGGCATCCAACAGAACACACTGGCCCTGGCTGTTTGAGTGGAGGTGCACTAGTGTAGAGATGTGCCCTGTGTCCCAGGGCACATCACCACAACAGTGTGCAGGGGATCTGCGTTCCCTGCGGGAGGGCGTCTCTGACAGCGCTGGGACAGCTTGTCTGTCCCTAGCGCCTGTCAGTGTGCAGGAGCGTCATAGGCCCTGCCCCTGGTGTCTGACGTCAGACGCCGAGCGGGAGCCGAAGAGAAGAAGCGCGCGGAAGAGCGCAGAAGAGGACGCCGCAAGGAGAAGACGGGAGGCCGCACCGAAGAGCGGTGAAAAGCTCCGGTGGCCGCTGAAGAGGCCAGAAGACGTCGGGCTGTGGGAAGGAGATGTCCAGCGGCGGCTGGACGCGGCGAGGCGACGGCGGCGCCGCTGGCCAGGACGGGCCAGCGGCCGAAGATTGAGAAGGAGCACCGGAGAGGTCACCAGGGGTGGAAAGGAAGAGAGCTGACGAAGCTCCCCCCTGGTGCCTCTCCCATCGGGTCAGGTAGGCCTTTCTCAGGAGCCCCTGTAACCCACTCCTCCCTAGACCACCGGGTGTTCGGGCATTAGGCCCGTGGGCACAGTCAGGCCCTTCCGGCCTGTGGGTACATAGTCGGGCCCTCCCGGCCCGTGGGCACTCTGTCGGGCCCGTGGCCCTGTCAGCCGGGCACTAGGCCCATGGCCTTGTGTAGTCGGGTTCCCCCGGCCGTGGCACAAGATAGGCGGGCATTAGGCCCGAGGGACAAGTACAGGCAATAGGCCTGGGGGACAGTAGCGGGCATTAGGCCCTAGTTCAGTTGGCGGCCACTAGGAACATAAGGTGACCCTGGGCACCAGGCCCAGGTCACCCAACGAGTGACCAGTTAGGCGGGCGCTAGGCCCGTGGGTAATGTCGGGCCTCGGGCCCGTGCGTGAATAGGGGGCGCTAGGCCCAATAAATAAGTGGTTCCCCCAAGGTTAAAAAGGTGGCACTGGGCACTAGGCCTAGGCCTCCCTGAGGTGTTTAGGTAGGCAGGTCCGCTTGACCTGAGCCCCATAGAAGGAAGTGTACAGGAGGTGGGCAGGCTGTGCGGCGCCCACCCCCCTTCCAGCGGTAGGTAGGGATTTAAAGGAACAGCACCATTTGATGTTGTACTCTGATATGTGTGTTGTTACCGTGCAGGGCAAAGTGTTGTTTTAGAGCAGGGGTGGGGAACCTTTTTTCTACCGAGGGCCATTTGGATATTTATAAAATCCTTCGGGGGCCATACAAAAATTCTCAACTTAAAAAATTACCCTGCTCCCCAGCAGGTCTGCCCGAAACAAGTACTGTGTGTGTGCGCCTGAGGCGCGCGCGCCAAAAAAATGGGTGTGGCCAGTTAAAATGGGACGTGATACACATATGCCCCCAATAGTGCAGTGCCAGATCCACAATTGCCCCCACAGTGCTAGGTATACAAATGCCCCTCACAGTGCCAGGTATACAAATGCCCCCACAGTGCCAAGTATAGAAATGACCCTCACAGTACCAGGTGTACAAATGCCCCTCACAGTGCCAGGTATACAGATGTCCCCACAGTGCCAGGTATACAGATGCCCCCACAGTGCCAGGTATACAGATGCCCCTCACAGTGCCAGGTATACAAATGCCCATCACAGTGAAAGGTATACAGAAGTCCCCACAGTGCCAGGTATACAGATGCCTCCACAGTGCCAGGTATACAAATGCCCCCACAGTGCCAGGTATACAGATGACCCCACAGTGCCAGGTATACAGATGCCCCAACAGTGCCAGGTATACAAATGCCCCTCACAGTGCCAGGTATACAGATGCCCCTCACAGTGCCAGGTATACAAATGCCCCTCACAGTGCCAGGTATACAGATGTCCCCACAGTGCCAGGTATACAGATGCCCCCACAGTGCCAGGTATACAAATGCCCCCACAGTGCCAGGTATACAGATGACCCCACAGTGCCAGGTATACAGATGCCCCCACAGTGCCAGGTATACAAATGCCCCTCACAGTGCCAGGTATACAGATGCCCCCACAGTGCCAGGTATACAGATGCGCCCACAGTGCCAGGTATACAGATGCCCCCCACAGTGCCAGGTATACAAATGCCCCCCACAGTGCCAGGTATACAGATGCCCCCCACAGTGCCAGGTATACAAATGCCCCCACAGTGCCAGGTATACAGATGACCCCACAGTGCCAGGTATACAGATGCCCCAACAGTGCCAGGTATACCTGGCACTGTGGGGACATCTGTATACCTGGCACTGTGAGGGGCATTTGTACACCTGGCACTGTGAGGGGCATTTGTATACTTGGCACTGTGGGGGCATTTGTATACCTGGCACTGTGAGGGGCATTTGTATACCTGGCACTGTGGGGGCAATTGTGGATCTGGCACTGCACTATTGGGGGCATATGTGTATCACGTCCCATTTTAACTGGCCACACCCATTTTTTGGGCGCGCGCACACACAGTACCTCTATTGGGCAGACCTGCTGGGGAGCAGGGTAATTTTTTAAGTTGAGAATTTTTGTATGGCCCCCGAAGGATTTTATAAATATCCAAATGGCCCTCGGTAAAAAAAAGGTTCCCCACCCCTGGATTAGAGATACCAGCGGAAGAGAAGAAGTACGCTGAGGGATTAGATGTGCCAGCGGAAGGGACTAAGTACGCTGAGGAGGAAAATAATCCCCTAGTCCAGGTATCGGAGAAGGACTCGGACTACGGTGAAATGTCCGCCGACGAATCCCTCCAAGAACAGATGGAGGACGACTCTGGCATCGGGAGTGCCGACGAGGGTGACTGGCAGGATCGGGTGGAGTCGTGCTCCCAGTTGATTGCCCTCCGTGAAGAGGAGGAGATAGTACTGTAACAAGAATACCTGACGGAAGTGACGAGTTGGATGGGCGTACGGGGAGAGGATCGTGATGCCGTGGGAGGACCCGTTCCAGAGAAAGACATAGGACCTTTGGAGATGCCCCACGAGGAAATGCGACAGATGGTGGTTGTTGCCCGGGAGGAAACGGATGCCCCGAAGGATTCCGCTGTTGGGTGGTGGTCGGTACCACACCCTGAAGACAGGGACGATGCCCAAGACGATATGGGAGGTCAAGAGTGGGTGACTGTTGTCCCCGTGGAGGAAGATTCCCCTTGGTGGCCAACGTCGAGCGACCCTGAGGAGGCGCCACTCCCCCAGAGGATCCGCCGATGGAGGTCAGGACGTAAGAAGAGGAACCCGGAGCTGGAGGAGGAAGGATGTGGGGTCACAGTCTGTCCGGGCTGGGCCCTCGAATACAACCTCACCGGAGGGACCTCGGAATTCCCTGACCCGCGGACAATGGACGTCGTGGAGACCTTTGTAGGGACTACAAAGGAAAAGGGGGGGGGCAATGTAGAGATGTGCCCTGTGTCCCAGGGCACATCACCACGACAGTATGCAGGGGATCTGCGTCCCCTGCGGGAGGTCGTCTCTGACAGCACTGGGACAGCTTGTCTGTCCCTAGCGCCTGTCAGTGTGCAGGAGCGGCGGGTGTCCGGTGCAGGGATTACACGTTTCCCTGCACCGGACCGGAGGCTGCGGAGGCGTTTATAATGTTGGCGCCCTCCGGGAGCCAATCGCGGCTCCCGGAGCGGCGGCCAATCATAGACGGGAGCGGCGAGCCAATCGGCGCTCGCCGCGTCATAGGCCCCGCCCCCGGCATCTGACGTTAGACGCCGGGCGGGAGCCGGAGAGAAGAAGCGCGCGGAAGAGCGCAGAAGAGGACGCCGCGAGGAGAAGACGGGAGGCCGCGCCGAAGAGCGGTGAAGAGCTCCGGTGGCCGCTAAAGAGGCCAGAAGACGTCGGGCTGTGGGAAGAAGATGTCCAGCGGCGTCTGGACGCGGCGAGGCGACGGCGGTGCCGCTGGCCAGGACGGGCCAGCGTCCGAAGATTGAGAAGGAGCGCCGGAGAGGTCACCAGGGGTGTAAAAGTAAGAGAGCTGACGAAGCTCCCCCCTGGTGCCTCTCCCAGCGGGTCAGGTAGGCCCTTCTCAGGACCCCCTGTACCCGCTCCTCCCTAGACCACCGGGTGTTCGGGCATTAGGCCCGTGGGCACAGTCAGGCCCTTCCGGCCTGTGGGTACATAGTCGGGCCCTCCCGGCCCGTGGGCACTCTGTCGGGCCCGTGGCCCTGTCAGCCGGGCACTAGGCCCGTGGCCACGTGTAGTCGGGTTCCCCCGGCCGTGGCGCAAGATTGGCGGCCGAGGGACAAGTACAGGCAATAGGCCTGGGGGACAGTAGCGGGCATTAGGCCCTAGTTCAGTTGGCGGCCACTAGGAACATAAGGTGACCCTGGGCACCAGGCCCAGGTCACCCAACGATTGACCAGTTAGGCGGGCGCTAGGCCCGTGGGTAATGTTGGGCCTCGGGCCCGTGCGCGAATAGGGGGCGCTAGGCCCAATAAATAAGTGGTTCCCCCAAGGTTAAAAAGGTGGCACTGGGCACTAGTCCTAGGCCACCCTGAGGTGTTTAGGTAGGCAGGTCCGCTTGACCTGAGCCCCATAGAAGGAAGTGTACAGGAGGTGGGCAGGCTGTGCGGCGCCCACCCCCCTTCCAGCGGTAGGTAGGGATTTAAAGGAACAGCACCATTTGATGTTGTACTCTGATATGTGTGTTGTTACCGTGCAGGGCAAAGTGTTGTTTTAGAGCAGGGGTGGGGAACCTTTTTTCTACCGAGGGCCATTTGGATATTTATAAAATCCTTCGGGGGCCATACAAAAATTCTCAACTTAAAAAATTACCCTGCTCCCCAGCAGGTCTGCCCCATAGAGGTACTGTGTTTGCGCGCCTGAGGCGCGCGCGCCAAAAAAAATGGGTGTGGCCAGTTAAAATGGGACGTGATACACATATGCCCCCAATAGTGCAGTGCCAGATCCACAATTGCCCCCACAGTGCCAGGTATACAAATGCCCCTCACAGTGCCAGGTATACAAATGCCCCCACAGTGCCAAGTATACAAATGCCCCACACAGTGCCAGGTGTACAAATGCCCCTCACAGTGCCAGGTATACAGATGTCCCCACAGTGCCAGGTATACAGATGCCCCCACAGTGCCAGGTATACAGATGCCCCTCACAGTGCCAGGTATACAGATGCCCCTCACAGTGCCAGGTATACAAATGCCCCCATAGTGCCAGGTATACAGATGTCCCCACAGTGCCAGGTATATTGATGCCCCTCACAGTGCCAGGTATACAAATGCCCCTAACAGTGCCAGTTATACAGATGTCCCCACAGTGCCAGGTATACAGATGCCCCCACAGTGCCAGGTATACAGATGCCCCCATAGTGCCAGCTATACAGATGCCCCTCACAGTGCCAGGTATACAAATGCCCCTCACAGTGCCAGGTATACAGATGTCCCCACAGTGCCAGGTATACAGATGCCCCCACAGTGCCAGGTATACAAATGCCCCCACAGTGCCAGGTATACAGATGCCCCTCACAGTGCCAGGCATACAAATGCCCCTCACAGTGCCAGGTATACAGATGTCCCCACAGTGCCAGGTATACAGATGCCCCCACAGTGTCAGGTATACAGATGCCCCTCACAGTGCCAGGTATACAGATGCCCATCACAGTTCCAGGTATACAAATGCCCCCACAGTGCCAAGTATACAAATGCCCCTCACAGTTCCAGGTGTACAAATGCCCCTCACAGTGCCAGGTATACAGATGTCCCCACAGTGCCAGGTATACAGATGCCCCCACAGTGCCAGGTATACAGATGCCCCCCCACAGTGCCAGGTATACAGATGCCCCCACAGTGCCAGGTATATTGATGCCCCTCACAGTACCAGGTATACAAATGCCCCTCACAGTGCCAGGTATACAGATGTCCCCACAATGCCAGGTATACAGATGCCCTCACAATACCAGGTATACAAATGCCCCCACAGTGCCAGGTATACAGATGCCTCTCACAGTGCCAGGTATACAAATGCCCCTCACAGTGCCAGGTATACAAATGCCCCTCACAGTGCCAGGTATACAGATGCCCCCACAGTGCCAGGTATACAGATGCCCCCCACAGTGCCAGGTATACAAATGCCCCCACAGTGCCAGGTATACAGATGACCCCACAGTGCCAGGTATACAGATGCCCCCACAGTGCCAGGTATACAAATGCCCTCACAGTGCCAGGTATACAGATGCCCCCACAGTGCCAAGTATACAGATGCCCCCACAGTGCCAGGCATACAGATGCCCCCCACAGTGCCAGGTATACAAATGCTCTCCACAGTGCCAGGTATACAGATGCCCCCCACAGTGCCAGGTATACAAATGCCCCCACAGTGCCAGTTATACAGATGCCCCCCACAGTGCCAGGTATACAAATGCCCCCCACAGTGCCAGGTATACAGATGCCCCCACAGTGCCCCCCCCCCTTCCGTGCTACTTACCGCTCCTTTCGGCGGGACACGGAGGAGAGCGCGGCTATGTTGGGCGGCGGCGTGTAGGACTTGAAACCAGCCGCCGGTTCGAGAGCCAATCAGTGCTCGCGGACCAGCAGCCGCGGCTCCTGATTGGCTGCCGGTCCGTGAGCTCTGATTGGCTCACAAACCGGCGGCTGGTTTCAAGTTATACATGCCGCCGCCGCGCTCTCCTCCCTGTCCTGACATTGACATCTGAGACACGCTGCCCCCGGACTGAGCGGCGGCGTGTCTCACTGGGAGAAGGGGGTGGGCCGGAGCAAACGCGGGCCGGAAGGTTCCCCACCCCTATTTTAGAGTTTGTGCATAGTTTGTGTTGCATCACCCACACTTGAGCCAGTTTGAGGGCTTTGTTTATGTAGCTAGTGTAGCGGATGCACACTAGGTTAGAGTTAGGCCCTGCACGGCTGCTTCTCTCTTTGCCTCCTTACAGGGACCTGTAAGTGGAGAAGATCGGAGTACAAGACGTAGGACGGTGAGTAACATCTGTCTGTGTGTTCCTTCCGTGTTTGTCCCTATCTGTCTCCCTTCCTTCACGGCGAACGGTGAGCCTTGTATGCCGGTGCAAGGTAGAATTTTCCACCTGGTGCGAGAGTGCCAATAGGTGAAATTCGGGCTCTGAGGCGTATGCCGGGGATGACCCTCACCTAGCCCGAGAGAGCTATTTTTCCTCGGTTCCAGAGGGCGTTTCGGTCCACAGTCATGAGGACGGCACTCAGCAATCTCCTTCCTCCTAGGTCATCGTGTCCGGGTCCGACCGATGATCTTTCAGGTCCGTTGAAGGTTCCGGTACCTGAAGGTGAGAGAGTGCGGCGCCTGGTAAGTGGTGAACCTACACGTGCACGGCAGCAGGCACTACACGCACCGCCACCACCCTCTTACATTTTGGCGTAGTCGGCAGGATCCAGGACCGTGGACACGATGTGGAACCCCCCCAAGAAGACCTCCCTGCGGATGGCTCCGGAACAGACCCACCCCCGGATGTGTGCGGACCAGAGCGACTGGGTGACGGTGTCTGGGGCAGACCTCCTGAAGATGGTGCAGCGGTTGGTTCAGCGTGGAAAGGAAGAGCGCCGGGAGAAGGGGCGCAAGAAGGCCGCTGTGATGCCCTGCAAAAAATGTCAGCAAACAGGGCACTTGGCCGACGAATGTACTTGGCGAGAGACATCCCCAAAGAAGGTGGTCCAGGAAGCGGACCGAAGACGTCAGAAGGGCCAAGTGAAGAAAGAGTCCTGGTGTTTGCTCTGCGGAAACTACGGGCATGAGCATAACAGTTGTCCCTGGGATGAAGAGTTGAGCCAAGACGAGGGTGATTTCTGGTGTGATAGCTGTGGAGATCCCCGACATCGGCTCCCGAAGTGTCCTTGGACGGAGGACAGGATAGACTACGAGGCCACGGTGAAGCAGCTGACGGAGTCTCGTCAGCAACTTTGGGACCGGGTGTGCGCGCTCTGCAAGGCGAGGGGACATGCGCTTCCCGACTGTCCGTGGAATGAAGACCGGATGATTGCGGATGGTCGTGCCCAGAGATGGGAGGAGGAAACCAGAGAAATGGAGCGGAAGAGCCTGCTTGAAGTTGGTTCGCAGGTGCCCACTTCACCTGAGCCGGAACCAACGGGTGAATATCCCTCAGTGAAGGAGGTGGCCAAGGAACCCATCTTGGAGAAGGTGGCAGTGACCCTCCCTTGTTGGAAGTGTCGGCGATCCGGACATTCGGCCAATGAGTGTCCCTGGGAATATGCCGCGGACCTACTCTGTCCCAAGAAAGCGACCCCAGTAACGAAGGATCCTTTCCCGCATAAGGCGGAGGTGGACGACTGGGAGGAGAAGAAACCACGCTGTGAAGAAAGGCATGAAGACCCGGTGACGAGGACGTCCGGAATCTCCCCGCGTTGGAACCGTCCACGACCAGGACGTGCGGAACAGGTGTGTCCTGGGTACCAAGAGATGACAGCGGAAGCGAAGGAGTACGCTGAGGAAGTAGAGATGCCAGCGGAAGCGAAGGAGTACGCTGAGGAATTAGAGATGCCAGCGGAAGAGAAGAAGTATGCTGAGGAAGTAGAGATGCCAGCGGAAGCGAAGGAGTACGCTGAGGGATTAGATGTGCCAGCGGAAGGGACTAAGTACGCTGAGGAGGAAAATAATCCCCTAGTCCAGGTATCGGAGGAGGACTCGGACTACAGTGAAATGTCCGCTGACGAATCCCTCCAAGAACAGATGGAGGACGACTCTGGCATCGGGAGTGCCGACGAGGGTGACTGGCAGGATCGGGTGGAGTCTTGCTCCCAGTTGATTGCCCTCCGTGAAGAGGAGGAGATAGTCCTGGAGCAAGAATACCTGACGGAAGTGACGAGTTGGACGGGCGTACGGGGAGAGGATCGTGATGCCGTGGGAGGACCCGTTCCAGAGGAAGACATAGGACCTTTGGAGATGCCCCACGAGGAAATGCGACAGATGGTGGTTGTTGCCCGGGAGGAAACGGATGCCCCGGAGGATTCCGCTGTTGGGTGGTGGTCGGTACCACACCCTGAAGACAGGGACGATGCCCCAGACGATATGGGAGGTCAAGAGTGGGTGACTGTTGTCCCCGTGGAGGAAGATTCCCCTTGGTGGCCAACGTCGAGCGACCGTGAGGAGGCGCCACTCCCCCAGAGGATCCGCCGATGGAGGTCAGGACGTAAGAAGAGGAACCCGGAGCTGGAGGAGGAAGGATGTGGGGTCACAGTCTGTCCGGGCTGGGCCCTCGAATACAACCTCGCCGGAGGGACCTCGGAATTCCCTGACCCCGCGGACAATGGACGTCGTGGAGACCTTTGTAGGGACTACAAATGAAAAAGGGGGGGAGAAATGTAGAGATGTGCCCTGTGTCCCAGGGCACATCACCACGACAGTGTGCAGGGGATCTGCGTCCCCTGCGGGAGGGCGTCTCTGACAGCACTGGGACAGCTTGTCTGCCCCTAGCGCCTGTCAGTGTGCAGGAGCGGCGGGTGTCCGGTGCAGGGATTACACGTTTCCCTGCACCGGACCGGAGGCGGCGGAGGTGTTCAAATGTTGGCGCCCTCCGGGAGCCAATCGCGGCTCCCGGAGCGGCGGCCAATCAGAGACGGGCGCGATGAGCCAATCGGTGCTCGCCGCGTCATAGGCCCCGCCCCCCGCGACTGATGTCAGACGCCGGGCGGGAGCCGAAGAGAAGAAGCGCGCGGAAGAGCGCAGAAGAGGACGCCGCAAGGAGAAGACGGGAGGCCGCGCCGAAGAGCAGTGAAGAGCTCCGGTGGCCGTTGAAGAGGCCAGAAGACGTCGGGCTGTGGGAAGAAGATGTCCAGCGGCGGCTGGACGCGGCGAGGTGACGGCGGCGCCGCTGGCCAGGACGGGCCAGCGGCCGAAGATTGAGAAGGAGCGCCGGAGAGGTCACCAGGGGTGGAAAGGAAGAGAGCTGACGAAGCTCCCCCCTGGTGCCTCTCCCAGCGGGTCAGGTAGGCCCTTCTCAGGAGCCCCTGTACCCGCTCCTCCCTAGACCACCAGGTGTTCGGGCATTAGGCCCGTGGGCACAGTCAGGCCCTTCCAGCCTGTGGGTACATAGTCGGGCCCTCCCGGCCCATGGGCACTCTGTCGGGACCGTGGCCACGTGTAGTCGGGTTCCCCCGGCCGTGGCGCAAGATAGGCGGGCATTAGGCCCGAGGGACAAGTACAGGCAATAGGCCTGGGGGACAGTAGCGGGCATTAGGCCCTAACTCAGTTGGCGGCCACTAGGATCATAAGGTGACCCTGGGCACCAGGCCCAGGTCACCCAACGATTGACCAGTTAGGCGGGCGCTAGGCCCGTGGGTAATGTCGGGCCTCGGCCCGTGCGCGAATAGGGGGCGCTAGGCCCAATAAATAAGTGGTTCCCCCAAGGTTAAAAAGGTGGCACTGGGCACTAGGCCTAGGCCACCCTGAGGTGTTTAGGTAGGCAGGTCCGCTTGACCTGAACACCATAGAAGGAAGTGTACAGGAGGTGGGCAGGCTGTGCGGCGCCCACCCCCCTTCCAGCGGTAGGTAGGGATTTAAAGGAACAGCACCATTTGATGTTGTACTCTGATATGTGTGTTGTTACCGTGCAGGGCAAAGTGTTGTTTTAGAGTTTGTGCATAGTTTGTGTTGCACAACCCACACTTGAGCCAGTTTGAGGGCTTTGTTTATGTAGCTAGTGTAGCGGATGCACACTAGGTTAGAGTTAGGCCCTGCACGGCTGTTTCTCTCTTTGCCTCCTTACAGGGACCTGTAAGTGGAGAAGATCGGAGTACAAGACGTAGGACGGTGAGTAACATCTGTCTGTGTTCCTTCCATGTTTGTCCCTATCTGTCTCCCTTCCTTCAGGTCGAACGGTGAGCCTTGTACGCCGGTGCAAGGTAGAATTTCTATCTGGTGCGAGAGTGCCAATAGGTGAAATTCGGGCTCTGAGGCGTATGCCGGGGATGACCCTCACCTAGCCCGAGAGAGCTATTTTTCCTCGGTTCCAGAGGGTGTTTCGGTCCACAGTCAGGAGGACGGCACTCAGCAATCTCCTTCCTCCTAGGTCATCGTGTCCGGGTCCGACCGAAGATCTTTCAGGTCCGTTGAAGGTTCCGGTACCTGAAGGTGAGAGAGTGCGGCGCCTGGTAAGTGGTGAACCTACACCTGCACGGCAGCAGGCACTACACGCACCGCCACCACCCTCTTACATTTTGGCGTAGTCGGCAGGATCCAGGACCGTGGACACGATGTGGAACGTCCCCAAGAAGACCTCCCTGCGGATGGCTCCGGAACAGACCCACCCCCGGATGTGTGCAGGCCAGAGCGACTGGGTGACGGTGTCTGGGGCAGACCCCCTGAAGATGGTGCAGCGGTCGGTTCAGCGTGGAAAGGAAGAGCGCCGGGAGAAGGGGCGCAAGAAGGCCACTGTGATGCCCTGCAAGAATTGTCGGCAAACGGGGCACTTTGATGACGAATGTACTTGGCGAGAGACATCCCCAAAGAAGGTGGTCCAGGAAGCGGACCGAAGACGTCAGAAGGGCCAAGCGAAGAAAGAGTCCTGGTGTTTGCTCTGCGGAAACTACGGGCATGAGCATAACAGTTGTCCCTGGGATGAAGAGTTGAGCGAAGACGAGGGTGATTTCTGTGGTGAAAGCTGTGGAGATCCCCGACATCGGCTTCCGGAGTGTCCATGGACGGAGGACAGGACAGACTATGAGGCCACGGTGAAGCAGCTGACGGAGTCTCGTCAGCAACTTTGGGACCGGGTGGCTGCAGAGCCCGTGTGCGCGCTCTGCGAGGCGAGGGGACATGCGCTTCCCGATTGTCCGTGGAATGAAGACCGGATGATTGCGGATGGTCGTGCCCAGAGATGGGAGGAGGAAACCAGAGAAATGAAGCGGAAGAGCCTGCTTGAAGTTGGTTCGCAGGTGCCCACTTCATCTGTTCCGGAACCAACGGGTGAAGATCCCTCAGTGAAGGAGGTGGCCAAGGAACCCATCTTGGAGAAGGTGGCAGTGACCCTCCCTTGTTGGAAGTGTCGGCGATCCGGACATTCGGCCAATGAGTGTCCCTGGGAAGATGCCGCGGACCTACTCTGTCCCAAGAAAGCGACCCCAGTAATGAAGGATCCTTTCCCGCATAAGGCGGAGGTGGATGACTGGGAGGAGAAGAAACCCCGCTGTGAAGAAAGGCGTGAAGACCCGGTGACGAGGACGTCCGGAATCTCCCCGCGTTGGAACCGTCCACGACCAGGACGTGCGGAACAAGTGTGTCCTGGGTACCAAGAGATGACAGCGGAAGCGAAGGAGTACGCTGAGGAAGTAGAGATGCCAGCGGAAGCGAAGGAGTACGCTGAGGAATTAGAGATGCCAGCGGAAGAGAAGAAGTACGCTGAGGGATTAGAGATACCAGCGGAAGAGAAGAAGTACGCTGAGGAATTAGATGTGCCAGCGGAAGGGACTAAGGCCCTCATTCCGAGTTGTTCGCTCGCTAGCTGCTTTTAGCAGCATTGCACACGCTAAGCCGCCGCCCTCTGGGAGTGTATCTTAGCTTAGCAGAATTGCGAACGAAAGATTCGCAAAATTGCGAATAGAAATTTCTTAGGTTTCTGAGTAGCTCGACACTTACTCTGCCACTGCGATCAATTCAGTCAGTTTCGTTCTTGGTTTGACGTCACAAACACACCCAGCGTTCGCCCAGGCACTCCCCCGTTTCTCCAGCCACTCCCGCGTTCTTCCCAGAAATGGCAGCGTTTTTTCACACACACCCATAAAACGTCCAGTTTCCGCCCAGAAACACCCACTTCCTGTCAATCACACTCCGATCACCGGAACGAAGATAAATCCTCGTAATGCCGGGAGTAAAATACCTAACTTTTGAGTAAAATAACTAAGCGCATGTGCTCTGCGAACATTGTGCATGCGCAGTAAGCGACTAATCGCAACATAGAGAAAATCGGCAACGAGCGAACAACTCGGAATGAGGGCCTAAGTACGCTGAGGAGGAAAATAATCCCCTAGTCCAGGTATCGGAGAAGGACTCGGACTACGGTGAAATGTCCGCCGACGAATCCCTCCAAGAACAGATGGAGGACGACTCTGGCATCGGGAGTGCCGACGAGGGTGACTGGCAGGATCGGGTGGAGTCGTGCTCCCAGTTGATTGCCCTCCGTGAAGAGGAGGAGATAGTCCTGGAGCAAGAATACCTGACGGAAGTGACGAGTTGGACGAGCGTACGGGGAGAGGACCGTGATTCTGTGGGAGGACCCGTTCCAGAGGAAGACATAGGACCTTTGGAGATGCCCCACGAGGAAATGCGACAGATGGTGGTTGTTGCCCGGGAGGAAATGGATGCCCCGGAGGATTCCGCTGTTGGGTGGTGGTCGGTACCACACCCTGAAGACAGGGACGATGCCCCAGACGATATGGGAGGTCAAGAGTGGGTGACTGTTGTCCCCGTGGAGGAAGATTCCCCTTGGTGGCCAACGTCGAGCGACCGTGAGGAGGCGCCACTCCCCCAGAGGATCCGCCAATGGAGGTCAGGACGTAAGAAGAGGAACCCGGAGCTGGAGGAGGAAGGATGTGGGGTCACAGTCTGTCCGGGCTGGGCCCTCGAATACAACCTCGCCGGAGGGACCTCGGAATTCCCTGACCCGCGGACAATGGACGTCGTGGAGACCTTTGTAGGGACTACAAAGGAAAAAGGGGGGGGAAATGTAGAGATGTGCCCTGTGTACCAGGGCACATCACCACAACAGTGTGCAGGGGATCTGCGTCCCCTGCGGGAGGGCGTCTCTGACAGCACTGGGATAGCTTGTCTGTCCCTAGCGCCTGTCAGTGTGCAGGAGCGGCGGGTGTCCGGTGCAGGGATTACACGTTTCCCTGCACCGGACCGGAGGCTGCGGAGGCGTTCAAATGTTGGCGCCAATCAGAGACGGGCGCGGTGAGCCAAACGGCGCTCGCCGCGTCATAGGCCCCGCCCCCGGCGTCTGACGTCAGACGCCGGGCGGGAGCCGAAGAGAAGAAGCGCGCGGAAGAGTGCAGAAGAGGACGCCGCGAGGAGAAGATGGGAGGCCGCGCCGAAGAGCTCCCGTGGCAGCTGAAGAGGCCAGAAGATGTCGGGGTGTGGGAAGAAGATGTCCAGCAGTGTCTGGACGCGGCGAGGCGACAGCGGCGCCGCTGGCCAGGACGGGCCAGCGGCCGAAGATTGAGAAGGAGCGCCGGAGAGGTCACCAGGGGTGTAAAAGTAAGAGAGCTGACGAAGCTCCCCCCTGGTGCCTCTCCCAGCGGGTCAGGTAGGCCCTTCTCAGGAGCCCCTGTACCCGCTCCTCCCTAGACCACCGGGTGTTCGGGCATTAGGCCCGTGGGCACAGTCAGGCCCTTCCGGCCTGTGGGTACATAGTCGGGCCCTCCCGGCCTGTGGGCACTCTGTCGGGCCCGTGGCCCTGTCAGCCGGGCACTAGGCCCGTGGCCACGTGTAGTCGGGTTCCCCCGGCCGTGTCGCAAGATAGGCGGGCATTAGGCCCGAGGGACAAGTACAGGCAATAGGCCTGGGGGACAGTAGCGGGCATTAGGCCCTAGTTCAGTTGGCGGCCACTAGGAACATAAGGTGACCCTGGGCACCAGGCCCAGGTCACCCAACGATTGATCAGTTAGGCGGGCGCTAGGCCCGTGGGTAATGTCGGGCCTCGGGCCCGTGCGCGAATAGGGGCGCTAGGCCCAATAAATAAGTGGTTCCCCCAAGGTTAAAAAGGTGGCACTGGGCACTAGGCCTAGGCCACCCTGAGGTGTTTAGGTAGGCAGGTCCGCTTGACCTGAGCCCCATAGAAGTAAGTGTACAGGAGGTGGGCAGGCTGTGCGGCGCCCACCCCCCTTCCAGCGGTAGGTAGGGATTTAAAGGAACAGCACCATTTGATGTTGTACTCTGATATGTGTGTTGTTACCGGCTGTTTCTCTCTTTGCCTCCTTACAGGGACCTGTAAGTGGAGAAGATCGGAGTACAAGACGTAGGACGGTGAGTAACATCTGTCTGTGTGTTCCTTCCGTGTTTGTCCCTATCTGTCTCCCTTCCTTCAGGGCGAACGGTGAGCCTTGTACGCCAGTGCAAGGTAGAATTTCCACCTGGTGCGAGAGTGCCAATAGGTGAAATTCGGGCTCTGAGGCGTATGCCGGGGATGACCCTCACCTAGCCCGAGAGAGCTATTTTTCCTCGGTTCCGGAGGGCGTTTCGGTCCACAGTCAGGAGGACGGCACTCAGCAATCTCCTTCCTCCTAGGTCATCGTGTCCGGGTCCGACCGAAGATCTTCCAGGTCCGTTGAAGGTTCCGGTACCTGAAGGTGAGAGAGTGCGGCGCCTGGTAAGTGGTGAACCTGCACCTGCACAGCAGCAGGCACTACACGCACCGCCACCACCCTCTTACACTAGGACAGTATATACCTCTTTTTCTCCACACCGAGAGATGTTACTGAGTAGCCTCAGGTGCCCATAAATCTATACAGTATCTCTATGCTAACAGAATTGGTTGATATACTTATTATAATTGTTAGCAGACTTTTATGCTAGCTGTTTTCACCTTTTTTTTAATTGGTTCCACCCATGTCTTCTTATACTATAATACCTGTCCATATCACAGATTTCAATATCAGATGTGACTCTCATATTTAATGTAGGAGAGTGTTACTGCACAAGTTTCTGCATGTAACAGGTTTGTGGAGCCATCTTGTGGCGGTTTGAGTTATTGCATTGGTTCTCTTTGTACTATGGGGGTCATTCCGAGTTGTTCGCTCAGTAAATTTTTTCGCATCGCAGCGATTTTCCGCTTAGTGCGCATGCGCAATGTCCGCACTGTGACTGCGCCAAGTAAATTTGCTATGCAGTTAGGAATTTTACTCACGGTTTTTTCTTCGTTCTGGTGATCGTAATGTGATTGACAGGAAGCGGGTGTTTCTGGGCGGAAACTGGCCGTTTTATGGGAGTGTGTGAAAAAACGCTACCGTTTCTAGGAAAAACGCGGGAGTGGCTGGAGAAACGGAGGAGTGTCTGGGCGAACGCTGGGTGTGTTTGTGACGTCAAACCAGGAACGACAAGCACTGAACTGATCGCAGATGCCGAGTAAGTCTCGAGCTACTCAGAAACTGCACAGAGATGTATTTTCGCAATAATGCGAATCTTTCGTTCGCAATTTTAAGAAGCTAAGATTCACTCCCAGTAGGCGGCGGCTTAGCGTGTGCAATGCTGCTAAAAGCAGCTTGCGAGCGAACAACTCGGAATGAACCCCTATGGCCCTCATTCCGAGTTGTTCGCTCGCTAGTTGCTTTTAGCAGCATTGCACACGCTAGGCCGCCGCCCTCTGGGAGTGTATCTTAGCTTAGCAGAATTGCGAATGAAAGATTAGCAGTACTGCTAATAAATAATTATTTGCCGTTTCTGAGTAGCTCCGGACCTACTCACAGATTGCAATCAGCTCAGTCCGTTTAGTTCCTGGTTTGACGTCACAAACACGCCCTGCGTTTGGCCAGCCACTCCCCCATTTCTCCAGCCACTCCCACGTTTTTCCCTGACACGCCTGCGTTTTTTAGCACACTCCCGGAAAACGCTCAGTTACCACCCAGAAACGCCCCTTTCCTGTCAATCATTCACCGATCAGCAGTGCGACTGAAAAGCGCCGCAGAATCCACAGCAAATCTACTAAGTTTTTAGTTAAATAACTAAGCGCATGCGCCCTGCGTGCCTTGCGCATGCGCATTTTGCAACAAATCGCAGCATAGTGAAAATCGGCAACGAGCGAACAACTCGGAATGAGGGCCTATACTCATTATTTACTTAATTGGAAGTTTTCTTTGATGTATATAGCTAACTGAAATATATCAATAAGGAAAAGTAACATTACGAAAACTGTACTGCCTTTTTGTATATTAATAACGCAAGGTTACGCCTAACAATCCATTTTTTTATAAAGACGGTCTATGCGGCCAATTTGTGGTGTTTTCAGATATTATTGTAATCTGTAACTCTCTGCACCTATTTAGCCTATTACTAACCATTAGGTGCATATGTCTCACGAAGTCACGGACTTATAGAGACGAGTAGTGATAACCTCTCATGTATAACGGAACTGAGCGGTCATCTTAGGGTGGCTTCTGCTATAACAATAGCCTTTTCTGAACCTTGCCATACTATTACACTGTTGTACTTACAAAGCTAAGGGTAGTTTGTTCTGTTCCTTTTTGCTGACCTACAGTTGTGTTCGCCCCTACTAGTATAGAACTACCTCTTTCTAATCTAATATTTCAAATATTGTCATCAATGATAGTTGGTTGAACTATTGACTAGATACCTATATATTGGTCTTGGTTTATTTTATACCAATGAAAATATCAACCCTGTCGAAATTCTGAGATATTTCCTAACCTGTATATTGTGATCTCTCCTGGTGATGGGGGCGACATGCTAATAATGTAATGGTGTAGGGTTTTTTTTTATTATCAGGGTATAAGAGCCACCTCCTACTATTCTTACTCTAGCCAATGATAATTGTATAGTAGCACTGGGAGGAAAACTTACAACGCTAGATACTGGTGTGAAATAATTTTTCTATTAGTGTGGTCGGTATTAGGGTATGGACAGATTCTTGGAGAAACACGCAAAATCTAGTAACTCCAACACACCGTCTGACTCAAATATGGTAAGAAACAAGCATAAATCCACAACATCTGTTATACCCCCCCACTGTTCCAGACAGGGGATATGTCAGGGGAATCAATGACAACTGTTAAGTTCGCTTAACTTTCAGGAAAAAGCAGCACCTTATTTCACAAGTGTTCGGGCTGCTGCGGCCGCTAAGTGAATGCGAAAAACCTCTAAGAATGTATGTACGTTGCGTAAGCACGCCGACACGCTGTGAGCACAATGCAGCTACACGTGTGGGTTAACACACTTTAAATCCCTAACAGGAATGGAATGCGACACCGATTGTATATGTTATGTTGTGGTCCAACGCAGCAACAAATATTTACTTAAAAGGGGGTACAACAGAAATACAACAATACAAGATAAAAGCTACAACCAATGGATACATACGTTTGTTCGCCTGTGCCACCCGGATCCGGCCCTCAGTCAGTCTAGCAAGATGATCTTCAGAGACTTAGACTGGGAGCAGCCAGGAGACTTGGCTTTTATACATTTGTCCAAAACATCGTACAAAGGAAACTGTAAGCTCTTCTTTCATAGTTCAGAGAGCTTGTCATTTACAGTACATGAGGGGTCATAGGTCGGTTTTAATAGGTGAGCGATGCTTGGTCCAGGTGTACTTGCAGGTGACCTCCACTGGGTTCCCGCCGAATATCAGAAGTACAGTAATTACAGTGTGATATTAATATTGTATTCCTGCGCATATCTATGCGCAGGAGCATGCTACATTCTGCAAACTGCGATCGGAATATTGCCCTTGAAATACTGTACATGTGGATACCAAACACCATGTCCAAACCTAATTCTGTCCCCTAACATCCTGTAAAGTTGAATCCCTCTGTTGCTATCCCCCTGAAGCAAATGTAACTTGCTGGTGTGGTACGTGTAGACTATGTGTAAATTATGCACTATGTGGATTAAATATCAGATATGTCTTTGTGGCTTTTCCATGCGAATGCGTATGCTACCGTATTAACTCATACCACGTGCTAATACGCAGGGCTTCGTGAGCCAATGTACGCAGCGTGCGGGTATGCGCATGCACGGCAGTACAAGCACACGCACGGAGGCCACTCTGTGTGGTGTTTGCACGTGATGCATGTGGGTATAATATTTTCGACTTCGACAGTCCACCCTTTGGCAGTAGACAAATAACTGCCACACAATACTAAAAATACTGAAAATATTACATTTACAATATGTACAACATTCGGGTAATGGGAAGAGTAGTAGGTGGGAAATGCATAGCCTAGTGGGATAGGAAAAAGCGTGTATGTATGAGTAAATGTCTGAGGGGCATGTATGATTGTGCCGTATATGTTCTAAGTAAGCTTCGAGGTACTGCAAAGTATACGTTTAATCCTTCTCATCCCGTATTAAGGGTCTGTACATGGGCAAACAAACATTACCGAGCTCTTTCTAGACAAAGGCCATTAGCCCTCACCTTTCCGGCTTCTTATAACAACAAATGGGGAGCACATTTATCTGATGATACATGTGGGGAGATGTATGTGTATGCTATTATGAGTGGATAACGTTTATCGACTATGGGGTAAATTTACTAACATTCGTATTTTCCCGTTTCAGGTCAAAGTTCAATCACGAATGACATCGAAAGTGTAAAACTGCAACTTTTTGAATTTATTACGACTAATTTACTAAGCTGTCGTATTCGGGTTTTTCTTTTGTTCCGATGTCGATGTCATTCGTGTTTTTTTTTTTTTTTTTACGGCAGTGATTAGCAAAACACTGCCGACTTTTTAAAAATGAATCTCGGCCGGATCTGTGTGATCCGTGCTGGGGTTCATTTTTTTTTTTTTTAATAAATTAAACAGTGTAAAATAAAAATAAAAATTGCGTGGGGTCCCCCCTCCTAACCATAACCAGCCTCGGGCTCTTTGAGCCGACCCTGGTTGCAGAAATATGGTGAAAAAAATGACAGGGGTTCCCCCATATTTAAGCAACCAGCATCGGGCTCTGCGCCTGGTCCTGGTTCCAAAAATACGGGGGACAAAAAGAGTAGGGGTCCCCCGTATTTTTAAAACCAGCACGGGCTCCACTAGCTGGACAGATAATGCCACAGCCGGGGGTCACTTTTATATAGTGCCCTGCGGCCGTGGCATCAAAAATCCAACTAGTCACCCCTGGCCGGGGTACCCTGGGGGAGTGGGGACCCCTTCAATCAAGGGGTCCCCCCCCCAGCCACCCAAGGGCCAGGGGTGAAGCCCGAGGCTGTCCCCCCCATCCAATTGGCTGCGGATGGGGGGCTGATAGCCTTTTTTGAAAATGACAAGATATTGTTTTTAGTAGCAGTACTACAAGGCCCAGCAAGCCTCCCCCGCATGCTGGTACTTGGAGAACCACAAGTACCAGCATGCGGCGGAAAAACGGGCCCGCTGGTACCTGTAGTACTACTACTAAAAAAATACCCAAAAAAAGACAATACACACACACCTTGAAAGTAAAGATTTATTACATACATCCACACAAACATACATACATACTTACCTTATGTTCACACGAGGGTCTGTCCTCTTCTCCAGTAGAATCCATGGGGTACCTGTTGAATAAATTCTACTCACCAGATCCAGGGTCCCAGGCTCCTCGTAGCATCCATTTGTAATCCACGTACTTGAATAAAATAACAAAACGGATACCCGAGCCACGCACTGAAAGGGGACCCATGTTTGCACATGGGCCCCCTTTCCCCGAATGCCAGAAACCCACTCTGACTGATGTCTAAGTGGGTTTCTTCAGCCAATCAGGGAGCGCCACGTTGTAGCACTCTCCTGATCGGCTGTGTGCTCCTGTACTGAGTGACAGGCGGCACACGGCAGTGTTACAATGTAGCGCCTATGCGCTCCATTGTAACCAATGGTGGGAACTTTCTGCTCAGCGGTGAGGTCACTTTCGGTCAACCCGGCCTCTCTAAGTTTATATATGCCAGCATCTCATCCCTCAACCAAGATGGCTGAATATACTTCACAGCGTTAATTCCCCAAATGTGCCGTGTGGAACGCATGCGTGGACCGCATTTCCGCTACTTCCGGAGGGAGAAGATGCGAGCGTTCCAGCGACACCAGGAAGCGGAAACGACACTACACCCATGTGATTGTGATGATTCCCTGCCGCTCCTTGTGGAACGCATGTGAGAACCGGATTACCGCTACTTCCGGAGGGAGTAGATACATGCGGCCCAGCAACAACAGGAAGCGGATATGACTCCGCGCCCATGTGACTTCCGGTTGACGAAAACGGAAGTCAATAGACGGCTGAGATCTAGCCCGTTTTTGGACATTTCTTACATAGGAGTTATTAGATAATGTGATAACGTACTAAACATGAACAGAGTAAGACATTTTAATGGAAGGAACATTTTGTAAAATTATACTGGAATACAAATATGTCACTTCCGTTTTGAAACAAACAGGAAGTGACGTCATAACCAATTAATCAATTAAGTAACTCATTTATCAGGTATAAAAGACACCACAAGATAGGAATCCTCATCCAAATCTTGAGAAAGGTTCTGTGGAACCGAAACGCGTTGTTTTTGGACTGAGGAGAAGCACATGTGAACTGGAGGTGAATCCATGCTGATAAATCTTCTGCGGTGGTGCTAGGCTGACTCAGCCCAGGACCACACCAGCTTATTTCATAAGCTAGCCCACCGCACCACAGTAAAAGGGTGAGAATACTTTTTGTGGTTTATAAAGAAAAACAGCACAAGTCACCTTCTTGGATTGTCCATGGTTACCATGCACGTTCAGTATTCACGTATTGTATGTTTTTAACAATAAATATTTATATGTGTTTTATATCCATCGTTATTGAGTTACTATTTATCATTTGAAGGATTAAATCCCCATTCAGGGATACAGAACCCCGCTATTGGGGTTCCTCACACATCCATACGGATCTAGCGCCAGCGACACTTTGTTCACCATTTTTCTCTTCATGCTATATTGGGAATTGGTGTTTTGTCCCTAACTGAACAGTGTGTCTGGGCGGCTTTTTTTGTTTTACTGCGCAATTCTGGTATTGTATAAATCTTCTTTCATTTGCATTCCTTATCACAACACTGTTTCTACGGTTGGGTCATATATCAAATCTGCTGCTGTTACAATGCCCTCGCTCCTTAGACTCATTAAATTTGTCCTAAGTTTGCGCCGCGTCAAAATTCGAACACATCTGAATATCAGACCGATAATTATGATGACACCCAGGATACAGAGAAACTTTCCCACACTTGCAATTACACTTTGTGACCATTCTCCTAACCCAGAGAACCATTTGAGGGGGTTCAACCATGAGGCCCAGCCGGTCAACTCATTACCCACAGCCGTTAAGGTGAGGTTGTGCTTCCTTCTGAACTCCCACTTCAACAAGATCTAATCCATCTTTTGATCGATAATCTCCGTTGGGTCTTCGGTACTGTTCGTAATATACGTACAGCAGTTCACACCATATTGAGTTGCCAGAGTAACACAGTACCCACCTGTCACAGTTGTGACGTAATTCAAGACCATTCTATGCTGGACCAGCTCCTTCTTGTAGGCCTGTAGCTCCCTACCCGTATACCTGAAGGTGTCGTCATACATCTCAGTGATACTATCTATCAAGTTCGCCAGCGCATGGATGTACCTATAATTTATAATTCCTCTGGCAGTATGGGTGATCTCTAATGCGAGAAGAATTTGAATCCCGGTGGATTCATGGATCAAATCAGAGGCTGCGGGCTCTGTCCTATCTATGAGGTGTCTCTTGACAATGTGTTCATAATGTGTATGAGTATAAGGAGTCTGAGCGTTGCGGTGAATGTCTTTCATTTTGTCGTGTGCAATGGTCATAACCTCTGGTAGTACTCTGCCAATGTAACACAACCCTTCAGAGCTTGGAGTAAGCCACTTGTACGCTTTCCTTCCACATATGAAGTAGGCGTCATCTGGAAGAACATAGGGGACAAAATGTAACAAGATCATATCACAAATTTTACATATGAAGAAACCGGTCCCCAGTTCTCCCATTTGTTCAGTACAAGTATCTGACTGGATGATGTGGGCACAATATCCCTGTGACACTTTTCCAGCCCACATAGTTTTGAACCCACGTGTATACCTGTATTGGAAGCACCTCCCACTTGTACGTACAAGTTCAGAGTTGGTGGGTACTTTATCAGCTCTATGTGAGAAGGTCATTGTCTGATTGTTCCATGTCACTTCCCAATTTCCTGGTTTCCGGAAATTGGACACGTTAAAACTAGAGATGAGCGGGTTCGGTTTCTTTGAATCCGAACCCGCACGAACTTCACTTTTTTTTTCACGGGTCCGAGCGACTCGGATCTTCCCGCCTTGCTCGGTTAACCCGAGCGCGCCCGAACGTCATCATGACGCTGTCGGATTCTCGCGAGGCTCGGATTCTATCGCGAGACTCGGATTCTATATAAGGAGCCGCGCGTCGCCGCCATTTTCACACGTGCATTGAGATTGATAGGGAGAGGACGTGGCTGGCGTCCTCTCCATTTAGATTAGATTTAGAAGAGAGAGAGAGAGAGAGATTGCTGTGATACTGTAGATTAGAAGAGAGTGCAGAGTGCAGACAGAGTTTAGTGACTGACGACCACAGTGACCAGTGACCACCAGAGACAGTGCAGTTGTTTGTTTTATTTAATATATCCGTTCTCTGCCTGAAAAAAACGATACACAGTCACACAGTGACTCAGTCTGTGTGCACTGCTCAGCCCAGTGTGCTGCACATCAATGTATTGTATATAAAGCTTATAATTGTGGGGGAGACTGGGGAGCACTGCAGGTTGTTATAGCAGGAGCCAGGAGTACATGATAAATAATATTATATTAAAATTAAACAGTGCACACTTTTGCTGCAGGAGTGCCACTGCCAGTGTGACTAGTGGTGACCAGTGCCTGACCACCAGTATATTAGTAGTATTGTATACTATCTCTTTATCAACCAGTCTATATTAGCAGCAGACACAGTACAGTGCGGTAGTTCACGGCTGTGACTACCTCTGTGTCGGCACTCGGCAGGCAGTCCGTCCATCCATAATTGTATTATATACCACCTAACCGTGGTTTTTTTTTTCTTTCTTTATACCGTCGTCATAGTCATACTAGTTGTTACGAGTATACTACTATCTCTTTATCAACCAGTGTACAGTGCGGTAGTTCACGGCTGTGGCTACCTCTGTGTCGGAACTCGGCAGGCAGTCCGTCCATCCATAATTGTATTATAATATATACCACCTAACCGTGGTTTTTTTTCATTCTTTATACCGTCGTCATACTAGTTGTTACGAGTATACTACTATCTCTTTATCAACCAGTGTACAGTGCGGTAGTTCACGGCTGTGGCTACCTCTGTGTCGGAACTCGGCAGGCAGTCCGTCCATCCATAATTGTATTATAATATATACCACCTAACCGTGGTTTTTTTTTCGTTCTTTATACCGTCGTCATACTAGTTGTTACGAGTATACTACTATCTCTTTATCAACCAGTGTACAGTGCGGTAGTTCACGGCTGTGGCTACCTCTGTGTCGGCACTCGGCAGGCAGTCCGTCCAACCATAATTGTATTATATACCACCTAACCGTGTTTTTTTTTTCATTCTTTATACCGTCGTCATACTAGTTGTTACGAGTATACTACTATCTCTTTATCAACCAGTGTACAGTGCGGTAGTTCACGGCTGTGGCTACCTCTGTGTCGGCACTCGGCAGGCAGTCCGTCCAACCATAATTGTATTATATACCACCTAACCGTGTTTTTTTTTTCATTCTTTATACCGTCGTCATACTAGTTGTTACGAGTATACTACTATCTCTTTATCAACCAGTGTACAGTGCGGTAGTTCACGGCTGTGGCTACCTCTGTGTCGGCACTCGGCAGCCCGTCCATAATTGTATATACCAGTGACCTAACCGTGGTTTTTTTTTCTTTCTTTATACATACATACTAGTTACGAGTATACTATCTCTTTATCAACCAGTCTATATATTAGCAGCAGACACAGTACAGTGCGGTAGTTCACGGCTGTGGCTACCTCTGTGTCGGCACTCGGCAGCCCGTCCATAATTGTATATACCACCTAACCGTGGTTTTTTTTTCTTTCTTTATACATACATACTAGTTACGAGTATACTATCTCTTTATCAACCAGTCTATATATTAGCAGCAGACACAGTACAGTGCGGTAGTTCACGGCTGTGGCTACCTCTGTGTCGGCACTCCGCAGCCCGTCCATAATTGTATATACCAGTGACCTAACCGTGGTTTTTTTTTCTTTTTTTATACATACATACTAGTTACGAGTATACTATCTCTTTATCAACCAGTCTATATATTAGCAGCAGACACAGTACAGTGCGGTAGTTCACGGCTGTGGCTACCTCTGTGTCGGCACTCGGCAGCCCGTCCATAATTGTATATACCAGTGACCTAACCGTGGTTTTTTTTTCTTTCTTTATACATACATACTAGTTACGAGTATACTATCTCTTTATCAACCAGTCTATATATTAGCAGCAGACACAGTACAGTGCGGTAGTTCACGGCTGTGGCTACCTCTGTGTCGGCACTCGGCAGCCCGTCCATAATTGTATATACCAGTGACCTAACCGTGGTTTTTTTTTTCTTTCTTTATACATACATACTAGTTACGAGTATACTATCTCTTTATCAACCAGTCTATATATTAGCAGCAGACACAGTACAGTGCGGTAGTTCACGGCTGTGGCTACCTCTGTGTCGGCACTCCGCAGCCCGTCCATAATTGTATATACCAGTGACCTAACCGTGGTTTTTTTTTCTTTCTTTATACATACATACTAGTTACGAGTATACTATCTCTTTATCAACCAGTCTATATATTAGCAGCAGACACAGTACAGTGCGGTAGTTCACGGCTGTGGCTACCTCTGTGTCGGCACTCGGCAGCCCGTCCATAATTGTATATACCAGTGACCTAACCGTGGTTTTTTTTTCTTTCTTTATACATACATACTAGTTACGAGTATACTATCTCTTTATCAACCAGTCTATATATTAGCAGCAGACACAGTACAGTGCGGTAGTTCACGGCTGTGGCTACCTCTGTGTCGGCACTCGGCAGCCCGTCCATAATTGTATACTAGTATCCAATCCATCCATCTGCATTGTTTACCTGAGGTGCCTTTTAGTTGTGCCTATTAAAATATGGAGAACAAAAATGTTGAGGTTCCAAAATTAGGGAAAGATCAAGATCCACTTCCACCTCGTGCTGAAGCTGCTGCCACTAGTCATGGCCGAGACGATGAAATGCCAGCAACGTCGTCTGCCAAGGCCGATGCCCAATGGCATAGTACAGAGCATGTCAAAACCAAAACACCAAATATCAGTAAAAAAAGGACTCCAAAACCTAAAATAAAATTGTCTTAATCTTACTCACACAGTCAGCTACCTCATTGCGCCTCTTTTTTTCTTTGCGTCATGTGCTGTTTGGGGAGGGTTTTTTGGAAGGGACATCCTGCGTGACACTGCAGTGCCACTCCTAGATGGGCCCGGTGTTTGTGTCGGCCACTAGGGTCGCTAATCTTACTCACACAGCTACCTCATTGCGCCTCTTTTTTTCTTTGCGTCATGTGCTGTTTGGGGAGGGTTTTTTGGAAGGGACATCCTGCGTGACACTGCAGTGCCACTCCTAGATGGGCCCGGTGTTTGTGTCGGCCACTAGGGTCGCTAATCTTACTCACACAGTCAGCTACCTCATTGCGCCTCTTTTTTTCTTTGCGTCATGTGCTGTTTGGGGAGGGTTTTTTGGAAGGGCCATCCTGCGTGACACTGCAGTGCCACTCCTAGATGGGCCCGGTGTTTGTGTCGGCCACTAGGGTCGCTAATCTTACTCACACAGTCAGCTACCTCATTGCGCCTCTTTTTTTCTTTGCGTCATGTGCTGTTTGGGGAGGGTTTTTTGGAAGGGCCATCCTGCGTGACACTGCAGTGCCACTCCTAGATGGGCCCGGTGTTTGTGTCGGCCACTAGGGTCGCTAATCTTACTCACACAGCTACCTCATTGCGCCTCTTTTTTTCTTTGCGTCATGTGCTGTTTGGGGAGGGTTTTTTGGAAGGGACATCCTGCGTGACACTGCAGTGCCACTCCTAGATGGGCCCGGTGTTTGTGTCGGCCACTAGGGTCGCTTATCTTACTCACACAGCGACCTCGGTGCAAATTTTAGGACTAAAAATAATATTGTGAGGTGTGAGGTATTCAGAATAGACTGAAAATGAGTGTAAATTATGGTTTTTGAGGTTAATAATACTTTGGGATCAAAATGACCCCCAAATTCTATGATTTAAGCTGTTTTTTAGTGTTTTTGGAAAAAAACACCCGAATCCAAAACACACCCGAATCCGACAAAAATAATTCGGTGAGGTTTTGCCAAAACGCGTTCGAACCCAAAACACGGCCGCGGAACCGAACCCAAAACCAAAACACAAAACCCGAAAAATTTCAGGCGCTCATCTCTAGTTAAAACACAGCAGTGACCTATCTACGTGGTACTGGTGGAGCTTCAAGCTAGGGGGCCTAGATATATTGAATTTCTTGTCCGCCGGTCTCCCCCCCTGTAATTCAAGTACCTCATTTACTGTTAAAGGGTATGGCACTAATCCCGACTTACTCTGTCCTTGAGGTACTTGCGAGCACACCCAGCATTCCGTTTGGTTTAAGACCATACCCACTAATGAGTGGTAATCACTCAAAGGATGTCCGCCCATGTTGATTTTATCATTTGACTGACATCTCTGGATGCACCCATCTTCAATTATGTTGTCGCAGTACCTACATATGCAGTATTCATCAGACAATAACCCTTCACATTGCCTTCGAGCTCCGTGACTACCAGATCTCTTACTGATACCAACTTTGACCAAAGTGATGGGCTGATCCTGGGGTCCTACAAATCCATCCTCTGCATCAAAACCCATTCCAGATCCTTGCTCAACGTCTCGGAGGCCCTCTCAAAAACAAAATGTCCAGATCAAAAACAGAGTCACAAGAAAAAGCCAGAACACAGTCTCTTGATGTCGATCCATTTCGCTAAGGAGAAAAATAGGAAGGGAGAAAAAATAGGATTTTGATACCTACCGGTAAATCCTTTTCCCCGAGTCCGTAGCGGATGCTGGGGACGACATCAAGACCATGGGGTATAGACGGGATCCGCAGGAGACATGGGCACTCTAAAGACTTTTCATTGGGTGTGAACTGGCTCCTTCCTCTATGCCCCTCCTCCAGACCTCAGTTGTAGGAACTGTGCCCAAGGAGACTGACATTTCGAGGAAAGGAATTACTTAACTAGTGGTGAGATATCTACCAACTCACACCCTCAACCATGCCGCACACATGGCATTCAACATAACACACCCCAACAGGCATAAACCAATTGCAGCAACATGCTGAACTTAAATAACACAACTTGTGTAACTGTAATAACTAAACTGCAGGTAAAATATGCACTGGGACAGGCGCCCAGCATCCTCTACGGACTAGGAGAAAAGGATTTACCGGTAGGTATCAAAATCATATTTTCTCATACGTCCTAGAGGATGCTGGGGACGACATCAAGACCATGGGGTCTATTCCAAAGCTCCAGTACAGGCAGGAGAATGCGGATAACCCTGCAGCACCGATTGACCGAACTTGAGGTCCTCATCGGCCAAGGTGTCAAACTTGTAGAAACTTAGCAAATGTGTTTGACCCTGACCAAGTAGCTGCTCGGCAAAGTTGTAATGCCGAGACCCCCCGGGCAGCCGCCCAGGATGAGCCCACCTTCCTAGTGGAGTGGGCCTTTACAGACGCCGGTAACGGCAATCCAGCCGTAGTATGAGCTTGCTGAATCGTATTTCTAATCCAACGTGCAATAGTCTGCTTGGAAGCAGGACAGCCAATCTTGTTGTGAGCATACAGGACAAACAGAGCCTCTGTTTTCCGTATACGAGCCGTTCTAGCGACATAGATTTTCAAAGCTCTAACCACATCTAGAGATTTTGAATCAGTGAATGTGTCAGTAACTACTGGCACTACAATAGGTTGGTTTATGTGGAAAGATGAAACCACCTTCGGAAGAAAATGTTGACGAGTCCTCAACTCTGCCCTATCTTCATGGAAGATCAGGTAAGGGCTCTTGTGAGACAAGGCCCCCAATTCAGACACCCGCCTTGCGGATGCCAAAGCCAAAAGCATCACCACTTTCCAAGTGAGAAACTTCAACTCTATCTTTTGTAGAGGCTCAAACCAATCCGATTGAAGGAACTGCAATACCACGTTAAGGTCCCATGGTGCCACTGGAGGCACGAATGGAGGCTGGATGTGCAGAACCCCTTTCACGAAGGTCTGAACCTCTGGAAGAGAGGCCAATTGTTTTTGGAAGAACACTGACAAGGCCAAAATCTGGACCTTGATTGATCCCAATCGGAGGCCCGCCTCCACACCATCCTGCAAAAAATGGAGAAAACGTCCTAAGTGAAACTCTTCCGTAGGAGCTTTCTTGGATTCACACCAAGACACACATTTTCTCCAAATACGGTGGTAATGTTTCGATGTTACTCCCTTTCTGGCCTGAATAAGGGTGGGGATGACTTACTTGGGAATACCCTTCCGGGCTAGGATACGGTGCTCAACAGCCATGCTGTCAAACGTAGCCGTGGTAAGTCTTGGTACACACACGGCCCCTGCTGCAGCAGGTCCTCTCGAGGAGGAAGAGGCCGAGGATCTTCTATGAGCAGCTGCTGAAGATTTGGGTACCAAGCCCTCCTTGGCCAGTCTGGGGCAATGAAGATTGCTCGAACCCTTGTTTTTCTTATGATCCTGAGTACTTTTGGGATCAGCGGAAGTGGAGGGAAGACATACACTGACGGAAAAACCCACTGGGTCACCAGTGCATCCACTGCTACTGCTTGAGGGTCTCTCGACCTGGAACAGTATCTCTGAAGCTTCTTGTTGAGACGAGACGCCATCATGTCTGTTTGAGGAACTCCCCAAAGACTTGTCACCTCTGCGAAGACTTCTTGGTGGAGGCCCCACTCTCCTGGATGGAGATTGTGTCTGCTGAGGAAGTCTGCTTCCCAGTTGTCTACTCCCGGAATGAATATTGCCGACAGAGCTTGTAGATGTTTTTCTGCCCAGCTGAGCATTTTTGTCACCTCTGCCATTGCTGCTCTGCTTTTCGTTCCGCCCTGCCTGTTTATGTATGTAAACTAGCGCTGATTTAAAATATTAAAACTTTAAAACTGAAACTTGAGACTTTATATCTTCAGCCAAAACAGCATTCAGATGTTCCCCCATTATCAGAAAGACACTCACTTTATAGTTCTGTCTCGCTTTCCCATAAAGGTATCTTTCTGCCACCAGACATCAGGAGTACATTCATCTAAAATGAGCTAGACTTTTGGAGTAACACTTACATTAGTGTCCTGACTCGCGTACACAAAAAGGTATCTTTTGTATCCCTCACAGTGCGGACGGCAGGAATCAGGCAGACTGGTGTTTTTTCAAAGATACACGATTTTTATTCATCCAATACAGCAAATGGATGGTCAGACGTAATAAATGGTAGCAACTTCCAGCATGTAGGCGGCAGCGTCTTTGATATTCCCTAACTTAAGGAGTATCTCATCTTTATCAATCGTGTCAATTTCTGATGACACACTTTCTGACCATCTTTCAATAGCGCGACTCACCCAAGCGCAGGCAATAGTGGGCCTGATCAGTGTACCATTGGTAACATAAATGGATTTGAATGTTGTTTCCATTTTGCGGTCTGCCGGCTCTTTAAGAGAAGCCGTGCCAGGAGCAGGGAGAATTACTTTCTTTGTCTACCTGGAAAGTGCACTGTCTAACAAGGGGTGACTCCCATTTTTTTCTGTCCTCAGCCGGGAAAGGGTAAGCTATGTGAATCCTTTTGGGAATACAATTTTTTTTATCAGGATTCACCCACATCCCTTCAAACAGAGCATTTAGTTTGTGTGAAGGAGGGAACGTGACTTTGGATTTCTTTTCCTTACATAAATAAGCCTTCTCCTGAGGTACAGGAGTGGTTTCTGTAACCTCCAACACGTCCCTTATAGCCACAATCATATATTGTATATTTTTTGCCAATTTATGATCTATCTCTCTGGATACACTATCGTCGACACAAGAATCAGAATCCGTGTCGGTATCAGTGTTTACAACATTTGCAAATGGTCTCTTATGTGACCCAGAGGGGCCGCCCACATAAGGAATAACAGCATCCTGAAAAATCACATCTTCCACAGATTTTCTCCAGCATGCAGCCTTAGATTTAGACTTATCTAATCTACAGTTAATCAGATGCATACTGTGACGTATCTCTTTCACCTATGCAGGCTCTTGGTGTGCCGGTAGCGCCACCACATTACAACTCTGTGTCCCTAAAATGGCTTCCTCCGGGGAGGAACTCCCTGCCTCAGACATGCCTCATATGTGTACAGCACACTCACAGACACACTGGGACTTATTTTGGGGACAGACCCACAGTAAAATCTGTCAGAGGGACACAGGATAGGAGCAGCCAGTTCACAATCCCAGTGCCAGTGTTGCCTGTGAACACAGTATGCCCACAGCCCAACAGCGCTTTTAAATAGTAATTTACACTACTAAATGCACCACAATCGCTTTGTGCCCCCCCTTAAAAGCACCCTGTACTTGTCAGAAGTGGAGGAGAGGACCAGCGTGTTCTCTGCAGCCTGAGGAGAGAAAATGGCGCTGAGCAGTGTGCTGGCTGCCTGAGGAAGAAGCTCCGCCCCTCAGCATCCATGACAATATTCATACTAAAGAAAAATGTTACGACAACAGTCCTTGATTTTTGCTGTTCTCCACACTCCACACTCACACGTCCAACAGTCCTGCCTCTCAGCTTTCCCGGAACAGATTCTCTAGTGATACGAGGTTCTCTTCACCTTTCTCTTTGTCACAAGTTTTCTCTGGGAGAGCGACCTTCTTGCAGTGGGACGAGTGGACCCAAGTCTCTCTCTCGGCAACCTTCAGTGCTGTCGTGCTGGTCCACACACTTGATACGGTCCTTCCCACCTTTCAATGAGGCAACCTGAGCGTAGAAAATTTCGAATCATCACATAATCCCCAGGTTCAATGTCATGACAATTACTTTTTGGTAGGTCAGGAATCGCCAGTTTCAGATTTCTTTGCTGGTTTCTAAGTTGCTGGCTCAACCTAACCAAATATTGTACAGTCATTTCATTATTGCACTTCAAATCATCCTGGGGTTTACATGGGGTTGTCGTCCAAAAGAACTTTGAAGGGTGATAGGTTAAGCGGTGACCTGGCAGTGGTTCTGATACTGTACAACACTAGTGTTAGTGCTTCTGGCCACAACAGTCCAGTTTCAGCCATCACTTTGCTCAGCCTGTTCTTAATAGTGCTATTCATTCTCTCCACCTTCGCACTGGCCTGTGGCCGGTAGGGAGTATGTAGCTTACTATTATTATCCATAAGCTTGCACATGACCTGAAAGACTTCACCTGTAAAATGGGTACCCCTATCACTTTCAATCATTTTAGGGATACCATATCTACACACAAATTCCTGCACGATTTTCTTAGCAGTGAATACGGCAGTATTTGTGGCAGCGGGGAATGCTTCTACCCAGTTTGAAAAGACATCGGTACATACTCAAACATACTTTAAATTTCTACAGGGTGGTAACTGTATGAAGTCGATTTGTATTACCTGGAAAGTCCGTCTGTAGGAGGGATATGGGATGGCTCCGTTGGTTTCCTCAAGCAAGTAAGACATGTCATTGCTTTCTTGCTCGCCTGAGAAGAGAACCCTGGTGCACTCCAGTAAGCTCTTACCAATTTGCACATGCCTTCCATGCCCAGCTAGGCTTGGGAGATATGCCCTGGGGGCCACTGGCTTACCTTATACATCTGTCCAGAGTCCTGAGGATTCCTGACAATATCACTTCACCTTCCAGACTGCCTTATCCTGTAGGGAACACAAATTTTGCATTTTGATTAATTGTTGCATGTTTACCGTGTTGAATGTCATCAGTTGTGTGGTGTCAGTTTGTATGATAGTGCTTGCTGCTGATTTTGCAGCTTCGTCCGCCCGGCTGTTACCAAGTGAAATTGGGTCTTGGTTGTAAGTGTGTGCTTAACACTTAATAACAGCCACTCTGTCGGGTTCCTGTATGGCTGTCAGAAACCTCTTAATGTATGACGCATGTGCTACAGGTGTGCCAGCTGCCGTCATGAAATTTCTGAGGTGCCACAGGCCCCAAAATCATGCACCACTCCAAAGGCGTATCTAGAGTCCGTGTATATATTAGCTGACTTACCCGTTGCCAACTCACATGCTCTGGTCAGTGCTACCAGCTCAACGACTTGTGCTGAGTGAGGTGAACCAAGGGGTTCAGCTTCTATGATACCTTCGTCATCTGCTACTGTGTATCCGGTGCACAGGTCTCCCAAGTCTGTCTGTCTGTGGCAACTACCGTCAGTGTAGAAGGTAAAGTCTACTCCTTCTAGTGGGTTGTCACTGATGTCAGGTCTCGCAGTGAAAGTCTGGTTCAGGTATTCCATACAATCATGCGTATCAGTGTCTGCACTAAATCCTCCTTCACCATCATTCTCATCCTCCACCCTTTGTGCATGACAAGGCACACTCGGCAAGTAAGTTGCAGGATTTAGTGTGCTGCACCTCTTTATGGTGATGTTTACAGGGGCCATCAGTGACAGTTCCCACTTTGTAAACCAAGCGGATGAGACTTGTCTGGCTTGGGCGGAGTTTAGCAAGGCCGATACGGCATGTGGTGTATGAATTGTCAGGCCGTGTCCTAACACTACGTCTTCGCTTTTACTTACCAACAAAGCTATGGCTGCAACACTTGGCAAGTGGGAAGAGACCGTGCTACAGTGTCTAACTGTGCACTGTAGTAGGCTACCGGTCTGCTGGCATCACCATGTTTCTGTGTTAAGACCCCTACCATGTACCCAGCGCTTTCGGTACCGTACAACTCAAAGGGTTTCTCGTAATCTGGCATCCCCAATGCTGGTGCTTGTGACAAACACTCTTTTAGTCTCTCAAACGCCAATGTGGATTCTTCTGTATGAGAGACCCATTCTGGTTTGTTCGAAGATACTATTTCATGCAGTAGTAGTGCCAGAAGAGAGAACCCCGGAATCCAATTCTGACAGTACCCACACATTCCTAGAAAAGTGTGAATTTGTTGCTGAGTTTGCGGTAGAGTCATGTCGCGGATGGCCTGTATTCTGTCAGTGGTCAGGTGTCTGAGTCCTTGCATCAAGCAGTGTCCCAAGTATTTAACCTTAGTCCGGCACAACTGCAACTTATCCTTTGAAACCTTGTGTCCTGTCTGGGAGAGATGAAACAGAAGCTGTTTAGTGTCTGCCAGGGATGACTCGAAGGAGTCAGAGCACAACAAGTCATCAACATATTGTATCAGCACCGACCCATTCTCAGGTTGAAAGGATTGCAAACAGTCATGCAGGGCCTGGGAGAAAATACTTGGGCTGTCAATGAAACCTTGGGGAAGTTGGATCCAGGTATACTGTACTCCCCTGTAGGTGAAAGCGAAGAGGTACTGGCTGTCAGGGTGAAGAGGGACAGAAAAGAAAGCAGAACAGAGGTCAATGACGGTGAAGAACTTAGAGGTGGAGGGAATCTGCATAAGGATGACTGCTGGATTGGGCACTACGGGGAATTGACTCTCAACTATCTTGTTTATCCCCCTTAGATCCTGCACTAGCCTGTAACCCCTCCCCCTCTCTTTTTCACAGGGAAGATGGGACTGTTGGCTGTGCTGGACGACTAGGATGCCCTGCTGTAGCAGCCGTTCTATGACAGGGTATACTCCTAATTCCACCTCTGGTTTCAGAGGGTACTGGGGGATTTTTGGAGCTATCCTGCCACCTTCTATTTGTACTTCTACTGGGGCTACATTCGCCATCAATCCAGTGTCCTGTCCATCTTTGGTCCAAAGGGAACCCGGTATTTGTCAGATAATTTCCTCTACCTGCGACGGACATGTGTCTATAACGGTAGAGTGTAGCATTAGTCTTTGAGGGGTATCTAATATATCTTGTACTTCCTGTGCATGTGTCACTGACCTGGGTTGGGAGTGTTGAGAACTCGGGGGTTCTTCCGATGATCGGGAAGAGGAACCACAGCTGGGCCGGAGCAGGGATGGCCGGATGTAGGTTTTCCTCATGCAGAACTTAGCCGTTGTAACCGACGTGTAATGCTAAGGAATTAGTTGTGGCCAAGGCTTGGGGGCGATGCTGAAGTACACAGAAGAATGAAGAACTTGTGAGCGATGTTGAAGTAATGAATGAAGATTTGAGAACGATGCTGAAGCACACAGAAGAATGAAGAACTTGTGAGCGATGCTGAAGAGATGAATGAAGATTTGAGAACGATGTTGAAGCACACAGAAGAATGAAGAACTTGTGAGCGATGCTGAAGAGATGAATGAAGATTTGAGAACGATGTTGAAGCACACAGAAGAATGAAGAACTTGTGAGTGATGCTGAAGAAATAAATGAGGATTTGAGATTCAGTGTAACTCTGGAAGTTTGGGAGGCGTTCCACTTAGGGATACCCTGTAATACTGGAAGCACAGGAGGTGTCCCTCTGAGAGATACACTGTAACGCTGGTAACGCAGAGAATGTCCCACTGAGTGATACACTATAACGCTGGTAGCACAGGGAATGTCCCACTGAAAGATACACTGTAATGCTGGTAGCACAGGGAAGGTTCCACTGAGTGATACACTGTAACGCTGGTAGCACAGGAAAGGTTCCACTGAGTGATACACTGTAATGCTGGTAGCACAGGGAATGTCCCACTGAAAGATACTCTGTAACGTTGGAACACAGGAGACGTTCAGCTTGAGAACACGCTGAACGCTGCTAGCACTGGTGATCATTGGAAAGACGATACTCAGGCGCCGGGGCTCTGTACGGCGTCTGCCTTTGAACTTCCCGCCCTCTCCCAATTGGCGGAAGGGGACGATGACGTCACCCACTCACCACGCTCTCGTGGATGCCGGGCGCAATGGCGGCGCCTACACCCGGGAACCAGCCGGAGGCAGCGCTAGCAAGACGCGACGACCCGGAGCCCACCGGGGGCGACGACCGCCGGGAGACCCAGCGCACCCGGAGCGGTAAGCGTGGCAGCCACAGCGCCGCGAGTGTGACAGTACCCCCTGCTCTAGGAGTGGCCCCTGGACACTTTCCTGGTTTCGTTGGATGTTTAGAATGAAAGTTCCGGACTAGTCGGGGAGCAGTGACTTCAGAAGCTTTGACCCAGCTCCTCTCCTCAGGACCATAACCTTTCCATTCTACCAGATACTGTAAATTCTTGTGAAGATAACGAGAGTCAAGAATAGTTTTGATTTCAAATTCTGTTTCAGCTTCAGTCTCTACCGAGGTTGGGCTAGGAGACTCCGAATGAAACCGATTTAAAATAAGGGAACGAAGGAGAGAAACATGGAAAGAATTTGGTACCCGAAAATGGGAAGGCTATCCCAATTTGCAGACAACAGGGTTCAGGACTTGCAAAACGGGGTAAGGACCGATGAACCTCGGAGCAAACTTCATAGCGGGTACTCTTAAACGAAGATTGCGGGTAGAGAGCCATACCCTGTCACCAACTTTATATTGAGGAGCTGCTCGCCGTTTTCTATCCGCAAAGAATTTGTAGCGGCCAGAGATTTTCTTGAGATTAGCATGAACCCTACTCCAGATTTGACTGAAGTGCCGGAGAGTGGAGGCTGCAGCAGGAACATCCTCCGAAGGAAAAATTGGTAATTCTGGGACTCGTGGATAGAATCCATAATTAATGAAGAATGGGGACTCACCAGTGGAAGAGTGGTACAGATGATTATGGGCAAACTCGGCCCAGGGTAACAGTTCCACCCAATCGTCTTGTGAAGGAGAGAGACAAACGCGGAGAAAAGTCTCTAAATCTTGATTGACATGTTCAGTTTGCCCATTGTTTTGTGGATGGTAAGCAGATGAGAACTTGAGTTTTATTTGTAAGGCTGAGCAGAGGGCCCTCCAAAATCTTGCAGTGAACTGTACCCCTCGATCAGAGACTATCTCCCGAGGTAACCCGTGCAGGCGGAAGTGTTCACGAATAAATAGTAAAGCCAACTTGGGAGCTGTTGGTAAACCGGTCAACGCAACAAAATGTGCCATTTTTGAAAAGCGGTCAATAATCACCCAGATGGTATTGTAACCCTTGGAGAGGGGTAATTCGGTAATAAAGTCCATAGAAATATGGGTCCAGGGTTTTTTGGGAATGGACAGTGGACGAAGCAACCCCGCAGGAGGCAGACGAAGAGTTTTGTGCTGAGCACATTGAGGACATGAATTGACATAATCTTGTATATCCTTCTTCATGGTGTCCCACCAATATGACCTTCGTAGAAATTCACACATTTTTTGAACTCCAGGATGACCGGAAAACTTGGAGATATGAGCCCACTGCAGTAACTTTGGTCGAAATTCAACTGGTACAGACATTCTCCCAGGAGGAGGACCCAGAGAGGTGGGAGATGCTGAAATAGAGACTGGACTGAGAATTAAACTCTTTTCAAAGGAATTCTCATCTGAGTTGGAAGATGCACGGAGCGGGTAAACAGGAGTAAGACAACTAGAGTGCCAAAACGAACTCCAGGACAATATTTGTGGTGACTTCCAGTCGACGTGAGGGTTGTGAATTTTAAGCCAAGGTAGACCAAGAACAAGATCGTGAGGCATCTCCGGAATTACTAGAAACATCAAATGTTCTTGATGCAGAGCTCCGACCTGCAGCTTGATTGGCTCTGTGCGACTTGTAATAAGACCATTAGATATTTTGGTACCATTGATGGCAGTCAACGTAATAGGTCGTTTGACAGACTGTAACTGTAAACCCAGACTCTGAACACAAGAAAGAGAAACAAAATTCCCCGCAGCCCCAGAGTCCAGCAGGGCCTTAACCGGTTTGGCTATAGACTCAGAAAACAGAGACACAGAGAGTAAACAATCCACTGTCGGAGAAGATTTAGATGTAACCCCTAACTTGACTCCTCCGGAACATGCTAGGCCTGCCCGTTTCCCGGACGGGACTTGCAGAACTTGATAAAGTGATCCGCGGCTCCACAGTAGAGGCAGAGTTCACCCTCACGACGGCGCTGTCGTTCCTCCGGGGACAGCCGAGATCGGTTGATTTGCATGGGTTCGTCCGGACTCGGGGTAACTGTTTGCTTAGGCGGGAGAAGCCGGAATCTGGATCGATCCGACCGACTACGTTCGCCACCTCGTTCCTGCATGCGAAGATCCACCTTGACACAGAGTGAGATCAACTCTTCTAAAGGATCCGGCAGATCCCTAGTGACCAGCTCATCCTTCAGACGGTCAGAGAGCCCGTTCCAGAATGCGGCCCAGAGAGCATCATTATTCCAGCGTAGTTCTGAGGCAATGGTCTGGAAGTGAACCACATACTGTCCCACAGAACGGGAACCTTGACGGACTCGGAGCAGGTCCGAGGAAGCAGCGGTCGTTCTACCGGGCTCATCAAATATCCTTCGGAATGACGCAATGAAATTAGTGTAACTGGAAACCAATGGGTCAGATCGTTCCCACAATGGAGACACCCAATCCAACGCTGAACCTTCAAGCAAGAAATAATGTATGCCACTTTGGACCGATCCGTGGGGAAATTGTGTGAGAGAAGTTCAAAATGCACCTCGCATTGGTTGAGAAAACCTCGGCAATTCTTTGGATTCCCATTATAGCGAGAGGGAGTGGGAAGCTGAAGACGTGACCTGGTTCCAGACGATGATTGAACATTACTGGAGACGACTACTGGAGCGGGTACTGGAGCAGGAGCCGGAACTACTGAAGCCAGGGAAGCCTGAATTTGATCCAGCCTCGGATAATTCCTGGAGATACTGCATCACCTGGCTCTGTGCCGCCTCCTGACTCTGAACTCGGGAAGCCAAGTTTTGGATGGCGCTTGACTCTGGGTTCCGATCCCCCGGGTCCATGTGGCCTGAGTATACTCTCACTGACCTGGGTTGGGAGTGTTGAGAACTCGGGGGTTCTTCCGATGATCGGGAAGAGGAACCACAGCTGGGCCGGAGCAGGGATGGCCGGATGTAGGTTTTCCTCATGCAGAACTTAGCCGTTGTAACCGTCGTGTAATGCTAAGGAATTAGTTGTGGCCAAGGCTTGGGGGCGATGCTGAAGTACACAGAAGAATGAAGAACTTGTGAGCGATGTTGAAGTAATGAATGAAGATTTGAGAACGATGTTGAAGCACACAGAAGAATGAAGAACTTGTGAGCGATGCTGAAGAGATGAATGAAGATTTGAGAACGATGTTGAAGCACACAGAAGAATGAAGAACTTGTGAGCGATGCTGAAGAGATGAATGAAGATTTGAGAACGATGTTGAAGCACACAGAAGAATGAAGAACTTGTGAGTGATGCTGAAGAAATAAATGAGGATTTGAGATTCAGTGTAACTCTGGAAGTTTGGGAGGCGTTCCACTTAGGGATACCCTGTAATACTGGAAGCACAGGAGGTGTCCCTCTGAGAGATACACTGTAACGCTGGTAACGCAGAGAATGTCCCACTGAGTGATACACTATAACGCTGGTAGCACAGGAAATGTCCCACTGAAAGATACACTGTAACGCTGGTAGCACAGGGAAGGTTCCACTGAGTGATACACTGTAACGCTGGTAGCACAGGAAAGGTTCCACTGAGTGATACACTGTAACGCTGGTAGCACAGGGAATGTCCCACTGAAAGATACTCTGTAACGCTGGAACACAGAAGACGTTCAGCTTGAGAACGCTGCTAGCACTGGTGATCATTGGAAAGACGATACTCAGGCGCCGGGGCTCTGTACGGCGTCTGCCTTTGAGCTTCCCGCCCTCTCCCGATTGGCGGAAAGGGCCGATGACGTCACCCGCTCACCACGCTCTCGTGGATGCCGGGCGCAATGGCGGCGCCCACACCCCGGGAACCCACCGGAGGCAGCACCAGCAAGACGCGACGACCCGGAGCCCACCGGGGGCGATGACCGCCGGGAGACCCAGCGCACCCGGAGTGGAAAGCGCGGCAGCCGCAGTGCCGCAAGTGTGACAGCATGGTTCTCAGGGATATCTAAAAACACACCCTCAGAGGTACAGTATATGACACACCGCATTTTACACAACAAATCTCTGCCAAGTAGATAAGTCAGAGCCGAAGCAACAGGAAAGAATGTTTGGTATGCAAGGGCCCTATCGTAATCTCTGCAGGTCTACTCAAAGGGTACTGCTGCACCTTTCCCGTTACTCCCATTGCCGAAATCATTTTACCCGTGGTCGTTACACCTGTGGTGGAATTTAGCACTGATCTGGCCGCCCCTGTATCTAAAAGAAAAGGTTGTGGTATGTCAGCTACATTGACCATGACCTCAGGTTCACTTCCAAGGCCAGCAATCAATTTCACCGGCTGCAGACTACAGGTATGACCTGACCTCTATTGTGTTTTTGGACCCTCCCGCAGAGCATTGTCAGCTACAATATGTGCGGGGGATAGCTGTGGGTTTTCAGGGGTCTGCCAGTCCCTCCTTGGTGGGTAACTTGTTTCCCCTCTATGCGGCTCATAATCTTTCCCATGTGTTCCCTGATCTCGTCTATGTGTTTGGTATCGCGGCTCGTATTCAGGTCTAGGGGGTCTATATTTATTATGTGTCCCGTTATTTTTACAATCCCTGGCAAAGTGTCCTTCTCTCCGGCAAATAAAACATGTTATTGACCGTTTCCAACCGTCAGGGGTCTGGGGTTTAAGTTGGTTGGACATCCCTTCAAGAGCCTGTATACTTACCAGCATGAACCTATCCCCCTGCGACTCCCTGTGCTTAGTGATGTTTCGGTCGTGCTCGATTGCAGACTCTCTCAGTGCAGCTACCGTGATACATCTCCAATTTGGCAGAGAGGTTTGCACTCTGGTCCTCAATGCCTCCTTTAGTCCGTTAATTAATAGAGACAGCTACCTGCCTGTGGTTGGCATTTTCTTTGATATCCTCTATCCCAGTGTATCTAGCCATTTCCTGTAGAGCTCTATGGAAATACTCGGATGCTGTTTCACTCTATTTCTGTCTTATGGAGAAAATTTTGTTCCATTTAACAACAGTGGGGAAATACAATCCTAATTGTATATTAATTTGCCTTACATTCTCCTGGCTGTACTCATCAGTGAGAGACACTTCTACATCTAGTTTGCAGTCAGTTATGAATTTTGCGATGTCAATATTAGAGGGTAGGCTTGCTCTTAACACTATCCGCCAATCTTTGTTTGTGGGCTCATGGGCATTACCCAATTCTTTTATAAATTTCTGGCATCTGACTAGATCCTTTCTGGGATTGGCGAATTCTGACATAATTGACCTCAGTTCTGTTCGGGACCAGGGACAATGCATTGCAATGTTCCCGTTGGGGGTTACTCCCTGATTATCAGTTCTCCCATTGGGGACTGCAATCACCACTGACTGGGTTTAACTCAACCACTTCATTTCTGTTTGTCTCTATAATACGGGGGGCTACTGTCTCTGCATAATGGACGGTCCCATACTTACCAGTGGATATGACCTCACGCCCCTCTACTGGAGGGCACAGTCACCACTCTTACTGGTTGGGCCGTGCCCACCTGAGTGTTCTGTATGGTAGTTGCTAGGGAGAGTGCTGATATCATGCTAGGCTCGCCGTCTTCCTCACAACCTTGGGGAAAATTCAAAACAGGATACAATTTGCAAGGATTAGGATTAATACACTGATTATGCATGTTGCTATTATTTACCATTGTACCATTGGTTGTAGCTGGTTTCTCTCCATCGACATATGGCGTAGGTGGTGCGCTTGCAATCACATTCCTGTCAGGTTTGGAACTTGCTGTGCGAGCTAGCTTCCTTTGCACAACTCCCTCTTGTTGCCATATATTTAAACAGTCGTTATGTCTGATCCTTTGTTTCTTAGCTTTGATCAGACATATTCTATTCCTTACATTCTGCAGTACCTCTGGTTCAAAACTACCCATCCTAGGGAATGATGCCCTATCATCAGCAGTCATACATACCCATTCATCACAAAAAGCCTCTGCGTGTGGACCATACTTCCCACACATTATCAACCGAGCGGACCCTCTTGGCCTCAGCTCTCGAGCCGGTACCCTGACTGCCGAATGCCTCTCGCTTGTGCACTTGGCTCCCATTGTGGGCCTTTTATACACAATCCCCAAAGAAAAACAGTGAAAGTTCTTACCGAGCGCTTTCACTCGCTCCCGCCTCCGCTGGCCTGTACTACGACCCACTGTCAATAGTGGGATCGTGATGTACCCAACCTTAGGCTCCTACCAGACCCTTCAACACCGTGATTTCTTTCAGTGGAGGTTCTGTTGGAATATTTTTCTGAGAGAGCCAGCGAAAAATTCCTTTTCGGTATCTTTCCACTGGAATTTTTGTAGGATGAGAAACAACTTATCGATCACCCTTTCCAGTGAACGCCCACCAGGGAGATTTCCTGAGAAACTCAGCGAAAACCCCTTTGATTACACAAATCACATCTGGGTATGCTCTACAAAGCGCATATGACACAACTGCGCAAAATAACGCAAATGGTATCACGTTGCGCCGCATATAACACACGGACGCACGGTCCAATCGCGCGGCCTATAGATACTTGTTATCTATATGCCCTACGATCATGGGAGTCGAATTCACAAGCTGCGCTCCTCAGCCGGAGCGTAACACAAAAACCTTAAACTTCACAATCTACTTATCACGCTGCTTTGCACGTTTTAAATCACACACTACGTGCTTCAATCCACTTAGTCAATATGTAAGGTTGCGATCCTTCACACGCCGCGAGCCTCTGCTAACTCAGCATCTTCCCCGGGGGTTCCCAATTTTCTGGGGTTCAATACGTCCACTCCTACTTTCACTCACACAAATACACTGTGTTTTTCTGTACAGAAAAATATCACTCCCTTTGATTGATAGCCTATCCCAGAGGTAGTACAGTTTAAACAAAATATTATAATAATCTGCTTTTAAAATCGGATAGCTATTTGCTATTGTATAAATAAGATTTTACTCACCGGTAAATCTATTTCTCGTAGTCCGTAGTGGATGCTGGGAACTCCGTAAGGACCATGGGGAATAGACGGGCTCCGCAGGAGACTGGGCACTCTAAAAGAAAGATTAGGTACTATCTGGTGTGCACTGGCTCCTCCCTCTATGCCCCTCCTCCAGACCTCAGTTAGGATACTGTGCCCGGAAGAGCTGACACAATAAGGAAGGATTTTGAATCCCGGGTAAGACTCATACCAGCCACACCAATCACACCGTATAACTCGTGATACTATACCCAGTTAACAGTATGAAATATAACTGAGCCTCTCAACAGATGGCTCAACAATAACCCTTTAGTTAGGCAATAACTATATACAAGTATTGCAGACAATCCGCACTTGGGATGGGCGCCCAGCATCCACTACGGACTACGAGAAATAGATTTACGGTGAGTAAAATCTTATTTTCTCTGACGTCCTAGTGGATGCTGGGAACTCCGTAAGGACCATGGGGATTATACCAAAGCTCCCAAACGGGCGGGAGAGTGCGGATGACTCTGCAGCACCGAATGAGAGAACTCAAGGTCCTCCTCAGCCAGGGTATCAAATTTGTAGAATTTAGCAAACGTGTTTGCCCCTGACCAAGTTGCAGCTCGGCAAAGTTGTAAAGCCGAGACCCCTCGGGCAGCCGCCCAAGATGAGCCCACTTTCCTCGTGGAATGGGCTGTTACTGATTTAGGATGCGGCAATCCAGCCGCAGAATGCTCCAGCTGAATTGTGCTACAAATTCAGCGAGCAATAGTCTGCTTAGAAGCAGGAGCACCTATTTTGTTGGGTGCCTACAGGATAAAAAACGAGTCAGTTTTCCTGACTCCAGCCATCCTGGAAATATAAATTTTGAAGGCCCTGACTACGTCCAGTAACTTGGAATCTTCCAAGTCCCTAGTAGCCGCAGGCACTACAATAGGTTGGTTCAAGTGAAAAGCTGATACCACCTTAGGGAGAAACTGGGGACGAGTCCTCAATTCTGCCCTATTCATATGGAAAATCAGATAAGGGCTTTTACATGACAAAGCCGCCAATTCTGACACACGCCTGGCCGAAGCCAAGGCCAATAACATGACCACTTTCCACGTGAGATATTTCAAATCCACAGTTTTAAGTGGCTCCAACCAATGTGATTTTAAGAAACTCAACACCACGTTGAGATCCCAAGGTGCCACAGAAGGCACAAAAAAGGGGCTGAATATGTAGCACTCCCTTTACAAATGTCTGAACTCCAGGCAGTGAAGCCAGTTCTTTCTGGAAGAAAATCGACAGAGCCAAAATCTGGACCTTAATGGAACCCAAATTTAGGCCCATAGTCACTCCTGACTGTAGGAAGTGCAGAAAACGACCCAGCTGAAATTCCTCTGTTGGGGCCTTCCTGGCCTCACACCACGCAACATATTTTCGCCAAATACGGTGATAATGGTTTGCGGTTACTTCTTTCCTGGCTTTTATCAGCGTAGGAATGACTTCCTCCGGAATGCCCTTTTGCTTTAGGATCCGGAATTCAACCGCCATGCCGTCCAACGCAGCCGCGGTAAGTCTTGGAACAGACAGGGCCCCTGCTGTAGCAGATCCTGTCTGAGCGGTAGAGGCCATGGGTCCTCTGATATTATTTCTTGAAGTTCTGGGTACCAAGCTCTTCTTGGCCCATCCGGAACCACGAGTATCATTCTTACTCCTCGTTTTCTTATTATTCTCAGTACCTTTGGTATGAGAGGCAGAGGAGGGAATACATAAACCGACTGGTACACCCACAGTGTCACTAGAGCGTCCACAGCTATTGCCTGAGGGTCCCTTGACCTGGCGCAATATCTAGTTTTTTTGTTTAGGCGGGACGCCATCATGTCCACCTGTGGCCTTTCCCAACGGTTTACCAACAGTTGGAAGACTTCTGGATGAAGTCCCCACTCTCCCGGGTGTCGGTCGTGTCTGCTGAGGAAGTCTGCTTCCCAGTTGTCCACTCCCGGAATGAACACTGCTGACAGTGCTAAGACGTGATTTTCCGCCCATCGGAGAATCCTTGTGGCTTCTGCCATCGCCATCCTGCTTCTTGTGCCGCCCTGTCGGTTTACATGGGCGACTGCCGTAATGTTGTCTGATTGGATCAGTACCGGCTGGTTTTGAAACAGAGGCCTTGCCAGACTTAGGGCATTGTAAATGGCCCTCAGTTCCAGAATATTTATGTGTAGGTACGACTCCTGACTTGACCAAAGTCCTTGGAAATTTCTTCCCTGTGTGACTGCCCCCCAGCCTCGAAGGCTGGCATCCGTGGTTACCAGGACCCAGTCCTGTATGCCGAATCTGCGGCCCTCTTGAAGATGAGCACTCTGCAGCCACCACAGTAGAGATACACTGGTCCTTGGAGACAGGGTTATCAGCCGATGCATCTGAAGATGCGATTCCGACCACTTGTCCAAGAGGTCCCACTGAAAAGTTCTTGCATGGAACCTGCCGAATGGAATTTTGCTTCGTAAGAAGCTACCATTTTTCCCAGGACTCGTGTGCAGTGATGCACCGATACCTGTTTTGGTATCAGGAGGTCTCTGACTAGAGATGACAGCTCCTTGGCTTTCTCCTGCGGGAGAAACACTTTTTTCTGTTCTGTGTCCAGTAGTGATGAGCGGGTTCGGTTCCTCAGAATCCGAACCCCCCCGAACTTCAGCCTTTTTACACTGGTCCGAGGCAGACTCGGATCTTCCCGCCTTGCTCGGTTAACCCGAGCGCGCCCGAACGTCATCATCCCGCTGTCGGATTCTCGCGAGGCTCGGATTCTATCGCGAGACTCGGATTCTATATAAGGAGCCGCGCGTCGCCGCCATTTTCACACGTGCATTGAGATTGATAGGGAGAGGACGTGGCTGGCGTCCTCTCCGTTTAGAATAGAAATAGATAGAGAGTGAGAGTGAGACACTTGATTTACTGGAGCTTAGGAGTACTCAGAGAGTGCAGAGTTTACTAGTGACTGACCAGTGACCACCAGTGCAGTTTTATTATTATTTAATATAATCCGTTCTCTGCCTGAAAAAAAACGATACACAGTGACACAGTATACCATATCTGTGCTCAGCCTCAGTGTGCTGCATCATCTATGTATATCTGACTGTGCTGAGTGCTCACTGCTCACACAGCTTAATTGTGGGGGAGACTGGGGAGCAGTTATAGCAGGAGTACATTAACAGTGCACACTTTTGCTGCCAGAGTGCCACTGCCAGTGTGACTGACCAGTGACCACTGACCACCAGTATATTGTGATTGTCTGCCTGAAAAAGTTAAACACTCGTCGTGTGGTGTTTTTATTCTATAAACGCATTCTGCTGACAGTGTCCAGCAGGTCCGTCATTATATAATATATACCTGTCCGGCTGCAGTAGTGATATATATATATTTTTTATATCATTATCATCCAGTCTATATTAGCAGCAGACGCAGTACGGTAGTCCACGGCTGTAGCTACCTCTGTGTCGGCAGTCGCTCGTCCATCCATAATTGTATACCACCTACCTGTTGTGTTTTTTTTTTCTATCTTCTTGATACTAGTAGCTTACTTTAGGAGTCTGCAGTGCTGACAGTGTCCAGCAGGTCCGTCATTATATAATATATACCTGTCCGGCTGCAGTAGTGATATATATATATTTTTTATATCATTATCATCCAGTCTATATTAGCAGCAGACGCAGTACGGTAGTCCACGGCTGTAGCTACCTCTGTGTCGGCAGTCGCTCGTCCATCCATAATTGTATACCACCTACCTGTGGTGTTTTTTTTTTTCTATCTTCTTGATACTACTAGTAGCTTACTTTAGGAGTCTGCAGTGCTGACAGTGTCCAGCAGGTCCGTCATTATATAATATATACCTGTCCGGCTGCAGTAGTGATATATATATATTTTTTATATCATTATCATCCAGTCTATATTAGCAGCAGACGCAGTACGGTAGTCCACGGCTGTAGCTACCTCTGTGTCGGCAGTCGCTCGTCCATCCATAATTGTATACCACCTACCTGTTGTGTTTTTTTTTTTCTATCTTCTTGATACTAGTAGCTTACTTTAGGAGTCTGCAGTGCTGACAGTGTACAGCAGGTCCGTCATTATATAATATATACCTGTCCGGCTGCAGTAGTGATATATATATATATATTTTTTATATCATTATCATCCAGTCTATATTAGCAGCAGACGCAGTACGGTAGTCCACGGCTGTAGCTACCTCTGTGTCGGCAGTCGCTCGTCCATCCATAAGTATACTAGTATCCATCCATCTCCATTGTTTACCTGAGGTGCCTTTTAGTTGTGCCTATTAAAATATGGAGAACAAAAATGTTGAGGTTCCAAAAATAGGGAAAGATCAAGATCGACTTCCACCTCGTGCTGAAGCTGCTGCCACTAGTCATGGCCGAGACGATGAAATGCCATCAACGTCGTCTGCCAAGGCCGATGCCCAATGTCATAGTACAGAGCATGTAAAATCCAAAACACCAAATATCAGTAAAAAAAGGACTCAAAAATCTAAAATAAAATTGTCGGAGGAGAAGCGTAAACTTGCCAATATGCCATTTACCACACGGAGTGGCAAGGAACGGCTGAGGCCCTGGCCTATGTTCATGGCTAGTGGTTCAGCTTCACATGAGGATGGAAGCACTCAGCCTCTCGCTAGAAAAATGAAAAGACTCAAGCTGGCAAAAGCACAGCAAAGAACTGTGCGTTCTTCGAAATCACAAATCCACAAGGAGAGTCCAATTGTGTCGTTTGCGATGCCTGACCTTCCCAACACTGGACGTGAAGATTATGCGCCTTCCACCATTTGCACGCCCCCTGCAAGTGCTGGAAGGAGCACCCGCAGTCCAGTTCCTGATAGTCAGATTGAAGATGTCAGTGTTGAAGTACACCAGGATGAGGAGGATATGGGTGTTGCTGGCGCTGGGGAGGAAATTGACCAAGAGGATTCTGATGGTGAGGTGGTTTGTTTAAGTCAGGCACCCGGGGAGACACCTGTTGTCCGTGGGAGGAATAGGGCCATTGACATGCCTGGTGAAAATACCAAAAAAATCAGCTCTTCGGTGTGGAAGTATTTCAACAGAAATGCGGACAACATTTGTCAAGCCGTGTGTTGCCTTTGTCAAGCTGTAATAAGTAGGGGTAAGGACGTTAACCACCTCGGAACATCCTCCCTTATACGTCACCTGCAGCGCATTCATCATAAGTCAGTGACAAGTTCAAAAACTTTGGGCGACAGCGGAAGCAGTCCACTGACCAGTAAATCCCTTCCTCTTGTAACCAAGCTCACGCAAACCACCCCACCAACTCCCTCAGTGTCAATTTCCTCCTTCCCCAGGAATGCCAATAGTCCTGCAGGCCATGTCACTGGCAATTCTGACGAGTCCTCTCCTGCCTGGGATTCCTCCGATGCATCCTTGCGTGTAACGCCTACTGCTGCTGGCGCTGCTGTTGTTGCTGCTGGGAGTCGATGGTCATCCCAGAGGGGAAGTCGTAAGACCACTTTTACTACTTCCACCAAGCAATTGACTGTCCAACAGTCCTTTGCGAGGAAGATGAAATATCACAGCAGTCATCCTGCTGCAAAGCGGATAACTGAGGCCTTGGCATCCTGGGAAGTGAGAAACGTGGTTCCTGTATCCATCATTACTGCAGAGCCAACTAGAGACTTGTTGGAGGTACTGTGTCCCCGGTACCAAATACCATCTAGGTTCCATTTCTCTAGGCAGGCGATACCGAAAATGTACACAGACCTCAGAAAAAGACTCACCAGTGTCCTAAAAAATGCAGTTGTACCCAATGTCCACTTAACCACGGACATGTGGACAAGTGGAGCAGGGCAGGCTCAGGACTATATGACTGTGACAGCCCACTGGGTAGATGTATGGACTCCCGCCGCAAGAACAGCAGCGGCGGCACCAGTAGCAGCATCTCGCAAACGCCAACTCTTTCCTAGGCAGGCTACGCTTTGTATCACCGCTTTCCAGAATACGCACACAGCTGAAAACCTCTTACGGCAACTGAGGAAGATCATCGCGGAATGGCTTACCCCAATTGGACTCTCCTGTGGATTTGTGGCATCGGACAACGCCAGCAATATTGTGTGTGCATTAAATCTGGGCAAATTCCAGCACGTCCCATGTTTTGCACATACCTTGAATTTGGTGGTGCAGAATTATTTAAAAAACGAGAGGGGCGTGCAAGAGATGCTGTCGGTGGCCAGAAGAATTGCGGGACACTTTCGGCGTACAGGCACCACGTACAGAAGACTGGAGCACCACCAAAAACGCCTGAACCTGCCCTGCCATCATCTGAAGCAAGAAGTGGTAACGAGGTGGAATTCAACCCTCTATATGCTTCAGAGGTTGGAGGAGCAGCAAAAGGCCATTCAAGCCTATACAACTGAGCACGATATAGGAGGTGGAATGCACCTGTCTCAAGCGCAGTGGAGAATGATTTCAACGTTGTGCAAGGTTCTGCAACCTTTTGAACTTGCCACACGTGAAGTCAGTTCAGACACTGCCAGCCTGAGTCAGGTCATTCCCCTCATCAGGCTTTTGCAGAAGAAGCTGGAGACATTGAAGGAGGAGCTAACACAGAGCGATTCCGCTAGGCATGTGGGACTTGTGGATGGAGCCCTTAATTCGCTTAACAAGGATTCACGGGTGGTCAATCTGTTGAAATCAGAGCACTACATTTTGGCCACCGTGCTCGATCCTAGATTTAAAACCTACCTTGGATCTCTCTTTCCGGCAGACACAAGTCTGCTGGGGTTCAAAGAACTGCTGGTGACAAAATTGTCAAGTCAAGCGGAACGCGACCTGTCAACATCTCCTCCTTCACATTCTCCCGCAACTGGGGGTGCGAGGAAAAGGCTCAGAATTCCGAGCCCACCCGCTGGCGGTGATGCAGGGCAGTCTGGAGCGACTGCTGATGCTGACATCTGGTCCGGACTGAAGGACCTGACAACGATTACGGACATGTCGTCTACTGTCACTGCATATGATTCTCTCCCCATTGAAAGAATGGTGGATGATTATATGAGTGACCGCATCCAAGTAGGCACGTCACACAGTCCGTACTTATACTGGCAGGAAAAAGAGGCAATTTGGAGGCCCTTGCACAAACTGGCTTTATTCTACCTAAGTTGCCCTCCCACAAGTGTGTACTCCGAAAGAGTGTTTAGTGCCGCCGCTCACCTTGTCAGCAATCGGCGTACGAGGTTACATCCAGAAAATGTGGAGAAGATGATGTTCATTAAAATGAATTATAATCAATTCCTCCGTGGAGACATTCACCAGCAGCAATTGCCTCCACAAAGTACACAGGGAGCTGAGATGGTGGATTCCAGTGGGGACGAATTGATAATCTGTGAGGAGGGGGATGTACACGGTGATATATCGGAGGATGATGATGAGGTGGACATCTTGCCTCTGTAGAGCCAGTTTGTGCAAGGAGAGATTAATTGCTTCTTTTTTGGTGGGGGTCCAAACCAACCCGTCATTTCAGTCACAGTCGTGTGGCAGACCCTGTCACTGAAATGATGGGTTGGTTAAAGTGTGCATGTCCTGTTTATACAACATAAGGGTGGGTGGGAGGGCCCAAGGACAATTCCATCTTGCACCTCTTTTTTCTTTCATTTTTCTTTGCGTCATGTGCTGTTTGGGGAGTAGTATTTGGAAGGGCCATCCTGCGTGACACTGCAGTGCCACTCCTAGATGGGCCAGGTGTTTGTGTCGGCCACTTGGGTCGCTTATCTTAGTCACACAGCTACCTCATTGCGCATCTTTTTTTTCTTCTTTGCGTCATGTGCTGTTTGGGGAGTCGTTTTTTGAAGGGCCATCCTGCGTGACACTGCAGTGCCACTCCTAGATGGGCCAGGTGTTTGTGTCGGCCACTAGGGTCGCTTAGCTTAGTCACACAGCTACCTCATTGCGCCTCTTTTTTTCTTTGCGTCATGTGCTGTTTGGGGGGTGTTTTTTGGAAGGGCCATCCTGCGTGACACTGCAGTGCCACTCCTAGATGGGCCAGGTGTTTGTGTCGGCCACTAGGGTCGCTTAGCTTACTCACACAGCTACCTCATTGCGCCTCTTTTTTTCTTTGCGTCATGTGCTGTTTGGGGAGTAGTTTTTTGAAGGGCCATCCTGCGTGACACTGCAGTGCCACTCCTAGATGGGCCAGGTGTTTGTGTCGGCCACTAGGGTCGCTTAGCTTAGTCACACAGCTACCTCATTGCGCCTCTTTTTTTCTTTGCGTCATGTGCTGTTTGGGGGGTGTTTTTTGGAAGGGCCATCCTGCGTGACACTGCAGTGCCACTCCTAGATGGGCCAGGTGTTTGTGTCGGCCACTTGGGTCGCTTATCTTAGTCACACAGCTACCTCATTGCGCCTCTTTTTTTCTTTGCGTCATGTGCTGTTTGTGGGGTGTTTTTTGGAAGGGCCATCCTGCGTGACACTGCAGTGCCACTCCTAGATGGGCCAGGTGTTTGTGTCGGCCACTTGGGTCGCTTATCTTAGTCACACAGCTACCTCATTGCGCCTCTTTTTTTCTTTGCGTCATGTGCTGTTTGGGGGGTGTTTTTTGGAAGGGCCATCCTGCGTGACACTGCAGTGCCACTCCTAGATGGGCCAGGTGTTTGTGTCGGCCACTAGGGTCGCTTATCTTAGTCACACAGCTACCTCATTGCGCATCTTTTTTTTCTTTTTTGCGTCATGTGCTGTTTGGGGAGTAGTTTTTTGAAGGGCCATCCTGCGTGACACTGCAGTGCCACTCCTAGTTGGGCCAGGTGTTTGTGTCGGCCACTAGGGTCGCTTAGCTTAGTCACACAGCTACCTCATTGCGCCTCTTTTTTTCTTTGCGTCATGTGCTGTTTGGGGGGGTGTTTTTTGGAAGGGCCATCCTGCGTGACACTGCAGTGCCACTCCTGGATGGGCCAGGTGTTTGTGTCGGCCACTTGGGTCGCTTAGCTTAGCCACACAGCTACCTCATTGCACCTCTTTTTTTCTTTGCGTCATGTGCTGTTTGGGGAGTAGTTTTTTGAAGGGCCATCCTGCGTGACACTGCAGTGCCACTCCTAGATGGGCCAGGTGTTTGTGTCGGCCACTTGGGTCGCTGAGCTTAGTCATCCAGCGACCTCGGTGCAAATTTTAGGACTAAAAATAATATTGTGAGGTGTGAGGTGTTCAGAATAGACTGAAAATGAGTGGAAATTATGGTTATTGAGGTTAATAATACTTTGGGATCAAAATGACCCCCAAATTCTATGATTTAAGCTGTTTTTTAGGGTTTTTTGAAAAAACACCCGAATCCAAAACACACCCGAATCCGACAAAAAAAAATTCGGTGAGGTTTTGCCAAAACGCGTTCGAACCCAAAACACGGCCGCGGAACCGAACCCAAAACCACAACACAAAACCCAAAAAATTTCCGGTGCTCATCACTAGTGTCCAGAACCATCCCCAGGAACAGCAGGCGTGTGGTAGGAACCAGCTGTGACATTGGAATGTATAGAATCCATCCGTGCTGTTGTAGCACTTCCAGAGATAGTGCTACTCCGACCAACAACTGCTCCATGGACCTCGCCTTTATAAGGAGATCATCCAAGTACAGGATAATTATAACTCCCTTTTTTCGAAGGAGTATCATCATTTCTGCCATTACCTTGGTGCCGTTGACAGTCCAAACGGCAGTGTTTGGAATTGGTAATGGCAATCCTGTACCACAAATCTGAGGTACTCCTGGTGAGGATGGTAAATGGGGACATGTAGGTAAGCATCCTTGATGTCCAGGGATACCATGTAATCCCCCTCCTCCAGGCTTGCAATAACCGCCCTGAGCGATTCCATCTTGAACTTGAATTTTTTTATGTATGTGTTCAAGGACTTCAAATTTAAAATAGATCTCACCGAACCGTCCGGTTTCGGTACCACAAACAGTGTGGAATAGTAACCCCGTCCTTGTTGAAGTAGGGGCACCTTGACTATCACCTGCTGGGAATACAGCTTGTGAATTGCCTCTAGCACAGCCTCCCTGCCTGAGGGAGTTGTCGGCAAGGCAGATTTGAGAAAACGGCGGGGGGGAGACGCCTCGAATTCCAGCCTGTACCCCTGAGATACTACTTGAAGGATCCAGGGATCCACCTGTGAGCGAGCCCACTGATCGCTGAAATTTTTGAGGCGGCCCCCCACCATACCTGGCTACGCCTGTGGAGCCCCCGCGTCATGCGGTGGACTCAGAGGAAGCGGGGGAAGAATTTTGATTCTGGGAACTGGCTGACTGGTGCAGCTTTTTCCCTCTTCCCTCGTCTCTGTGCAGAAAGGAAGCGCCTTTGACCCGCTTGCTTTTCTGAAGCCAAAAGGACTGTACCTGATAATACAGTGCTTTCTTAGGCTGTGAGGAAACCTGAGGTAAAATTTTGTCTTCCCAGCTGTTGCTGTGGATACGAGGTCCCAGAGACCATCCCCAAACAATTCCTCACCCTTATAAGGCTCTATGTGCCTTTTAAAGTCAGCATCACCTGTCCAGTGTCGGGTCTCTAATACCCTCCTGACAGAATGGACATTGCATTAATTCAGGATGCCAGCCGGCAAAATATTCCTCTGTGCATCCTTCATATATAAGACGACGTCTTTAATATGCTCTTATGTTAGCAAACTAGTATCCCTGTTTGACAGGGTCACAGACCACGCTGCAGCAGCAATATCTGCAGGTCTCAGTCTAGTACCTGAGTGTGTAAATACAGACTTCAGGATAGCCTCCTGCTTTTTATCAGCAGGTACCTTCAAAGTGGCCGTATCCTAAGACGGCAGTGCCACTTTTTTTGACAAACGTGTGAGCGCCTTATCCACCCTAGGGGATATCTAACTTATCCTCTGGCGGGAAAAGGTACGCCATCAGTAACTTTTTAGAAATTACCAGTTTCTTATCGGGGGAACCCACGCTTTTTCACACTTCATTCACTCATTTGATGGGGGAACAAAACACTGGCTGCTTTTTCTCCCCAAACATAAAACCCTTTTTTAGTGGTACTTGGGTTAATGTCAGAAATGTGTAACACATTTTTTATTGCCGGGATCATGTAACGGATGTTCCTAGTGGATTGTGTATATGTCTCAACCTCGTCGACACTGGAGTCAGACTCCGCGTCGACATCTGTGTCTGCCATCTGAGGGAGCGGGCGTTTTTGAGCCCCTGATGGCCTTTGAGACGCCTGGGCAGGCGCGGGCTGAGAAGCCGGCTGTCCCATAGCTGTTACGTCATCCAGCCTTTTATGTAAGGAGTTGACACTGTCGGTTAATACCTTCCACCTATCCATCCACTCTGGTGTCGGCCCACAGGGGGCGACATCCCATTTATCGGCATCTGCTCCGCCTCCACATAAGCCTCCACATCAAACATGTCGACACAGCCGTACCGACACACCGCACACACACAGGGAATGCTCTGACTGAGGACAGGACCCCACACAGCCCTTTGGGGAGACAGAGAGAGAGTATGCCAGCACACACCAGAGCGCTATATAATGTAGGGATAAACACTATCACTGAGTGAATTTTCCCCAATAGCTGCTTGTATAAACAATATTGCGCCTAAATTTAGTGCCCCCCCTCTCTTTTTAACCCTTTGAGCCTGAAAACTACAGGGGAGAGCCTGGGGAGCTGTCTTCCAGCTACACTGTGAAGAGAAAATGGCGCCAGTGTGCCGAGGGAGATAGCTCCGCCCCTTTTTCACAGACTTTTCTCCCGCTTTTTTATGGATTCTGGCAGGGGTAATTATCACATATATAGCCTCTGGGGCTATATATTAGAGATGAGCGCCGGAAATTTTTCGGGTTTTGTGTTTTGGTTTTGGGTTCGGTTCCGCGGCCGTGTTTTGGGTTCGACCGCGTTTTGGCAAAACCTCACCGAATTTTTTTTGTCGGATTCGGGTGTGTTTTGGATTTGGGTGTTTTTTTCAAAAAACACTAAAAAACAGCTTAAATCATAGAATTTGGGGGTCATTTTGATCCCAAAGTATTATTAACCTCAAAAACCATAATTTACACTCATTTTCAGTCTATTCTGAATACCTCACACCTCACAATATTATTTTTAGTCCTAAAATTTGCACCTAGGTCGCTGGATGACTAAGCTAAGCGACCCTAGTGGCCGACACAAACACCGGGCCCATCTAGGAGTGTCACTGCAGTGTCACGCAGGATGTCCCTTCCAAAAAACCCTCCCCAAACAGCACATGACGCAAAGAAAAAAAGAGGCGCAATGAGGTAGCTGTGTGAGTAAGATAAGCGACCCTAGTGGCCGACACAAACACCGGGCCCATCTAGGAGTGTCACTGCAGTGTCACGCAGGATGTCCCTTCCAAAAAACCCTCCCCAAACAGCACATGACGCAAAGAAAAAAAGAGGCGCAATGAGGTAGCTGTGTGAGTAAGATAAGCGACCCTAGTGGCCGACACAAACACCGGGCCCATCTAGGAGTGTCACTGCAGTGTCACGCAGGATGTCCCTTCCAAAAAACCCTCCCCAAACAGCACATGACGCAAAGAAAAAAAGAGGCGCAATGACGTAGCTGTGTGAGTAAGATAAGCGACCCTAGTGGCCGACACAAACACCGGGCCCATCTAGGAGTGGCACTGCAGTGTCACGCAGGATGTCCCTTCCAAAAAACCCTCCCCAAACAGCACATGACGCAAAGAAAAAAAGAGGCGCAATGAGGTAGCTGTGTGAGTAAGATAAGCGACCCTAGTGGCCGACACAAACACCTGGCCCATCTAGGAGTGGCACTGCAGTGTCACGCAGGATGGCCCTTCCAAAAAACACTCCCCAAACAGCACATGACGCAAAGAAAAATGAAAGAAAAAAGAGGTGCAAGATGGAATTGTCCTTGGGCCCTCCCACCCACCCTTACGTTGTATAAACAGGACATGCACACTTTAACCAACCCATCATTTCAGTGACAGGGTCTGCCACACGACTGTGACTGATATGACGGGTTGGTTTGGACCCCCACCAAAAAAGAAGCAATTAATCTCTCCTTGCACAAACTGGCTCTACAGAGGCAAGATGTCCACCTCATCATCATCCTCCGATATATCACCGTGTACATCCCCCTCCTCACAGATTATCAATTCGTCCCCACTGGAATCCACCATCTCAGCTCCCTGTGTACTTTGTGGAGGCAATTGCTGCTGGTCAATGTCTCCGCGGAGGAATTGATTATAATTCATTTTAATGAACATCATCTTCTCCACATTTTCTGGATGTAACCTCGTACGCCGATTGCTGACAAGGTGAGCGGCGGCACTAAACACTCTTTCGGAGTACACACTTGTGGGAGGGCAACTTAGGTAGAATAAAGCCAGTTTGTGCAAGGGCCTCCAAATTGCCTCTTTTTCCTGCCAGTATAAGTACGGACTGTGTGACGTGCCTACTTGGATGCGGTCACTCATATAATCCTCCACCATTCTTTCAATGTTGAGAGAATCATATGCAGTGACAGTAGACGACATGTCCGTAATCGTTGTCAGGTCCTTCAGTCCGGACCAGATGTCAGCATCAGCAGTCGCTCCAGACTGCCCTGCATCACCGCCAGCGGGTGGGCTCGGAATTCTGAGCCTTTTCCTCGCACCCCCAGTTGCGGGAGAATGTGAAGGAGGAGATGTTGACAGGTCGCGTTCCGCTTGACTTGACAATTTTCTCACCAGCAGGTCTTTCAACCCCAGCAGACTTGTGTCTGCCGGAAAGAGAGATCCAAGGTAGGCTTTAAATCTAGGATCGAGCACGGTGGCCAAAATGTAGTGCTCTGATTTCAACAGATTGACCACCCGTGAATCCTTGTTAAGCGAATTAAGGGCTCCATCCACAAGTCCCACATGCCTAGCGGAATCGCTCCGTGTTAGCTCCTCCTTCAATGTCTCCAGCTTCTTCTGCAAAAGCCTGATGAGGGGAATGACCTGACTCAGGCTGGCAGTGTCTGAACTGACTTCACGTGTGGCAAGTTCAAAGGGCATCAGAACCTTGCACAACGTTGAAATCATTCTCCACTGCGCTTGAGACAGGTGCATTCCACCTCCTATATCGTGCTCAATTGTATAGGCTTGAATGGCCTTTTGCTGCTCCTCCAACCTCTGAAGCATATAGAGGGTTGAATTCCACCTCGTTACCACTTCTTGCTTCAGATGATGGCAGGGCAGGTTCAGTAGTTTTTGGTGGTGCTCCAGTCTTCTGTACGTGGTGCCTGTACGCCGAAAGTGTCCCGCAATTCTTCTGGCCACCGACAGCATCTCTTGCACGCCCCTGTCGTTTTTTTAAAAATTCTGCACCACCAAATTCAAGGTATGTGCAAAACATGGGACGTGCTGGAATTTGCCCAGATTTAATGCACACACAATATTGCTGGCGTTGTCCGATGCCACAAATCCACAGGAGAGTCCAATTGGGGTAAGCCATTCCGCGATGATCTTCCTCAGTTGCCGTAAGAGGTTTTCAGCTGTGTGCGTATTCTGGAAACCGGTGATACAAAGTGTAGCCTGCCTAGGAAAGAGTTGGCGTTTGCGAGATGCTGCTACTGGTGCCGCCGCTGCTGTTCTTGCGGCGGGAGTCCATACATCTACCCAGTGGGCTGTCACAGTCATATAGTCCTGACCCTGCCCTGCTCCACTTGTCCACATGTCCGTGGTTAAGTGGACATTGGGTACAACTGCATTTTTTAGGACACTGGTGAGTCTTTTTCTGACGTCCGTGTACATTCTCGGTATCGCCTGCCTAGAGAAGTGGAACCTAGATGGTATTTGGTAACGGGGGCACACTGCCTCAATAAATTGTCTAGTTCCCTGTGAACTAACGGCGGATACCGGACGCACGTCTAACACCAACATAGTTGTCAAGGCCTCAGTTATCCGCTTTGCAGCAGGATGACTGCTGTGATATTTCATCTTCCTCGCAAAGGACTGTTGAACAGTCAATTGCTTACTGGAAGTAGTACAAGTGGGCTTACGACTTCCCCTCTGGGATGACCATCGACTCCCAGCAGCAACAACAGCAGCGCCAGCAGCAGTAGGCGTTACACGCAAGGATGCATCGGAGGAATCCCAGGCAGGAGAGGACTCGTCAGAATTGCCAGTGACATGGCCTGCAGGACTATTGGCATTCCTGGGGAAGGAGGAAATTGACACTGAGGGAGTTGGTGGGGTGGTTTGCGTGAGCTTGGTTACAAGAGGAAGGGATTTACTGGTCAGTGGACTGCTTCCGCTGTCGCCCAAAGTTTTTGAACTTGTCACTGACTTATTATGAATGCGCTGCAGGTGACGTATAAGGGAGGATGTTCCGAGGTGGTTAACGTCCTTACCCCTACTTATTACAGCTTGACAAAGGCAACACATGGCTTGACACCTGTTGTCCGCATTTCTGTTGAAATACTTCCACACCGAAGAGCTGATTTTTTTGGTATTTTCACCAGGCATGTCAGTGGCCATATTCCTCCCACGGACAACAGGTGTCTCCCCGGGTGCCTGACTTAAACAAACCACCTCACCATCAGAATCCTCCTGGTCAATTTCCTCCCCAGCGCCAGCAACACCCATATCCTCCTCATCCTGGTGTACTTCAACACTGACATCTTCAATCTGACTATCAGGAACTGGACTGCGGGTGCTCCTTCCAGCACTTGCAGGGGGCGTGCAAATGGTGGAAGGCGCATGCTCTTCACGTCCAGTGTTGGGAAGGTCAGGCATCGCAACCGACACAATTGGACTCTCCTTGTGGATTTGGGATTTCGAAGAACGCACAGTTCTTTGCGGTGCTTTTGCCAGCTTGAGTCTTTTCAGTTTTCTAGCGAGAGGCTGAGTGCTTCCATCCTCATGTGAAGCTGAACCACTAGCCATGAACATAGGCCAGGGCCTCAGCCGTTCCTTGCCACTCCGTGTGGTAAATGGCATATTGGCAAGTTTACGCTTCTCCTCCGACAATTTTATTTTAGGTTTTGGAGTCCTTTTTTTACTGATATTTGGTGTTTTGGATTTGACATGCTCTGTACTATGACATTGGGCATCGGCCTTGGCAGACGACGTTGCTGGCATTTCATCGTCTCGGCCATGACTAGTGGCAGCAGCTTCAGCACGAGGTGGAAGTGGATCTTGATCTTTCCCTAATTTTGGAACCTCAACATTTTTGTTCTCCATATTTTAATAGGCACAACTAAAAGGCACCTCAGGTAAACAATGGAGATGGATGGATACTAGTATACAATTATGGATGGACTGCCGAGTGCCGACACAGAGGTAGCTACAGCCGTGGACTACCGTACTGTACTGTGTCTGCTGCTAATATAGACTGGATGATAATGAGATGTAGTATGTATAAAGAAGAAAGAAAAAAAAAACCACGGGTAGGTGGTATACAATTATGGATGGACTGCCGAGTGCCGACACAGAGGTAGCTACAGCCGTGGACTACCGTACTGTACTGTGTCTGCTGCTAATATAGACTGGATGATAATGAGATGTAGTATGTATAAAGAAGAAAGAAAAAAAAAAACCACGGGTAGGTGGTATACAATTATGGATGGACTGCCGAGTGCCGACACAGAGGTGGCTACAGCCGTGAACTACCGTACTGTGTCTGCTGCTAATATAGACTGGTTGATAATGAGATGTAGTATGTATAAAGAAGAAAGAAAAAAAAAACCACGGGTAGGTGGTATACAATTATGGATGGACTGCCGAGTGCCGACACAGAGGTAGCTACAGCCGTGGACTACCATACTGTACTGTGTCTGCTGCTAATATAGACTGGATGATAATGAGATGTAGTATGTATAAAGAAGAAAGAAAAATAAAAACCACGGGTAGGTGGTATACAATTATGGATGGACTGCCGAGTGCCGACACAGAGGTAGCTACAGCCGTGAACTACCGTACTGTGTCTGCTGCTAATATAGACTGGTTGATAATGAGACATAGTATCTATAAACAAGAAAGAAAAAAAAAACACGGGTAGGTGGTATACAATTATGGATGGACTGCCGAGTGCCGACACAGAGGTAGCTACAGCCATGGACTACCGTACTGTACTGTGTCTGCTGCTAATATAGACTGGATGATAATGAGATGTAGTATGTATAAAGAAGAAAAAAAAAAAACCACGGGTAGGTGGTATACAATTATGGATGGACTGCCGAGTGCCGACACAGAGGTAGCTACAGCCGTGGACTACCGTACTGTACTGTGTCTGCTGCTAATATAGACTGGATGATAATGAGATGTAGTATGTATAAAGAAGAAAGAAAAAAAAACCACGGGTAGGTGGTATACAATTATGGATGGACTGCCGAGTGCCGACACAGAGGTAGCTACAGCCGTGAACTACCGTACTGTGTCTGCTGCTAGTATAGACTGGATGATAAATAATGATATAAAAAATATATATATATCACTACTGCAGCCGGACAGGTATATATTATATAATGACGGACCTGCTGGACACTGTCAGCAGAATGAGTTTTTTAATTTTTATAGAATAAAAAAACACCACACAAGTCACACGACGAGTGTACTTTTTCAGGCAGACATTCAATCACAATATACTATACTGGTGGTCAGTGTGGTCAGGTCACTGGTCACAGTGGTCAGTGGTCAGTCACACTGGCAGTGGCACTCTGGCAGCAAAAGTGTGCACTGTTTAATATGTACTCCTGGCTCCTGCTATAACCTATAACTGCTCCCCAGTCTCCCCCACAATTAAGCTGTGTGAGCACAGTCAGATATTATACATAGATGATGCAGCACACTGGGCTGAGCACAGATATGGTATGTGAGTGTGACTGAGTCACTGTGTATCGTTTTTTTCAGGCAGAGAACAAGAACAGAACGGATTATTAAATAATAATAAATTATAAAACTGCACTGGTGGTCAGGTCACTGGTCATCAGTCACTAGTATAACTCCTCCTAAGCTCCAGTAAGTAAATGAAGTGTCTCACTCTCACTCTCCTATCTATTTTAATTTCTAAACGGAGAGGAAGCCAGCCACGTCCTCTCCCTATCAATCTCAATGCACGTGTGAAAATGGCCGCGACGCGCGGCTCCTTATATAGAATCCGAGTCTCGCGATAGAATCCGAGCCTCGCGAGAATCCGACAGCGTGATGATGACGTTCGGGCGCGCTCGGGTTAACCGAGCAAGGCGGGAAGATCCGAGTCGCTCGGACCCGTGTAAAAAAACATGAAGTTCGGGCGGGTTCGGATTCAGAGAAACCGAACCCGCTCATCTCTACTATATATTGTGATTATTTTGCCAGCCAAGGTGTTTTTATTGCTGCTCAGGGCGCCCCCCCCCCCCCCCAGCGCCCTGCACCTTCAGTGACCGGAGTGTGAAGTGTGTATGAGGAGCAATGGCGCACAGCTGCAGTGCTGTGCGCTACCTTGGTGAAGACTGAAGTCTTCTGCCGCCGATTTTCCGGACCATCTTCATGCTTCTGGCTCTGTAAGGGGGACGGCGGCGCGGCTCCGGGAACGAACACCAAGGACGGGTCCTGCGGTCGATCCCTCTGGAGCTAATGGTGTCCAGTAGCCTAAGAAGCCCAAGCTAGCTGCAAGCAGGTAGGTTCGCTTCTTCTCCCCTTAGTCCCTCGTTGCAGTGAGCCTGTTGCCAGCAGGTCTCACTGTAAAATAAAAAACCTAACATATACTTTCTTTCTAGGAGCTCAGGAGAGCCCCTAGTGTGCATCAAGCTCGGCCGGGCAAAGAAATCTAACTGAGGTCTGGAGGAGGGGCATAGAGGGAGGAGCCAGTGCACACCAGATAGTACCTAATCTTTCTTTTAGAGTGCCCAGTCTCCTGCGGAGCCCGTCTATTCCCCATGGTCCTTACGGAGTTCCCAGCATCCACTAGGACGTCAGAGAAAGTACAAATCCTTTACCCCGCCTTAACTTGAGCTACTATCGTGTGGTTATAACTAGTGATGAGCACCGGAAATTTTTCGGGTTTTGTGTTTTGGTTTTGGGTTCGGTTCCGCGGCCGTGTTTTGGGTTCGAACGCGTTTTGGCAAAACCTTACCGAATTTTTTTTTGTCGGATTCGGGTGTGTTTTGGATTCGGGTGTTTTTTTCAAAAAACCCTAAAAAAACAGCTTAAATCATAGAATTTGGGGGTCATTTTGATCCCAAAGTATTATTAACCTCAATAACCATAATTTCCACTCATTTTCAGTCTATTCTGAACACCTCACACCTCACAATATTATTTTTAGTCCTAAAATTTGCACCGAGGTCGCTGGATGGCTAAGCTAAGCGACCCAAGTGGCCGACACAAACACCTGGCCCATCTAGGAGTGGCACTGCAGTGTCACGCAGGATGGCCCTTCCAAAAAACACTCCCCAAACAGCACATGACGCAAAGAAAAATGAAAGAAAAAAGAGGTGCAAGATGGAATTGTCCTTGGGCCCTCCCACCCACCCTTACGTTGTATAAACAGGACATGCACACTTTAACCAACCCATCATTTCAGTGACAGGGTCTGCCACACGACTGTGACTGAAATGACGGGTTGGTTTGGACCCCCACCAAAAAAGAAGCAATTAATCTCTCCTTGCACAAACTGGCTCTACAGAGGCAAGATGTCCACCTCATCATCATCCTCCGATATATCACCGTGTACATCCCCCTCCTCACAGATTATCAATTCGTCCCCACTGGAATCCACCATCTCAGCTCCCTGTGTACTTTGTGGAGGCAATTGCTGCTGGTCAATGTCTCCACGGAGGAATTGATTATAATTCATTTTAATGAACATCATCTTCTCCACATTTTCTGGATGTAACCTCGTACGCCGATTGCTGACAAGGTGAGCGGCGGCACTAAACACTCTTTCGGAGTACACACTTGTGGGAGGGCAACTTAGGTAGAATAAAGCCAGTTTGTGCAAGGGCCTCCAAATTGCCTCTTTTTCCTGCCAGTATAAGTACGGACTGTCTGACGTGCCTACTTGGATGCGGTCACTCATATAATCCTCCACCATTCTTTCAATGGGGAGAGAATCATATGCAGTGACAGTAGACGACATGTCCGTAATCGTTGTCAGGTCCTTCAGTCCGGACCAGATGTCAGCATCAGCAGTCGCTCCAGACTGCCCTGCATCACCGCCAGCGGGTGGGCTCGGAATTCTGAGCCTTTTCCTTGCACCCCCAGTTGCGGGAGAATGTGAAGGAGGAGATGTTGACAGGTCGCGTTCCGCTTGACTTGACAATTTTGTCACTAGCAGTTCTTTGAACCCCAGCAGACTTGTGTCTGCCGGAAAGAGAAATCCAAGGTAGGTTTTAAATCTAGGATCGAGCACGGTGGCCAAAATGTAGTGCTCTGATTTCAACAGATTGACCACCCGTGAATCCTTGTTAAGCGAATTAAGGGCTCCATCCACAAGTCCCACATGCCTAGCGGAATCGCTCTGTGTTAGCTCCTCCTTCAATGTCTCCAGCTTCTTCTGCAAAAGCCTGATGAGGGGAATGACCTGACTCAGGCTGGCAGTGTCTGAACTGACTTCACGTGTGGCAAGTTCAAAAGGTTGCAGAACCTTGCACAACGTTGAAATCATTCTCCACTGCGCTTGAGACAGGTGCATTCCACCTCCTATATCGTGCTCATTTGTATAGGCTTGAATGGCCTTTTGCTGCTCCTCCAACCTCTGAAGCATATAGAGGGTTGAATTCCACCTCGTTACCACTTCTTGCTTCAGATGATGGCAGGGCAGGTTCAGGCGTTTTTGGTGGTGCTCCAGTCTTCTGTACGTGGTGCCTGTACGCCGAAAGTGTCCCGCAATTCTTCTGGCCACCGACAGCATCTCTTGCACGCCCCTCTCGTTTTTTAAATAATTCTGCACCACCAAATTCAAGGTATGTGCAAAACATGGGACGTGCTGGAATTTGCCCAGATTTAATGCACACACAATATTGCTGGCGTTGTCCGATGCCACAAATCCACAGGAGAGTCCATTTGGGGTAAGCCATTCTGCGATGATCTTCCTCAGTTGCCGTAAGAGGTTTTTAGCTGTGTGCGTATTCTGGAAAGCGGTGATACAAAGCGTAGCCTGCCTAGGAAAGAGTTGGCGTTTGCGAGATGCTGCTACTGGTGCCGCCGCTGCTGTTCTTGCGGCGGGAGTCCATACATCTACCCAGTGGGCTGTCACAGTCATATAGTCCTGAGCCTGCCCTGCTCCACTTGTCCACATGTCCGTGGTTAAGTGGACATTGGGTACAACTGCATTTTTTAGGACACTGGTGAGTCTTTTTCTGAGGTCTGTGTACATTTTCGGTATCGCCTGCCTAGAGAAATGGAACCTAGATGGTATTTGGTACCGGGGACACAGTACCTCCAACAAGTCTCTAGTTGCCTCTGCAGTAATGATGGATACCGGAACCACGTTTCTCACCGCCCAGGATGCCAAGGCCTCAGTTATCCGCTTTGCAGCAGGATGACTGCTGTGATATTTCATCTTCCTCGCAAAGGACTGTTGGACAGTCAATTGCTTGGTGGAAGTAGTAAAAGTGGTCTTACGAGTACGACTTCCCCTCTGGGATGACCATCGACTCCCAGCAGCAACAACAGCAGCGCCAGCAGCAGTAGGCGTTACACGCAAGGATGCATCGGAGGAATCCCAGGCAGGAGAGGACTCGTCAGAATTGCCAGTGACATGGCCTGCAGGACTATTGGCATTCCTGGGGAAGGAGGAAATTGACACTGAGGGAGTTGGTGGGGTGGTTTGCGTGAGCTTGGTTACAAGAGGAAGGGATTTACTGGTCAGTGGACTGCTTCCGCTGTCGCCCAAAGTTTTTGAACTTGTCACTGACTTATGATGAATGCGCTGCAGGTGACGTATAAGGGAGGATGTTCCGAGGTGGTTAACGTCCTTACCCCTACTTATTACAGCTTGACAAAGGCAACACACGGCTTGACAAATGTTGTCCGCATTTCTGTTGAAATACTTCCACACCGAAGAGCTGATTTTTTTGGTATTTTCACCAGGCATGTCAATGGCCCTATTCCTCCCACGGACAACAGGTGTCTCCCCGGGTGCCTGACTTAAACAAACCACCTCACCATCAGAATCCTCCTGGTCAATTTCCTCCCCAGCGCCAGCAACACCCATATCCTCCTCATCCTGGTGTACTTCAACACTGACATCTTCAATCTGACTATCAGGAACTGGACTGCGGGTGCTCCTTCCAGCACTTGCAGGGGGCGTGCAAATGGTGGAAGGCGCATGCTCTTCACGTCCAGTGTTGGGAAGGTCAGGCATCGCAAACGACACAATTGGACTCTCCTTGTGGATTTGTGATTTCGAAGAACGCACAGTTCTTTGCTGTGCTTTTGCCAGCTTGAGTCTTTTCATTTTTCTAGCGAGAGGCTGAGTGCTTCCATCCTCATGTGAAGCTGAACCACTAGCCATGAACATAGGCCAGGGCTTCAGCCATTCCTTGCCACTCCGTGTGGTAAATGGCATATTGGCAAGTTTACGCTTCTCCTCCGACAATTTTATTTTAGATTTTTGAGTCCTTTTTTTACTGATATTTGGTGTTTTGGATTTTACATGCTCTGTACTATGACATTGGGCATCAGCCTTGGCAGACGACGTTGCTGGCATTTCATCGTCTCGGCCATGACTAGTGGCAGCAGCTTCAGCACGAGGTGGAAGTCGATCTTGATCTTTCCCTATTTTTGGAACCTCAACATTTTTGTTCTCCATATTTTAATAGGCACAACTAAAAGGCACCTCAGGTAAACAATGGAGATGGATGGATACTAGTATACTTATGGATTGACGAGCGACTGCCGACACAGAGGTAGCTACAGCCGTGGACTACCGTACTGCGTCTGCTGTTAATATAGACTGGATGATAATGAGATATAAAATATATATATATATATCACTACTGCAGCCGGACAGGTATATATTATATAATGACGGACCTGCTGGACACTGTCAGCACTGCAGACTCCTAAAGTAAGCTGTGGTATAGAGAAAGTGAAGAGAACGAATATGGCGCCAATGGCAAAAGCAGCTACCCCTTTGCACCAATGGTATTCCCTTATACCGATGTGTAATGGTGAAAAAGATAGAGTAGGTGCAATAGGGTGCGCTAAATGCGTAAAATACACACAAAGAATAAACTTGTATCTTATGTGCTCACATAAAAAGTAATACTTCCCTTAATACTACCTATATGCATATGTTCTTGAATTCGTTTCACATGTAAAAAAGGAATAAACAGCATATAGTGTAGTATATTTGATTAGGGCAAGATTTAATACAATGAATAATATCATAAAAATAAAACATGCAAAACACACATAAAATTGCAGATCTGGATTGATAAAAGTATTTTTCTCCCAAATGGAGGGTAATAAAGGTGGAGGATTACCAGATGAGAGTATTAAATGGGCGTATCAGATGTGACCTTAGGGTAACTGGCTCCGGAACCGGGTTCCCACGTCCACGTTACAATCGTCTGGATTAGCCTTTCACCTGTTGAGGGTTTAGTCAAGACTTCACTCTCCTGCTGCTACGCGTTTCGGGAATCTCCCTTCATCAGGCAGTGAGGGTGAAGTCAACAGGATGTCCTATTTATACTTAAAATCATCATTACTTCCGGTTCAGAGGTCATATCTTTCCAATAATGAATAAACCTTAGATAGTGCCTAAATTGCACATAAACATTACAAATAAACATGTATACAGGATGGTGAATCTCATGGAAACAGAACTCTGAGTACTTTTTTAAAAATAATAATCACTAAAATTGCGTCGTGATTACCGGAAGTGACGTTCATGTGACTTCCGGTCCCGGCAGGGATAAATGGTACGTAATATCTCCTAGCCAGTCATTTACACTTTTTAATTAGTAATAAATCCCCATCTCCTCAGTCTGTATAACGTTCTTGAGAGGATAGACATAGTCATATTTAAACAGAACGTTCGGCGCTTCTCCCGGTGGAACGCCCTTGGAACGCATGAGGGTTTCCGGTGACGTACTTCCGGTCATCCATTAACCGGGGTTTCCAACATCTTCCGATGGAACGCACTTGAAGCGCACAGTGGCTTCCGGTAGTACACTTCCGGTCGCGGCCACCGGCATCAAATGGAGTAAATAGAGTCTTTGCCCTGTATCCAATACTGTATTGTTCAAAGTTTTTTATCGTTCAGTCCCTTGTGTACGGATTTTTGTATATAAATCTAAACAGGAGGCACTCCCTTCCATGGAACTATTTACTGGGCCTCTTATTCACATACTTCCTGGATCCCAGCTCCATTTTGCAAGTGGGCAACAATGCCCATAATGCTGATTTGACAATAAAAACAATATTAAAATCAACATATATTAGAAAAGGACTTTAAAGCTAATGTGATGTGCAAAGAAAATAATAGTGGGTGGAGGGAATATAGCTCATATTAATGGTTTAACATTAAAGACAATATACATATATCAGAGCAAATTAAAATCAACATATTAGTAAAGGATTTAAAAGGTTCTAAAACTAATATGGTATGGAAAGAAATTGATAGTTGGTAGAGGAAATATATGGATTGTGACAGAGAATAGTGATGGTTGAAGTGAGGATTAGAGGAAACATTTTAACTCAAAATCTGTGTTGAGTCCATGCGGGGTGAGGCTTTTAACTTTGTGAATCCATTTCATTTCACTTTTTGCCAAACGAGTGGCTTCGTCTCTATATCTACAATTGTTCTTAACGTTCTCGATTGCTAGAAAACGGACGATATTGTTAGTGGAGCAGTTGTGGACTTCTTTGAAATGGTTGGATAAAGAATGTGTGGTTAAGCCCTTCTTGATATTACGGAGGTGTTCACTTAGTCTAGTCTTCAGGGCTCTGCTAGTTCGACCTATATATACCAGGTTACAACTACATTCTATCAGGTAAACCACATTAGTAGTGTGGCATGTCATGAATTGCTGTAGTTTATATTTATTCTCTTTGACTGTGAAATCCTCATACTTGGATCCTTCTGATTTGATTGCTCGACAGGCCTGGCACGTCCCACATCTGAAGAAACCTTTATTTCTAAAGGGATGGTGATCCTGGTATGGTAATGCGCTTCTAGTAAGTTTGTCTTTCAAATTGGGGGCTTTTCTGTAGATGAAACGTGGTAATTGTGGTAGCACTCCTTTCAACACAGGGTCTTTCAACAGAAGATGCCAATGTCTTCGCACAATGGATTCCATTTTCCTATGTTGGCTGTTATACTGAGTGATAAAAGCGAATTGAGTTTTGTTCTCCTTTTCTTTCATTTTCTTGGTCCCTTCCAAGAGTTTAGTGCGGTCTTGTTGAAGGGCTTCATTTTTAAATTTTTCTAACTTATTTTCATCATAACCTTTGTTTATGAAGCCCTTTTTCATGATGTTTATTTGTTCTTCGCACACTGTTTTCTTGCTGCAATTTCGTCTTAGTCTTAGGAATTGACTTTTGGGGACACTCGTAAGCCAGTTGGAATGATGCTCACTAGTCATTGCAATGTAATTATTGGCGTCCGTTGGTTTTCTAAAACATTTGGTCTCCAGTTTGCAGTCTTCAATGTATAGCGATACAGTTCTGTTTCCATGAGATTCACCATCCTGTATACATGTTTATTTGTAATGTTTATGTGCAATTTAGGCACTATCTAAGGTTTATTCATTATTGGAAAGATATGACCTCTGAACCGGAAGTAATGATGATTTTAAGTATAAATAGGACATCCTGTTCACTTCACCCTCACTGCCTGATGAAGGGAGATTCCCGAAACGCGTAGCAGCAGGAGAGTGAAGTCTTGACTAAACCCTCAACAGGTGAAAGGCTAATCCAGACGATTGTAACGTGGACGTGGGAACCCGGTTCCGGAGCCAGTTACCCTAAGGTCACATCTGATACGCCCATTTAATACTCTCATCTGGTAATCCTCCACCTTTATTACCCTCCATTTGGGAGAAAAATACTTTTATCAATCCAGATCTGCAATTTTATGTGTGTTTTGCATGTTTTATTTTTATGATATTATTCATTGTATTAAATCTTGCCCTAATCAAATATACTACACTATATGCTGTTTATTCCTTTTTTACATGTGAAACGAATTCAAGAACATATGCATATAGGTAGTATTAAGGGAAGTATTACTTTTTATGTGAGCACATAAGATACAAGTTTATTCTTTGTGTGTATTTTACGCATTTAGCGCACCCTATTGCACCTACTCTATCTTTTTCTCCTAAAGTAAGCTACTAGTATCAAGAAGATAGAAAAAAAAAAACACCACAGGTAGGTGGTATACAATTATGGATGGACGAGCGACTGCCGACATAGAGGTAGCTACAGCCGTGGACTACCGTACTGCGTCTGCTGCTAATATAGACTGGATGATAATGAGATATAAAATATATATATATCACTACTGCAGCCGGACAGGTATATATTATATAATGACGGACCTGCTGGACACTGTCAGCTCAGCACTGCAGACTCCTAAAGTAAGCTACTAGTAGTATCAAGAAGATAGAAAAAAAAAAACACCACAGGTAGGTGGTATACAATTATGGATGGACGAGCGACTGCCGACACAGAGGTAGCTACAGCCGTGGACTACCGTACTGCGTCTGCTGCTAATATAGACTGGATGATAATGATATAAAAAATATATATATATCACTAGTGCAGCCGGACAGGTATATATTATATAATGACGGACCTGCTGGACACTGTCAGCTCAGCACTGCAGACTCCTAAAGTAAGCTACTAGTATCAAGAAGATAGAAAAAAAAAAAACACCACGGGTAGGTGGTATACAATTATGGATGGACGAGCGACTGCCGACACAGAGGTAGCTACAGCCGTGGACTACCGTACTGCGTCTGCTGCTAATATAGACTGGATGATAATGATATAAAAAATATATATATATATATCACTACTGCAGCCGGACAGGTATATATTATATAATGACGGACCTGCTGGACACTGTCAGCTCAGCACTGCAGACTCCTAAAGTAAGCTACTAGTATCAAGAAGATAGAAAGAAAAAAAAACACCACGGGTAGGTGGTATACAATTATGGATGGACGAGCGACTGCCGACACAGAGGTAGCTACAGCCGTGGACTACCGTACTGCGTCTGCTGCTAATATAGACTGGATGATAATGAGATATAAAATATATATATATCACTACTGCAGCCGGACAGGTATATATTATATAATGACGGACCTGCTGGACACTGTCAGCTCAGCACTGCAGACTCCTAAAGTAAGCTACTAGTATCAAGAAGATAGAAAGAAAAAAAAACACCACGGGTAGGTGGTATACAATTATGGATGGACGAGCGACTGCCGACACAGAGGTAGCTACAGCCGTGGACTACCGTACTGCGTCTGCTGTAGTGCTAATATAGACTGGATGATAATGATATAAAAAATATATATATATCACTACTGCAGCCGGACAGGTATATATTATATAATGACGGACCTGCTGGACACTGTCAGCAGAATGCGTTTATAGAATAAAAACACCACACGACGAGTGTTTAACTTTTTCAGGCAGACAATCACAATATACTGGTGGTCAGTGGTCACTGGTCAGTCACACTGGCAGTGGCACTCTGGCAGCAAAAGTGTGCACTGTTAAAATATGTACTCCTGCTATAACTGCTCCCCAGTCTCCCCCACAATTAAGCTGTGTGAGCAGTGAGCACTCAGCACAGTCAGATATACAGTATTACATAGATGATGCAGCACACTGAGGGCACACTGAGGCTGAGCACAGATATGGTATGTGACTGTGTCACACTGTGTATCGTTTTTTTTCAGGCAGAGAACGGATTAATTAAACTGGTGGTCACTGGTCACACTATCAGCAAGTAGTACTCCTAATATGCTCCCCAAAATTAGTAAATCAAGTGTCTCTACTACTCTCTAGTCTACTCTAAACGGAGAGGACGCCAGCCACGTCCTCTCCCTATCAATCTCAATGCACGTGTGAAAATGGCGGCGACGCGCGGTTCCTTATATAGAATCCGAGTCTCTCGATAGAATCCGAGCCTCGCGAGAATCCGACAGCGGGATGATGACGTTCGGGCGCGCTCGGGTTAACCGAGCAAGGCGGGAAGATCCGAGTCTGCCTCGGACCCGTGTAAAAAGCGTGAAGTTCGGGGGGGTTCGGTTTCCGAGAAACCGAACCCGCTCATCACTAGTTATAACTAGTGATGAGCGGATTCGGTTTTACTCGGTTTTACTCGGTTCTCAAAACCGAATCTTATTGGCTATCCAAAACACGTGACATCAGTGAACCAATAAGATTCGGTTTTGAGAACCGAGTAAAACCGAGTAAAACCGAATCCGCTCATCACTAGTTATAACATGCGCTCGCTGCTTCACGTAACTCTGCATATGCACGCAACCCGTGCGTTCCCGCATCACGTGCGCATGCCCGTACACTAACCGCACACAGCGTGCCATGTGTTCACCGTGCGTTTGCACTTAAATATACCACACTATCACGATAAATGTGAGCAACAAAATACTACTGCTCACTTAAACAATACACAATTGTTCCTTACACTTGCCGGAAGTTACCCCCAAAGGTAATCCTCTTTTGAGTGTTTACCTAAATGTTTAGGCCGGAACTGCGTTTAGTGTTTTTATAATTACTCCCTTAACACACTATCTCACATATATAGCAAATAAACGTATCTGACTTTATACAGATCTAAAATGACTATTATAACTATGGCAACAATATGTGAGAATGTATGCAAAGTATCAGTACACTTTGTGCACGCTTTCGCACCAAAAGTTACACACAAATAATAAACAGCTTTTTTCCTGTTTGTCCCTCGGGTTGCACCAGCACCTCTAAGACTATACAGAACAGACATGGTCTAACAACACAAGATGGTTTTAAATACAATACAAAATTACTTAAGACATGTCTCCACCCTTTGTTGGTAGACCAAAGTATGTTATGGCCTGCAAGTCAGTAAGTATGTGGCGAACCGGGCGACCCCCAACTGTTAAGTTCGCTTAACTTTCAGGAAAAAGCAGCACCTTATTTCACAAGTGTTCGGCCCGCTGCGGCCACTACGTATATGCGAAAAACCTCTAAGAATGTATGTATGTTGCATAAGCACGCCGACACGCTGTGAGCACAATGCAGCTACACGTGTGGGTGAATACACTTTAAACCCCTAACAGGAATGGAATGCGACACCGATTGTATATGTTATGTTGTGATCCAACGCAGCAACAAATATTTACTTAAAAGGGGGTACAACAGAAATACAACAATACAAGATAAAAGCTACAACCAATGGATACATACGTTTGTTTGCCTGTGCCACCCGGATCCGGCCCTCAGTCAGTCTAGCAAGATGACCTTCAGAGAATTAGACTGGGACCAGCCAGGAGACTTGGCTTTTATACATTTGTCCAAAACATAGTACAAAGGAAACTGTAAGCTCTTCTTTCATAGGTCAGAGGGCTGGTCATTTACAGTACATGAGGGGTCATAGGTCGGTTTGAATAGGTGGGCGATGCTTGGTCCAGGTGTACTTGCAGGTGTCCTCCACTGGGTTCCCGCTGAATATCAGGAGTACAGTAATTACATTGTGATATTAGTATTGTATTCCTGTGCATATCTATGCGCAGGAGCATGCTACATTCTGCAAACTGCGATCGGAATATTGCCCTTGAAATACTGTACATGTGGATACCAAATACCATGTCCTAACCTACTTCTGTCCCCTCACATCCTGTAAAGTTGAATCCCTCTGTTGCTATCCCTCTGAAGCAAATGTAACTTGCTGGTGTGGTGCGTGTAGACTATGTGTAAATTATGCACTATGTGGATTAAATATCAGATATGTCTTTCTGGCTTTTCCATGCAAATGCGTATGCTACTGTATTTACTCATACCACGCGCTAATACGCAGGGCTTTGTGAGCCAATGTACGCAGCGTGCAGGTATGCGCACGCACGGCAGAACAAGCACATGCATGGAGGCCACTCTGTGTGGTGTTTGCACGTGATGCATGTGGGTATAATATTTTTGACTTTGACACAACTTCCTCTCAAACACCAATAATACCTACCCCTGAAGCTAATGCCAAAGTGACAATTCAAATGCTAATGCCCTTATTAGATAAAAAATTTGAGGCCCTTCATTCTAGACTGGAAACTTTGCTAACCAAAATTGACTCTAATACGTCCAGAATAGTTACTTTGGAACACCGCCTCAGTGATAATGAGGACTCAGTCCATGGCTTACAGGCTATTGTTGATCAAAAGGACCAAACTGTCCAATCATTATTAGCCAAAATGAACGATTTGGAGAACAGGGATTTTCGAAGTAACCTCCAGTTTGTAGGCATACCAGAGGCATTAAGAGGCTGCTCGACCAAGGCCTTCCATAGCCAAGTTCTTGGACTTTAGAGCTAAGGAAAAAATATTATTAGCCTATTGTACTGCCCAATCTCTTATTGTGTATGAACAGAAGATCTTGATATTTCAGGATTTTTCTGTACTGGTGTCTCAAAAGAGAAAAGAGTTTTCAGAGGTGTGCAGGGTGCTGGTGGAGCGTAACAAACGTTTCGCTTTGATGTATCCTGCTAAACTGTGAATCATGGAAAATTGTTGTCCTGTGTATATTACAGATCCAAAACATGCCAAAGACCATATAAGTAGGAAGCCAGCTCACTCTCCAGAATGTTCTGATGAATGATTTATTTACTTCTCTATTCGGGGGAAGGGGCGACTTGGGTAGATGGTGAATTACCATGATTAGCTCATAATCTGTCCTTGCTTATGAGTGGTGAAAATTTATCCTAAGCCCCTAGAATTTTCTAAAAGAGATATTAGGAAGAGAGTTATACTAAAGTCAGCAGACTTAATTGGCTTTATTCTTCCATGTTATAACTAAGTACTGTTGTAGATTTGTTTATTGTAGGCTTCTAAATCATCTATTATGTGGCTCTTTGCCACCGTTTAATAAAATTATCTGAAAAAGATATAGTTGAGTTTACTGAATGCACGGAGCACCCCAAGTGATATTGTTGGGGTCCTCAGATATGCTCAGTGGGTTAAGCCTGCCACTTGTAACTTACAAAACAGAAAAGTAACACAAACTCAGAGAGTCATTACTATCATTAATGTTGTACTCATTGTACATATTTGTTCAACTTTGCAAGGTTTACTCTTTTTGTACTTTCAGTCGATTATATCTGTATGTTCTTGTTGGTTTTATAACGAATACACAAAATTGTTTTATGTGTACATCTGACCCCATGAGACCGATATGTCACTTTATAGTTGCCTCAGTCTATGTCTGTACAAGCACAGGAACAGGTTAGACCTTTGGTTCCTCCACAATTTAATTGAATCTCCTGGAATGTTGCTGGTCTCAACATCCCAATTAAACATAAGAAGATTGCGACACATTTGAGGAGATTGAGACCAGACATAGTCCTACTACAGGAGACACACTGGGTACGGGATAATAGCTCACTCTTCGGGCATGTTGGATAGAATGTGTTACGGCCTCATACAGGACTAAGTCCAGAGGAGTAGCCATCCTATTTCTTAAAGACTTACGATATACCATTTTGGATACAGTAGCTGACCCTGAAGGTCGTTTTTTGTTTGATGTGGAAATAGATGGTAATAAGTATACATTACTTAATTTATATGATCCAAATATATCCCCAGACCACTTTTTATCTAAAATTACTCAATTGGCGGCAAGACGTCATATTTATAAATTGATAATGGCGGGAGATTTTAATTTGGTGGATAATCCCATATTGGATAAATCTCCACCAATAAATAGATCTCTCCCTTCGTCATGGTATCATATACAGGCAGTTTGGACAGCACTTCAAGTAAGTGACCCTTGGAGGCTCTTGCACGACGATGATCATACTTTCACACATCTCTCTAGGGCTCACCAATCTTTCTCTAGGATAGATTTTTTCTTAATTACAAATACTTTGATGATGCAGGTGAGACGGTCTGAAATACATATCTTAGTATTTGACCACGCACCTGTCTCCTTGGATTTGTGGCACGAATCAGCAACCACAGTGGATCGTCTTTGGCGCATCCCAGATTATTTATCAAAATCAGAAGATTTTAAACGTTATCTTACAGTTTCTTGGACTAACTACCAAGACGATAATATCGAAAGTTGGGACGATATTGTCCTGTTCTGCGGAGCGTCGAAGGCGGTGATGTGGGGCCTTATTATACAGTACGTCACCAAGCAGAAAAAGGACTCCACGAGACGGTATAAAAATTTGCAAGAATTAGTCTCACAGGCTTTTAGACAATACCAAATGAAACAGTCAGACTCTAATATGGAAATGTATTTACAGAATAGGAAAACTCTTGAATCATTTTTGATCACGCAAGCTAAAGCCAGGTTGGATTATTCTCACCAAATGTACTATACATGGGGCAACAAGTCTGGCAGATTATTGGCCCTTATGTCCAAACCATATAGAAAACATTCTTTCATCATGGCTATTAAAGATCCCGCTACTAATACTACATACATAGCCACTAAAGACATATTGAAGCACTTTCATAGGTACTATACGACCCTATACCAAAGTATTCAGGTGCAAAAGGAATAGCAGGATCGCGTGTTGTCATTAGCTCAGTTACCTAAATTAACTCGAGAACAGTGGGAGGGTCTGTCTGGGGATGTAACGGAGGAAGAAATAAAGAATGTGATTAAAGTACTTTTATCCCATAAATCTCCAGGTCCTGACTGATTTTCTGGTATTTATTATAAGATGTTAGAAACAGAACTATTGCATGCCTTATTATATTTATTTAATAAACTGTTGAAAGACAAACCTAATTTCCCATCATTTACAGATGCCTACACATCACTTATATTAAAACCGGATAAAAATCATCTATTAGTGAACTCCTATAGGCCGATCTCCCTCCTAAACACAGATCTGAAGTTATTAGCTACCGTGTTTCCCCGATAATAAGACCTATCCCGAAAATAAGCCCTCCCCTTACTGTGTAAGATTCCTCTAAAATAAGCCCTCCCCCGAAAATAAGCCCTATTGAGATTGCTACTGTAGTGAAGGTGATCCCCTGCGCTACACGCGACATTACGGTACCCTCTGTATGCACCGTCCCCCCCCCCCCCCGGGTGAAACGAACGCCGCGCTCCGAGCTGCATCCAATCAGAGCTGCAGCAGTGAGTGCGTCATCCTGTTCTTCCCCAGTGATTTGCTTGCTGGCGCCATTGAGAGCAGTGCCGCGGAGGAGAGTTGAGGCAGGACAACATAAAAACCCGGTATGTAAGCGGGAGTGAGGGGGCATGATGGAGGATAAAAGGGGCATGATGATCATTATTGAATAAAGGTACATTTTTTTTGTTCACATTTACCTGTTTATTAAAATTGCTGTCAATGTTCATTAAAATAAGCCCTCCCCTGAAAATAAGCCCTCTGGTGTTTTTCTGTCCAAAAAAAATAATAAGACAGTGTCTTATTATCGGGGAAACACGGTAATATTATGGCAAACAGACTGCAGTTAATCTTACCTGACTTGTTGACATCACATCACACTGGATTTCTTAGGGGGCGATACTCGGTCAGGGCAATAAGAATGGCGATAACAGCAGTTTTAGCTGGAATGCAACAACAGGTACCCAAAAGTATGTTACTTAGTTTAGATACTATTAAGGCCTTTGATTCTGTGGCTTGGCCACATCTCTTGGAGGTACTTAAGAAGAGAGAGTTTGAGCCGATGTTTATTGAATTGATCCAATATTTTTATACCCAACCCAAAACCTCATTATTGATCAATGGAGTGAGGAGTGACCCGATTCAGATGTTTAGGGGAACACGCCAAGGGTGTCCCCTGTCCCCTTTGTTCAATTTATGTATAGATCCTTTGTTTCGCATCCTGCAAAGTTGGTCAGAGTTCAAAGGAATAAAGGTGGGCAGAGAGGAGATAAAACTATCTGCTTTTGCAGACGATGTATTATTATACATTGCCAATCCAGAATCGTCCTTACAGAAAATTCTAAGCAGGTTAGGGGAATATGGGGAAATCTCGGGATTTACGATAAATTTATCTAGTCTATGGGTCTCTACCTTCATCCCTGTATTACCACCCCGCATTGGGGCTGTCAGATTGCACTGAGATGGGCAAAATCCGATATAGACTACCTAGGCATTCGCCTTCCCAAACGTCCTGTAGAGTTGTGTAAACGTAATATTTCCATGGCGCTAGTAGATACGTCAAGGGAATTAGAGGGTTGGGCTCACTTTATGTTATCTTATGTAGGAAGAGCAAATCTTATTAAAATGGTGACATTTCCGAGGTGGATATATGTCTTACAGGCTTTACCTCTCTTTATGACTCAGAAAGATATATGCTTACTTAATGGCGATTTTAGAAAATGTATCTGGGGTGCAAAACAGCCGCAAATTGGGCTGATAAAATTACAACAACCCACTGCCAACTGGGGCATAAACTTCCCCAATGTTTTGCATTATAATCATGCTGCAATATTGAGGTATTTACGGGTTTGGCTGCATGGAAAGGATCTTTACGCAAACACATCTATTCAGGGACAATTCCTGGTGGACTGTAGTTTGACAGGATTTTTACACATGCATGACTGTGAATTTGGAGAGTCAATATGTAATAACCCCTTATTGTGGACTACAAAGAGATTGTGGCACATACTACGACAAAAGCAACACTTAAATTCATATAGAACTTTATTTTTGCCATTCCTAAACAATGCAGAATTCCAAGAAGGGTTAGCAGCATATCCCTTTGATAGGTTAAACACTGAAGATTTGTCAAATGTGGGGGATTTTTTGGATAAAGCTACCAGGGTACCTCTCTCCTACGCTCGAGCATCAGAAAAGTTCCCGACTTTTCATGCATACCCATTTGCCTATATGCAGGCTAAACATTACGTAGTGACAGTAATTAGAGGGTACTCAGATAGTGACTGGGACAATACTTTAGATATAATATTAAATACAAAACCATTGGGAAAAAGGGCAAACTCAAAACACTATGCCTTTTTGAGGCGAGACATCAAACAAGAAGAGGTTAGGTCAGGTATGAATTCTTGGGTTCAGATTATTCCTTCATTAACTTGTGACGCATTATTGAAAACGCTCCAGTGGTCGAGAAAATTGATCCCTGCGATCCAGTATCAGGAGATGTTTTTTAATATCTATCACAAGGTTTATTTTTCATTCCGTAGGCAACATTTAGCAGGGTTGATACCTTCTGCTTCTTGCCCCAGATATCACTCTAATATGGCAGATATGTACCATTATTTCTGGAAATGCCCCTTACTGAGACTTTTTTGGCTAAAAGTAAGACAATTCGCTCTAGAAAATCTGGTGAACTATGTACCTCTCGCAGATAAATGGGCAATATTTGGTATGTGAGGCAGCGAATAGAGAGAGGATGTAAACGATTATTAATAATTATTAGTGCAGCTGCTCGAAAAGCTATATTGCAGACATGGATTGAGGCAACTCCCCCCACCTTGAAGCTCTTTAAGAATAAATTACACCATGTATTTAAAATGGAGTGGATAGATACTATTTTAGAGAGAGAAAAACGCTCGGCCGGGTTCTTTGCAACCTGGGAAAGCTACATCGATATTTTACCAATTGATTTGCGTAATAGAATATGTGAATCCCTCAAGAACACACAGTCGTATGCTATTCGAGAAATATCGGTGGACCCCCCGGTAAACATATTACCCTAAGTCTATTTTACAATAGACTATTGAATTAATGGATCCTGCGGACCGATTGATGCGTGGAGACATCAGGAAAATTATACTTAGGACATAAGGTCTTATGGGAAAGATATTGATTTTTATTTTAACCTGTAAATAAAATGGGTGTGACAATATACTATATACAATTGTATATAATATTCAATCTGTGTTCTAGAATATAATTGACTGAAAGAAAGTGTACAGTTCTGTAATAATGATTGTAAATGATGACTTCATTGACAACAATATCACAATGTACAATATAGAATACTGGTGTTTCAATAAAAATATAATTAAAAAAAAGAATGGGAGAGACAAGAGCATTCTTGAAGGCAGAGGGGACAGTGCCTGATGAGAGGGAGAGATTGGGAAGGTGGGCAAGATGGGAACAGGCAGAAGGAGAGATGTAGCGAAGGAGGTGGGAGGGGAGAGGGTCATGTGGGCAGGTGGTGGTGGTGGGGAGGAACGGATGAGGGCCATGACTTCCTCACCAGATACATGGGAGAAAGATGTCAGAGTTGGTGAGAGGGAAGGGGAGGGGTGGCAAGAGATGGGTGGTGGCTGGTTGCTGGTCTGGTGGGATGTGATGTCTTGACATATGGAGTCAATCTTGGATGTAAAATAAGTGGCAAAGTTAAGAGCAGACAATGAGGATGGGAGAGGAGGTGGTAGTGTGCAGAGGAGGGAGTTCACAGTGGCAAAGAGGTGCCGGGGGTTGGAAGACTGGGTAGAGGTGAGAATCAGGGGCGTATCTACGCTTTGGCCAGGATGGCACTCGCCAGGGGCGCTGGCAGAAGAGGGGCGCCACCCAGCGGTGCCATCCGCGGCCCCACTAAGTGAAGCAAACTAAACCAACTACAACTCCCACAAACCACCTTACCTGGCACAGATGCATGTCTATTGGCTGTATGTTCAGAGTAGGCGTGTCCTGTTTTCGTCAGCAGCCGCGGGATGTTCAACTTCAAGGCAGCTGTGTGTGTGCTGTGGACAGTGAGTGAGTGACCCGCTGAGACGTGTGAGTACAGCGGGGGTGGTAAAAACATAATGTGGCAGTGGCAGGGTTAATCGTCTGCCAGCTGTTACCCCTCCGTCCCTCCTCTCACAGCCTGCATGTCAGCACAGGCACGAGTGATAGATGGTGAGAGGCGAGCAGCAGCGGGTGTGTAGGGAATGCTGTGCTGTATTACTTAGGAGGCGAGCACACAGTCTGTGCTGCCTTGCAGGGAAGGGGTTACAGGAAAACTGTAATCGTTCTGGCCGGAGGCATGATCTGGTCACGGGTGGCGGGTGCAGTGTGCTCTGTCAGGACAGGGTGTTGTTGTTGGTGATGGTAAATGCATCAAGTGAGGGTTGGAGGGAATTGGAGAGGGGGGATAATGATGGGTGGAGTGGGAGTTCCAAGCCTGAGACACCTGGTATACACAGTGTACTATACACTGACCATTGCACAGCCCAGGCAAGTACCTTTCTGTATTACCTGCTTCTATGCAATCACATATTCTTATTCTTTATTAGTCATGTCTCTGTCCCGGCTTTCTGACAGCAATACAGTATCAAAGGCCAGTTCTACCATTAGCCAGAGAGCGCTGCTGCATAGAGCGCCAGGTCTGATGAGGTGAAGGGGAGAGAGTGCAAGCGCAGGGGAGGGAGTGCAGGCACAGGGGAGAGAGTGCAGTCGCAGGGGAGGGAGTGCAGGCATGGGGGAGGGAGTGCAGGCGCAGGGGAGGGAGTGCAGGCGCAGGGGAGGGAGTGCAGGCACGGGGGAGGGAGTGCAGGCGCAGGGGAGGGAGTGCAGGCGCAGGGGAGGGAGTGCAGGCACGGGGGAGGGAGTGCAGGCGCAGGGAAGAGAGTGCAGGCGCAGGGGAGGGAGTGCAGGCACGGCGGAGGGAGTGAAGGCGCAGGGGAGAGAGGGGTAGGGTAGGAGGTAACGGATCGTTTTCTGGGAGTGTGTGGAAAAATGCAGGTGTGTCAGATACAAATGCAGGCATGCCTGGGGAAACGCAGGCGTGGCTGGCCGAACGCAGGGCGTGTTCGTGACGTCAAAACAGGAACTAAATAGTCTTAAGTGTTCGCCAGTGCCGAGTAGATCTGGAGCTGGTCAGAAACTGCACAATCTTTTTTTTGTAGCAGCGCACTTCTGCTAAGCTAAAATACACTCCCAGAGGGCGGCGGCATAGCATTTGCAAGCGAACAACTCGGAAAGAGGGCCATAATTTCTTCACACTTAGATGAATGTAATGCAGTGTAATGTGAGTAAGGGGCACTACTGTGTGGTGTAATATGTATTGGGGGTACTATTGTGTGGTCACGCGCCTTTTTCAGCCTTCGCCATTACAAATATGGGGGGGGGGGGGCGCAGTCCCTTACTTGGCCAGGGGCGCTCGGACCCCTAGATACACCTCTGGTGAGAATTTTGAAGTATGATTGTTTAGCGAGAGAAAGAGCAGCACTGAAGGATGAGAGCACAAATTTAAAATGGAGGAAGTCTGCCTTAGACCGTGATTTCCTCCACTGTCGCTCAGCAGTACGTGAGCATTTTTGTAGATAACAGGTGCATTTGGTGTGCCAGGGTTGAGGTGTTGATCTGAGAGGGTGAATAGTGATTTGTGGATCGACAGAGTCAAGAGCAGAAGAAAGAGATGCATTGTATATGGATGTGGCTTGTTCAGGGCATGAGAAAGAGATGTAACACCCCTTTACCTGGGCTCTCTGGGTAATGGTGTGTATTTAACTCTTCCCGCTTTGCAATACTTCTCACCTTGTACTGTACTTCTCTTGGTATTAGTGCCTCCACCCGAATCTTGACATGACGTGCTCTTCTGGGAAGTGTTCAATTTTGGAAACACCAGAGGGAGACTCGGGAAACCCCCTGCCCACCACGTGCTTAGACCGACCCCACTACAGGAATATATCACACGGATATGTTGCAAAAGCCACCCTGGCACATTTATTAAAGGGTCTGGAATAGCAATTGCTTTTATGCATTTATATACAAGGGACTATAGTAGATCAATAAAAGAGGACATATACCAAAGGCATAGGAACATGTTGGTCAGTAATGCACACACATATCTAAAGGGTGTATAATGCAGTAATAAGAAAAATGAACATAACACATGAATCTGCTTTCTCCTGTCTGTCTGTCCCTTCCTGCACTTTCCTTTTGTATGCAGCTAACACCCTGGCCTTTGCAATCACTGACTGGGTAATGACAACTTAAACAGCAGTATCACAAGGAATTTCACACATACCACACACAGCATTAGACAATACATCCCCCACTATAGTGCACTGTTATTTCAGAGTTCCTTATCTTCTGCATGCTATAACTTGACGGAAAAGGTACTTTAACAGGTTCCAATTGGCACTTTCAGCAACGCTGGTACTTGTAGTTCCACAAACTGATTCTTGGTGAAATCACACACTTTGTTAGCTACTATTTATCAGTCTTTACCGAGAAACATAACACTGTAAACCGTTACTTATCTCACATTCCTCCAAAGTGTGTCCCTCTGCAAACTGTCCTCTCCATGGGGTCAAAAAGGAAGGTTTGAAATGCATTATCCTCTGTAGTCCACTCAACTTCATCAGACTGGGGTTCTCCCTCTCCGTAGGGCTCTTTCTGTACAGTCACGTGGACTTCTTCCCCAGTATTCTCCAGTCATTGTCAGCTGCATCTTAGCTATATGCCAGACATGGATCCTTCTCCCATCTCCTCCTTCACTCCTCTGGACAAAAACATTCCATTCTGCACTCCCCCCTCCCCATGCCTTGTTTCCCCACCCCCCGACAGCCTCTGCGTGTCTCTCTGTATATCCTCTGAAACCCAAGGCTGTCTGGGAGATGTAGTCTCTATACACGAAATGGCCGGTGTCCAATTTCACATTTGCTGCCTGTCATAAGCGCTGGGCGCTACATACTCCCCCTGTGGGACTGGCGATCCGCTGACAAAGTGATGAGCCTGTTCCACACCCTGAAAAGGAATATGTGTTAAACCATTCTGTCTGTTTACACATCCACACATACCCTGACAAGCTCCTACGATGACAGGGGTGGGCCCCAAATAAGGCCAAGGGTAGACCCAGTGAGGGTGAACCACCCTGGGCACTTCAGTGGCCCTTCCTAACTCATCATAAGTAAATATCATAGGGGCCCTAGTGGTGCGTCTGGGTCGGCTAATAGCTGGAAGGGCTCCCTCATCTCCCTCTGACACCCTTTCTGGTTGCTCAGCCTCTCCCCCAACATCTCTCTCTTCTGGTTGGTCCTGAGCCTGTCCCTCAGGTTCTCTAACTTCCACCGTTACTTCAGGTACGACCTCTTCCAACCTGCACACCTGTTCTCCTCTTGGCTCTCCTGTAGCTCTCTCAGTAGACCTGTGGGGTCTAGTGACTTCATTACTTTGAATGACAGTCTCATTTTCCATAGTGGGAGGATCATACCCCCATTCATCCTCACTGCATTCTGTCTCTTTATAATCTCTAGTTTCCTCTCTCCTTGTAGACCTCAGTCTTCCTGGCTTCCTCCAGGGCACCCTCTCGGTGGTCTCAACAGCTTGCTTGGTCTTGAACCTCACATCTCTGCCAATCGGTAATAGGTGTTGACGGTGATAAGTCTTTATGGGCCCTGTGTGTCCTTCAGGCCTTACACGGTAAACAGGTGCCCCAGACATTTTGTCCACCACTTCATAGGGTTCTTCTCTCCATCGATTTGCCAATTTATGCTTTCCAGGTATTCCCAGGTAACGGAGCAGTACTCTGTCTCCTATCCCCAGTACATTCTCTTTCACTCGACTGTCATATCGAGTCTTGTTTCTCAAACCCGACTTAGTAGAAGCTTCTTGAGCCAACTTGTGAGCATGTCTCAGTTCTTCTCGCAGTCTCTGCACATACTGTAAATGTGTCTCCCCCGAGTGGGAAACCTCCATTATTCCAAAACAAATGTCTACAGGCAGTCGGGCTTCTCTTCCAAACATAAGGAGGTATGGTGAGTATCCAATTGACTCATTTTTTGTGCAGTTATATGCATGTACTAACTGACTGATGTGCCTACTCCAGTGTGCCTTCCTGGCAGTGCCCAAAGTGCCCATCATGTTGAGAAGGGTTCGATTGAATCTCTCTGGCTGTGGGTCCCCTTGTGGATGGAATGGTGTCGTCCTCGACTTCTGTATCCCGCACAATTCACAGATCTCTTTTATCAGCCGACTCTCAAAATCTCTTCCTTGATCAGAATGGATCCGGGCAGGAAGTCCATAGTGCACAAAGAATTTCTCCCATAGAATCTTGGCAACAGTTGTGGCTTTTTGATCTTTGGCTGGGTAGGCCTGGACATACCGAGTAAAATGATCTGTCACGACCAGAATATGTGCTGTGTTGCTTTCATCTGGCTCTACAGAAAGGAAATCAATACACACCAGCTCTAGTGGCCCATCACTCGAAATGTTTTTCAATGGTGCAGCTCTTTCGGGCAGTGTTTTACGCAGAATGCAAGTCCCACAATTTCTGCAATATTTTTCAATATCAGCCTCCATCCTTGGCCAATAGAACCGATCAGCAATCAACCCGCTTGTTTTCTCAACACCTAAGTGCCCATGTTGGTCATGTAGGGCATTCAGTACAGAATCACGATGTTTCTTTGGCAGAACCAACTGTCTTCTTACTCTACCATCTCTGCGGGTAGATTCCCTATAAAGGAGGCCTCCTCTGACCATCAGAAATTCTCTTTGCCTGTGCAGTAAGATGGCTTCTTCTGTTTTAAGGGCCTTTGGCCCCAACCTCTCATTGTTCTTTATCATCCAATAGACCGCTCCTAGGGACAGATCTTCTAGCTGATCACTTTTCAGCTGTTTCCTACTGATCCTCTGCAGATCACCCAGTTCAAACTGACTCAGCCAGCAATAATGTTTGGGCAGTGCCGCTTCTGAAACTCCCAATGCAGTGACACATTCTCTCACAGGCGGCACCACCACTCTTCCTTCATGGCACATACCTCATACTTCTGGAGCAGGCACTTCAACCCACTCTTCTTCAGGTGATTCAGCATGTCGTCCAGCCAACCTGGACAAAGCATCAGCATCAATGTTTCCTTTGCCAGGTCGGTACTTAAGCGTGAAGTCATACACAGCCAAAGCTGCCAGCCATCGATGTCCTGTGGCATCCAACTTTGCTGTAGTCTGGATGTATGTCAACGGATTGTTGTCAGTATGGACTTCAAATGTAGCACCATACAAATAATCATGCAGACGGTCGACAATGGCCCATTTTAATGCCAAGAATTCCAGCTTGTGCACAGGGTAATTCTTTTCGCTGGGTGATAGGCCTCGGCTAACATAGTGCACAGGCCTCATCTGGCCTTCTTGTTCTTGGTAAAGTACTCCTCCGAGTCCATCAAAAGATGCATCTACATGAAGAATGTATGGAAGGTCAGGGTTTGCATAGGCGAGCACTGGAGACTGGGTAAGGCCCTCCTTCAACTTCTTGAATGCAGTTTCACACTCTTCTGTCCATCTTTCCCCAAATAGGTCATTAACATGGAGAAAGTGTTTATTTTCTTGCTGGGTCATCCGCCCCTTCACTGGTGGGTACCCTTTGGTTAATTCTGTCAAAGGCTTGGCTAATTTAGAATATCCTGGAACAAATCTTCTGTAGTACCCACAGAACCCCAGAAAAGACCTCAGTTCCTTTAGTTTTGTGGGCCGTGGCCATTCTGCCACAGCTTCTACTTTGGCTGGGTCGGTGGAGATCCCTTCCCTGCTGACAATGTGCCCAACATACTTGACTTGCTTCTGGCATAGTCGACACTTTTCTAAAGATAGCTTTAGCCCTTTACTCTTCAGTCGGTCAAGTACTTTGAGCAATCTCTCGTTATGTTCTTGTAGACTCCTCCCAAAAACGATCAAGTCATCCAGATACACGATTACTTCACGAAAATTCATGTCTCCCACTGTCTCATCCATGCACCTCTGAAAGGTGGCTGGGGCACCTTTTACCCCCTGTGGCATTCTCTTGAACTGAAAGAACCCTTCAGGGCAGATGAAGGCTGTCTTCTCAGCATCTTCCGGACTCATCAGAATCTGGTAGTACCCACTCCTGAGGTCTAACACAGAGAACCATTTGCTTCCTTGCAGACAGTCAAGTGCCTCATCAACTTTAGGCACTGTGTACTGGTCAGGCACTGTTCGCTTATTAAGAGTTCTATAGTCCACACACATCCGAATATCACCATTCTTCTTACGAGCCACCACTATTGGAGAGGCATAGGGACTTTCTGATTTTTCAATGACATCATTCTCCAGTAGACCTTTCAGATGACTTCTTACATCATACAAATCCGCAGGTGCCAATCTTCGTGACCTTTCTCGAAAGGGTTTTTCATCAGTAAGACGAATCTTATGTTGGACCCCTTTATCCAGACCTAGGTCCCAATCTCCTAGGGAGAAAACATCTCTCCTCTCTAACATTTCTTTGATTAGTCTGTCTAGATCGGCTTTCATGGCATCTGTACCTTCAAAGCATGGTTGGAAACTGTCTGCAACCAACACACTCTTTTTCTGAGCTTCTTCTGCCTCCTTTTTTCGATAGGCAGCCAGGCATACAGGATGAATGGTGAGCGTCTGGTAGTATTCCTTTCCACCCTCCTCTCTGCACCATTGGGCTAGTGTATTGAACAAATGGGCATTGGTTCCTATGATAACTTGCACATCTCTATCCTCTTCTTCTGGATCGGGACACACAAGGGCGACTACTTGCACTTCTTTTTCAATCCCAGCCACTTCTCTTGGGAACTTGAGGTCCACTGTGATGTATCCGAGATATGGATAGCTCTGTTCACTGAGGCCCCAGATGGTCAGTCCAGACAATGGATGTACCTTGACATCCGACAGATTCTCACGAAACCACTTCTCAAACACAATGGACACCTGGGAACCACTATCCAGTAGAGCAGTACACTTCTGTCCATTCAATAAGGCAGTCACATGAGGCGCTGGACCGACTAGGCCAGGTGGCAATATATTCCAGGTAGCAGGTGAGTTTCCCACAGCATTGGTACTAACTTTCTTTAGGGGGCCAGGGTGGGGTCTTCTGGTCCCCCTTTCTCGTTTCCCAAAGGCTTTTCAGGTTGTGGGGATTGCTTATATGATGACCTCTGATTCCATCTGGCTGGACACTGTCTAGCTATATGTCCAGGCCGACCGCACTCAAAACATCTTCTGGGGTCACCTCGACTCTCTATTTGCATTGGAGATGATGGATGCGAAGGCCTTGGGGCCTCTCTAGCTGTCTGAAGGGCTAACAGACGGTCTATCTGTTCCTTCTGCATTTGAAGGATCTTCAGCAACTCCACCTCTTTTGTACTGGTTTCCTGCTTCAGGCTAACAGTATTTATCTTCTTGGCCACACCATCTCTAGCTTCGATTATAGCTTCCTCTTGTTTGACTTCATCGATTAGCTGGTTGAAAGAAGGAGCTGGGTTTCTAGTACAGTCTCCCCGAAGCTTCAATGCAACTGGGTCTAAAGACAGTGCTCCTCTTAGTAACTGTCGCATGCGACTCTCATCCACTTCACTGAGGGTCATTCCCCCTTTTTCCACAATGCGGTAAATTAGCTTGTCCAGGCGGTATAGATATTTGGACAATCTCTCCCCCGGCTCTTGGCAGGTGTTTCTTAACTTGTAAAGGAGGTCAGTGGCATCTTCTGATGTTCCAAACTCTCTTTCCAGAGCCGCTAGATAGTTCCGTGCAGTAGCATTAGGGTCACACCGACGAGTGGCCTGCACAATCTCCATTGCTGGACCACGTAAACTCTCCACTATCCGTTGTCTCTTTGCAGTCTCAGGACAGTGCCACTCTTCAATATACTGGATTGCAGTGTCTTTCCACACCTCATAGGCATCTTCTCCAGTTGGAACAGGTTGGACACCTGAGAAAGGATTTCAATCTCCTATATCCACCATCATACTGGTTTCTTCCCAGTTGCTCCACGAGTTTATTCATAGCGACCAAAAATAATTGACTCTGCGTGTCAGAGGCTCCATCTAGGCCCAGAGGTGAATCATCTTGTCTTTGAATGTCAGGGGACTGTACAATGGGGCTCCTTGTCCTCTCTTCAGTAGGACTTGATTCTTGGGCAACTCTCATCCCCTCACTCGGTTTAAGAGGCAACACTACGCTCCAACGTTTGCTTCCCTCATAGGAAAAGACAGCAGGGATCAATCCTCTCTCCAACACAGCATTGCTCTCTAGCAGCACAGTATCATCCCGCCTGCCCAGTACATTTAGCCTCTGCATCCCTGTCAGCCCTGCAATTATCTTGGTAATCTGCTCATCTGGAACTTCATGCAGTTCACCGCACAAAACAAAACAGCATTCTGAATCTTTGGATAGTTGTTCACACCAACCATATACTTCTTCTGGCTTCAAACTAGCCATGGCGCCCACCTGGTAAGCAAATTCTGAGTTAGCTGTACGAATCTCAGCAGTGCACTCCACTGTAACACCCCTTTACCTGGGCTCTCTGGGTAATGGTGTATATTTAACTCTTCCCGCTTTGCAATACTTCTCACCTTGTACTGTACTTCTCTTGGTATTAGTGCCTCCACCCGAATCTTGACATGACGTGCTCTTCTGGGAAGTGTTCAATTTTGGAAACACCAGAGGGAGACTCGGGAAACCCCCTGCCCACCACGTGCTTAGACCGACCCCACTACAGGAATATATCACACGGATATGTTGCAAAAGCCACCCTGGCACATTTATTAAAGGGTCTGGAATAGCAATTGCTTTTATGCATTTATATACAAGGGACTATAGTAGATCAATAAAAGAGGACATATACCAAAGGCATAGGAACATGTTGGTCAGTAATGCACACACATATCTAAAGGGTGTATAATGCAGTAATAAGAAAAATGAACATAACACATGAATCTGCTTTCTCCTGTCTGTCTGTCCCTTCCTGCACTTTCCTTTTGTATGCAGCTAACACCCTGGCCTTTGCAATCACTGACTGGGTAATGACAACTTAAACAGCAGTATCACAAGGAATTTCACACATACCACACACAGCATTAGACAATACATCCCCCACTATAGTGCACTGTTATTTCAGAGTTCCTTATCTTCTGCATGCTATAACTTGACGGAAAAGGTACTTTAACAGGTTCCAATTGGCACTTTCAGCAACGCTGGTACTTGTAGTTCCACAAACTGATTCTTGGTGAAATCACACACTTTGTTAGCTACTATTTATCAGTCTTTACCGAGAAACATAACACTGTAAACCGTTACTTATCTCACATTCCTCCAAAGTGTGTCCCTCTGCAAACTGTCCTCTCCATGGGGTCAAAAAGGAAGGTTTGAAATGCATTATCCTCTGTAGTCCACTCAACTTCATCAGACTGGGGTTCTCCCTCTCCGTAGGGCTCTTTCTGTACAGTCACGTGGACTTCTTCCCCAGTATTCTCCAGTCATTGTCAGCTGCATCTTAGCTATATGCCAGACATGGATCCTTCTCCCATCTCCTCCTTCACTCCTCTGGACAAAAACATTCCATTCTGCACTCCCCCCTCCCCATGCCTTGTTTCCCCACCCCCCGACAGCCTCTGCGTGTCTCTCTGTATATCCTCTGAAACCCAAGGCTGTCTGGGAGATGTAGTCTCTATACACGAAATGGCCGGTGTCCAATTTCACATTTGCTGCCTGTCATAAGCGCTGGGCGCTACAGAGAGAATAGGAGAGAGAAGTGAGTCGAACAGGGAGGATAGGGATGAGGTGTCAATAGCCTCAATGTTACGCTTAGTGATGGTAGCCTTAGGAGGGAGAGGTGGGGAAGCGGCGATAGATAAATTGAAAGAGAGCAGGTGGTGGTCAGAGAGGGGAAATGGGGAATTGGAGAAATCAGAAATATCGCAGCGGTGAGTGAAAACCAGATCCAGTGAACTCCCGTTCACATGGGAGGGTGAGGTGGTCCACTGGGAGAGACCAAGTGAAGAGGTGAGGTTAAGGAGTTTAGAAGCAGGTGATTTTGTGGGGTTATCCATAGGGATGTTGAAATCACCTAGGATAATGGAGGAAATGTCAGAAGAGAGGAAGTGAGGTAGCCAGGAAGCAAAGTTGTCGAGAAATATGGAGGAAGTGCCAGGTGGACGGCAGATGACAGTAACTCGAAGATTAGTAGGTTGGTAGAGGCGTATCGCATGGATCTCAAATTTAGAGAATGTAAGGGATGATTCTGGAGGTATAAGTTGGTATGTGTAGCTACAGGGTAAAATGACCCCACCACCACCACCATGGCGTCCCCCAAGTCGGGGTGTGTGTGAGAATGTGAGGCCCCCAGCAGACAGAGCAGCAAGAGAAATGGTGTCACAGGGAGTAATCCAGATTTCTGTAATGGCCAGGAGATGCAGGGAGCTGGAAATGAAAAGGTCATGAGTAGGGGCCAGTTTGTTGCAAACAGATCTGGCATTTCAGAGGGCACAGGATAGGGGGTAAGAGTTTGTGGGAGATATGTGAATGAGGTTATCAGGGTTGCTGTAGTGTTGAGGTAAGATTAATTTGGAAGGAAGGTATATAGAAGGTGTAATGATGTTGCTGGGTCCTTGGCTAGGAAGGGAGACTGCAGGAGTGAGGCATGGAGTGAGTGCAGTATGATAGTGGTGGAGGAGAGGTGAGGTGACAGGTAGAAGAGGGAGAGAGCAGGGTTGAGTGGTTGGGTAGAGAGCCTGTGAAGGGGCAGAAGTAAATTCCAATGGAGAAACAGAAGAGGAGGGCAAGGGAGGCAGAGGGAAGGATGGGAGAGAAGAGGAGAGAGGATTTGATGTAGGAGACTAGAAGAGAAGGATAGAAGTGTTACCAGGGGACAGAGTAAAGGATTAGGGAGACAAGGATTAATGGGGGATGTTGCCAGCCTGGCCATAGTGTGGATGGGGTAAATAGTAGAGATGAGCGCCTGAAATTTTTCGGGTTTTGTGTTTTGGTTTTGGGTTCGGTTCCGCGGCCGTGTTTTGGGTTCGAACGCGTTTTGGCAAAACCTCACCGAATTATTTTTGTCGGATTCGGGTGTGTTTTGGATTCGGGTGTTTTTTTCCAAAAACACTAAAAAACAGCTTAAATCATAGAATTTGGGGGTCATTTTGATCCCAAAGTATTATTAACCTCAAAAACCATAATTTACACTCATTTTCAGTCTATTCTGAATACCTCACACCTCACAATATTATTTTTAGTCCTAAAATTTGCACCGAGGTCGCTGTGTGAGTAAGATAAGCGACCCTAGTGGCCGACACAAACACCGGGCCCATCTAGGAGTGGCACTGCAGTGTCACGCAGGATGTCCCTTCCAAAAAACCCTCCCCAAACAGCACATGACGCAAAGAAAAAAAGAGGCGCAATGAGGTAGCTGTGTGAGTAAGATTAGCGACCCTAGTGGCCGACACAAACACCGGGCCCATCTAGGAGTGGCACTGCAGTGTCACGCAGGATGGCCCTTCCAAAAAACCCTCCCCAAACAGCACATGACGCAAAGAAAAAAAGAGGCGCAATGAGGTAGCTGACTGTGTGAGTAAGATTAGCGACCCTAGTGGCCGACACAAACACCGGGCCCATCTAGGAGTGGCACTGCAGTGTCACGCAGGATGGCCCTTCCAAAAAACCCTCCCCAAACAGCACATGACGCAAAGAAAAAAAGAGGCGCAATGAGGTAGCTGACTGTGTGAGTAAGATTAGCGACCCTAGTGGCCGACACAAACACCGGGCCCATCTAGGAGTGGCACTGCAGTGTCACGCAGGATGTCCCTTCCAAAAAACCCTCCCCAAACAGCACATGACGCAAAGAAAAAAAGAGGCGCAATGAGGTAGCTGTGTGAGTAAGATTAGCGACCCTAGTGGCCGACACAAACACCGGGCCCATCTAGGAGTGGCACTGCAGTGTCACGCAGGATGTCCCTTCCAAAAAACCCTCCCCAAACAGCACATGACGCAAAGAAAAAAAGAGGCGCAATGAGGTAGCTGACTGTGTGAGTAAGATTAGCGACCCTAGTGGCCGACACAAACACCGGGCCCATTTAGGAGTGGCACTGCAGTGTCACGCAGGATGTCCCTTCCAAAAAACCCTCCCCAATCAGCACATGATGCAAAGAAAAAGAAAAGAAAAAAGAGGTGCAAGATGGAATTATCCTTGGGCCCTCCCACCCACCCTTATGTTGTATAAACAAAACAGGACATGCACACTTTAACCAACCCATCATTTCAGTGACAGGGTCTGCCACACGACTGTGACTGATATGACGGGTTGGTTTGGACCCCCACCAAAAAAGAAGCAATTAATCTCTCCTTGCACAAACTGGCTCTACAGAGGCAAGATGTCCACCTCATCTTCACCCTCCGATATATCACCGTGTACATCCCCCTCCTCACAGATTATCAATTCGTCCCCACTGGAATCCACCATCTCAGCTCCCTGTGTACTTTGTGGAGGCAATTGCTGCTGGTCAATGTCTCCGCGGAGGAATTGATTATAATTCATTTTAATGAACATCATCTTCTCCACATTTTCTGGATGTAACCTCGTACGCCGATTGCTGACAAGGTGAGCGGCGGCACTAAACACTCTTTCGGAGTACACACTTGTGGGAGGGCAACTTAGGTAGAATAAAGCCAGTTTGTGCAAGGGCCTCCAAATTGCCTCTTTTTCCTGCCAGTATAAGTACGGACTGTGTGACGTGCCTACTTGGATGCGGTCACTCATATAATCCTCCACCATTCTATCAATGTTGAGAGAATCATATGCAGTGACAGTAGACGACATGTCCGTAATCGTTGTCAGGTCCTTCAGTCCGGACCAGATGTCAGCATCAGCAGTCGCTCCAGACTGCCCTGCATCACCGCCAGCGGGTGGGCTCGGAATTCTGAGCCTTTTCCTCGCACCCCCAGTTGCGGGAGAATGTGAAGGAGGAGATGTTGACAGGTCGCGTTCCGCTTGACTTGACAATTTTGTCACCAGCAGGTCTTTCAACCCCAGCAGACCTGTGTCTGCCGGAAAGAGAGATCCAAGGTAGGCTTTAAATCTAGGATCGAGCACGGTGGCCAAAATGTAGTGCTCTGATTTCAACAGATTGACCACCCGTGAATCCTTGTTAAGCGAATTAAGGGCTGCATCCACAAGTCCCACATGCCTAGCGGAATCGCTCCCTTTTAGCTCCTTCTTCAATGCCTCCAGCTTCTTCTGCAAAAGCCTGATGAGGGGAATGACCTGACTCAGGCTGGCAGTGTCTGAACTGACTTCACGTGTGGCAAGTTCAAAGGGCATCAGAACCTTGCACAACGTTGAAATCATTCTCCACTGCACTTGAGACAGGTGCATTCCATCTCCTATATCGTGCTCAATTGTATAGGCTTGAATGGCCTTTTGCTGCTCCTCCAACCTCTGAAGCATATAGAGGGTTGAATTCCACCTCGTTACCACTTCTTGCTTCAGATGATGGCAGGGCAGGTTCAGTAGTTCTTGGTGGTGCTCCAGTCTTCTGTACGTGGTGCCTGTACGCCGAAAGTGTCCCGCAATTTTTCTGGCCACCGACAGCATCTCTTGCACGCCCCTGTCGTTTTTTAAAAAATTCTGCACCACCAAATTCAAGGTATGTGCAAAACATGGGACGTGCTGGAATTTGCCCATATTTAATGCACACACAATATTGCTGGCGTTGTCCGATGCCACAAATCCACAGGAGAGTCCAATTGGGGTAAGCCATTCCGCGATGATCTTCCTCAGTTGCCGTAAGAGGTTTTCAGCTGTGTGCGTATTCTGGAAAGCGGTGATACAAAGCGTAGCCTGCCTAGGAAAGAGTTGGCGTTTGCGAGATGCTGCTACTGGTGCCGCCGCTGCTGTTCTTGCGGCGGGAGTCCATACATCTACCCAGTGGGCTGTCACAGTCATATAGTCCTGACCCTGCCCTGCTCCACTTGTCCACATGTCCGTGGTTAAGTGGACATTGGGTACAACTGCATTTTTTAGGAGACTGGTGAGTCTTTTTCTGACGTCCGTGTACATTCTCGGTATCGCCTGCCTAGAGAAGTGGAACCTAGATGGTATTTGGTAACGGGGGCACACTGCCTCAATAAATTGTCTAGTTCCCTGTGAACTAACGGCGGATACCGGACGCACGTCTAACACCAACATAGTTGTCAAGGACTCAGTTATCCGCTTTGCAGTAGGATGACTGCTGTGATATTTCATCTTCCTCGCAAAGGACTGTTGAACAGTCAATTGCTTACTGGAAGTAGTACAAGTGGGCTTACGACTTCCCCTCTGGGATGACCATCGACTCCCAGCGGCAACAACAGCAGCGCCAGCAGCAGTAGGCGTTACACGCAAGGATGCATCGGAGGAATCCCAGGCAGGAGAGGACTCGTCAGACTTGCCAGTGACATGGCCTGCAGGACTATTGGCATTCCTGGGGAAGGAGGAAATTGACACTGAGGGAGTTGGTGGGGTGGTTTGCGTGAGCTTGGTTACAAGAGGAAGGGATTTACTGGTCAGTGGACTGCTTCCGCTGTCACCCAAAGTTTTTGAACTTGTCACTGACTTATTATGAATGCGCTGCAGGTGACGTATAAGGGAGGATGTTCCGAGGTGGTTAACGTCCTTACCCCTACTTATTACAGCTTGACAAAGGGAACACACGGCTTGACACCTGTTGTCCGCATTTCTGGTGAAATACCTCCACACCGAAGAGCTGATTTTTTTAGTATTTTCACCTGGCATGTCAACGGCCATATTCCTCCCACGGACAACAGGTGTCTCCCCGGGTGCCTGACTTAAACAAACCACCTCACCATCAGAATCCTCCTGGTCAATTTCCTCCCCAGCGCCAGCAACACCCATATCCTCCTCATCCTGGTGTACTTCAACACTGACATCTTCAATCTGACTATCAGGAACTGGACTGCGGGTGCTCCTTCCAGCACTTGCAGGGGGCGTGCAAATGGTGGAAGGCGCATGCTCTTCATGTCCAGTGTTGGGAAGGTCAGGCATCGCAACCGACACAATTGGACTCTCCTTGTGGATTTGGGATTTCAAAGAACGCACAGTTCTTTGCGGTGCTTTTGCCAGCTTGAGTCTTTTCAGTTTTCTAGCGAGAGGCTGAGTGCTTCCATCCTCATGTGAAGCTGAACCACTAGCCATGAACATAGGCCAGGGCCTCAGCCGTTCCTTGCCACTCCGTGTGGTAAATGGCATATTGGCAAGTTTACGCTTCTCCTCCGACAATTTTATTTTAGGTTTTGGAGTCCTTTTTTTACTGATATTTGGTGTTTTGGTTTTGACATGCTCTGTACTATGCCATTGGGCATCGGCCTTGGCAGACGACGTTGCTGGCATTTCATCGTCTCGGCCATGACTAGTGGCAGCAGCTTCAGCACGAGGTGGAAGTGGATCTTGATCTTTCCCTAATTTTGGAACCTCAACATTTTTGTTCTCCATATTTTAATAGGCACAACTAAAAGGCACCTCAGGTAAACAATGCAGATGGATGGATTGGATACTAGTATACAATTATGGACGGGCTGCCGAGTGCCGACACAGAGGTAGCCACAGCCGTGAACTACCGCACTGTACTGTGTCTGCTGCTAATATATAGACTGGTTGATAAAGAGATAGTATACTCGTAACTAGTATGTATGTATAAAGAAAGAAAAAAAAACCACGGTTAGGTCACTGGTATATACAATTATGGACGGGCTGCCGAGTGCCGACACAGAGGTAGCCACAGCCGTGAACTACCGCACTGTACACTGGTTGATAAAGAGATAGTAGTATACTCGTAACAACTAGTATGACGACGGTATAAAGAATGAAAAAAAAACCACGGTTAGGTGGTATATAATACAATTATGGTTGGACGGACTGCCTGCCGAGTGCCGACACAGAGGTAGCCACAGCCGTGAACTACCGCACTGTACACTGGTTGATAAAGAGATAGTAGTATACTCGTAACAACTAGTATGACGACGGTATAAAAAATGAAAAAAAAACCACGGTTAGGTGGTATATAATACAATTATGGTTGGACGGACTGCCTGCCGAGTGCCGACACAGAGGTAGCCACAGCCGTGAACTACCGCACTGTACACTGGTTGATAAAGAGATAGTAGTATACTCGTAACAACTAGTATGACGACGGTATAAAGAACGAAAAAAAAACCACGGTTAGGTGGTATATATTATAATACAATTATGGATGGACGGACTGCCTGCCGAGTTCCGACACAGAGGTAGCCACAGCCGTGAACTACCGCACTGTACACTGGTTGATAAAGAGATAGTAGTATACTCGTAACAACTAGTATGACGACGGTATAAAGAACGAAAAAAAAACCACGGTTAGGTGGTATATATTATAATACAATTATGGATGGACGGACTGCCTGCCGAGTTCCGACACAGAGGTAGCCACAGCCGTGAACTACCGCACTGTACACTGGTTGATAAAGAGATAGTAGTATACTCGTAACAACTAGTATGACTATGACGACGGTATAAAGAAAGAAAAAAAAAACCACGGTTAGGTGGTATATAATACAATTATGGATGGACGGACTGCCTGCCGAGTGCCGACACAGAGGTAGCCACAGCCGTGAACTACCGCACTGTACTGTGTCTGCTGCTAATATAGACTGGTTGATAAAGAGATAGTATACAATACTACTAATATACTGGTGGTCAGGCACTGGTCACCACTAGTCACACTGGCAGTGGCACTCCTGCAGCAAAAGTGTGCACTGTTTAATTTTAATATAATATTATTTATCATGTACTCCTGGCTCCTGCTATAACAACCTGCAGTGCTCCCCAGTCTCCCCCACAATTATAAGCTTTATATACAATACATTGATGTGCAGCACACTGGGCTGAGCAGTGCACACAGACTGAGTCACTGTGTGACTGTGTATCGTTTTTTTCAGGCAGAGAACGGATATATTAAATAAAACAAACAACTGCACTGTCTCTGGTGGTCACTGGTCACTGTGGTCGTCAGTCACTAAACTCTGTCTGCACTCTCTTCTAATCTACAGTATCACAGCAATCTCTCTCTCTCTCTCTCTTCTAAATCTAATCTAAATGGAGAGGACGCCAGCCACGTCCTCTCCCTATCAATCTCAATGCACGTGTGAAAATGGCGGCGACGCGCGGCTCCTTATATAGAATCCGAGTCTCGCGATAGAATCCGAGCCTCGCGAGAATCCGACAGCGTCATGATGACGTTCGGGCGCGCTCGGGTTAACCGAGCAAGGCGGGAAGATCCGAGTCGCTCGGACCCGTGAAAAAAAAAGTGAAGTTCGTGCGGGTTCGGATTCAAAGAAACCGAACCCGCTCATCTCTAGTAAATAGTAGTAGTAAAATGAGAATAGGAGAAGGAGTGGTGGCTGAATGAGACAGCAGTGGAATAGCAGAAATAAAGACGATTTGCAAGTATTTAAAATGTGGTTAATGTCTACAGGTTAACAGTAAGGCAAATATTTTGCTAATGTAAGATGGAAAATTACACAGTGTTTGCAAACAGCAAGTCGGTGTTCCTTCATTAACTATGCTTCTCAGTGCAAAATTTGTTTACCAGGTATTTGCAGGGTCCGAGTATAAATTGCAATACAGGTGTTTTTTGCAGAAAGTGATTGTATAGTTTCCGGAGTCAGTGAGGATTGGAGAATATTAGTAGTGAACATACATTTGTAGTTGGGATGCAGTCCAATTATTGTTGGCCATTATTCCCACTGCAGAGTTTCATGGGATTTATTACCCAGTAGTGCAGTGCCCTGGTCACCTGCATGTAGTTGCCAGCTGGATCAGTCACCTTGATGACTGCCCAACAAGCAGCATCCATGCAGCCGGCACCCTACTAAAGCTGCCAGTGTAGGCCCCTCCCTCCCATGGTAGGGGCATGACTATGAATCAGCAGGGCCCACCGGGGATCTCCTTGGTGGCCCAGTCTGAACCTGCTTTGATCGCCATACAATACAGAGAGTAGTTGTGATAACCATATAATATAGACAGCATGTGACTGTCATGTAATACAGAGAATAATGAGCCCTTCTTAGAAACATGGACTACTTCAGCATCATTGTAATGGCCCCTTTCAATATAGTTAGTAGAATCAACTCCTTTATAATCATCACCTCAGCTACCTGAGGGGGAAAAGAGGATCCAGAGACATGACCTGACCAGTTTCTGAAACATACTTAATAGATACCTGAAGTCCAGAAAGGATGGGTGAGAAGGACCAATCCCCTACCCAGCCAGACCAGCAGTACTGACAGTGAGTCAGACTCCTCCAGCATTACCATGGATGCACAGAACCAGCAGCTGGAAGTACTCACAACTAGCCATGATCAGAACTCACAACCAGCCTCTCAACTCTGAAAATTGTGAAAATTAAGGGGCACTTCCAGCTGCCCAGAAGAGTAGGCAAATCTTCCGGGGGCCGGCCATTAGCCGTCACCCACCCACCCACTTACTGATTGAAGTGGATGGACTAGGGGGCCGATGACGTGATTTGTGCTGAATCGCATCATGGTAGCCACGTCCCCGCCATAAAATGCTCGTAATTTCAACATTTTACAGTGGGGGCATGAACACAGAATGACAGAAGGGTGCAGCCATACCTAGCACAGACTTCTTTTCTATGCCACCACCCCTGTTAAGCCATGTCCCTCAAAACGACCCTTGCTGTGCCGACATGGCTGCCCCTCTCAGCAACTATATGTTAGGGAACTCCAGTGCTATGTATGTGAGACTCCAAGAGCTGGTGAGATGGTTTTCTGCCAATAATGGTCCAGATTCAGCATGAGTTGTAGTTTTGCAAAAAATGACAATTCCATCCACCTGCATGCAGGGGGCCGCCCTGCACAGGGCAAGGCCGCCCCACATGCTGGGTCATTCCCACCCACTGAAGTGCGAGCGCTCGCTAAACAGCGAAGTGCTTGGATCTTTAGATTAGCCCCCTTGCCTTCAGAAGCCTAGCTGCAAAGGCAGTCACCAGGCCGCCATGTTTCGGTCACAGCGGCTGCGTGTGACATCATCGCCCCCGCCATCACTTAGACTGCGATCACAATCTAAGTCCTCGCACATGCACACAGCAGCATGCGCGCATGTGCTGAAGACTTCAGTGACTCATGCTCAATCAGCTCTAACAGCCACTCCTGTTCTCTTAAAGCAGTATGCACTCACCAGTACTTGAGATGCCACCTGGCCTTAAACTTCTAGCAATAGGGGTTCACACAATAGGCTGGGGGCCACAAGGTAATGCACTGGTAACAGGACAATGAAAACTGAAGTAACAAAGTGTTTGTTGCAAATGAATGCAGCCAGGCAATGGTTACCTGCTGGGAAACAATAAGGTGCTAGGTGTGTACTGTGATTGAAAGCAGAGTGCTGACATCATGAACCTAGTTGCAGAGACTTGCTGGAAGACCTGTTTGACTAGGCCGCAGACTGTAATAACACACAGTAGCTAAGCTGTAACTAGTGCACAGGTTAATTTGTATTGGAAATGCTGCAGACTTGTGACTACTGGCACGACTGCAGTGAATGTACTTTGATATTGATAACCACTAACACACAGAATGAATGTACACAGAACTAGAGCTGGCAGGATATATTCACAAGGACTTGACAAGTGTGCCCGGATATGGATCAGGACCAGACACGAGAGTAACTGAAGGGCCACGGCTAGACAAGGACATGGAGCAGGAATGGACACTGGAAAGCAGGTACAAGGCATGGGTGCAGGACTGGGGCAGGATGCAAGGATGCAGGAACACAATGGCAGGGCACCAGGACACAGGATTAGATAAGCAGGCTGGGAACTGTAAAGGGTACAGCGACCATGTGATGAGCTCATTAGGTGCAGGAACTAGGGAATATCACTGGCAGGGCGGAACTGACCAGGATCCCTAATATAAAGGAGAGAGACCAATCACAGGGGTAATCAATTGGAGTCTGGTAATGAGGCATCCCAACAGGTGTGCTGTTGCATGTACCAGCCAGCATCCTAGTTGCTAGAAGATAGCCAGAATATAGACAGCAAAGAACCACAGCAGCATCCAGGTTGCTAAGCAGTGAGCCGAAGCGGCCACACATAACACTATGATATAATGCACCTTAGTCATCCATGCAATCTGTTTTTCTCTAGCATCCATAAGGGATATTGGGGAATTAGTATGATGGGGTATAGACGGGGTCCAAAGGAGCCGGTGCACTTTAAATTTCTTCCACTGGGTGTGCTGGCTCCTCCCCTCTATGTCCCTTCTGACAGGCAGTTTAGAAAAAAGTGCCCTCAGGAGAGGATGCACACTCTGGAGCTCCAGAGAGTTTTCTTCAGTTTCTTTTAAAACTTTATTAATTTTAGTATGCTGTTTGGGCAACAGCATACCTGCACCGTCTCCTCAGGCATCAGAGCAGCTTCCCCGCTGCAGGACCACCGTCCTGAGAGGTTGTTGTACAGCAGGGCACTGTGCCTTAGCGGTCACAATCGCAGCATGCCACACATCCCTAACAGTAGCCTGAAGGTGAGAAGAGTGGCGAGTACAAATCGGGGGGCCCGGTTCTTGGTTCGGCATATAGGACCCTCCCAGCGGGTACCTGCTAAAGACCACCTGTGTACACTGGCAGCGGTAGTGGAAACTGACACTTCTGTGAAGTTTTTACACTTTTATGGAGACTTTGCCAGTATAAATATCTATGAAGCTCTGGCTCAATTACAGGACCAGCAGCATTTTGGCGCCTTCCTCTGCTTACAGCTGCAGCAGCAGGCACACACAGCTCCTCCAGAACACAGGATACGCAGGAAAACTGGTACAGGGGTGTAGCAAAGGGGGAGAGCCGTATTGTACACAATATGTGTCCTGAAAAGGACTGAAACTCTGGTGTTACACCGTGATATAACAGCTTGCAGTCTCACTGAGGCTGTTTAGCTTGGGTGTGCTGTTCCCTTCTCTCAGTCTCCCTCTCACATACAGTAAGGCAGTGACGTGCGGTGAGGTCACTGGTTGGGGAGGCACTGGCAGCTAACAAGCCCCCCCCCCCTGAAAAAAAAAAAAAGTGTGGCCCCCCAACACATCAGGAAAACCAGCACTAGGCAGAACCAGCCAGGGGGAGTAATGCCATAGCAGTGGAGACACTCAGTATGGGGTCCCCCTGCCATAACATTAATCTGCCCCCCCCCCCCCAGCCAGTCAGCCCAGGGTTGGAATTCCTCGGAAAGTGGGAACCCCAAAAAATAAAAATGGGGTCCCCCCTCCCGAGCAATAACCAGCACTGGGCTGATAGCCCAGTGCTATGCCCCGCACCCCTGGTGGCGGTGGGTGCGGGGTTCATTGTGTGTTAATATTGTTCTTTACAGGTGGCCTACAGGTCCCAGCAAGCCTGCCCCAGCATGCTGGCACTTGGAGAACCACAAGTGCCAGCATGCCCGGACATAAAGGGCCTGCTGGCACCTGTAGTCCACCTGCAAAGAATAGTAATATTGTTCTTTACAAGTGGCCTACAGGTCCCAGCAAGCCTGCCCCAGCATGCTGGCACTTGGAGAACCACAAGTGCCAGCATGCCCGGACATAAAGGGCCCGCTGGCACCTATAGTCCACCTGTAAAGAAAATATTAAAATAAAACGCCACACGTCTTGAAAATAAGCTTTATTAAACTGGGTCTTCACCTGGGGGCGGCGGCCTTTAAGCTCTTTTGCGTGGCCGCTGCCTTCCCAGGGCTTCCGGCGTCTTCACCTGGGGGGCGCCACCCCCCAGGGCTTCCAGCGTCTTCACCTGGTGGGCGGCGGCTGCTAAGCTCTTTTGCATAGCCGCCGCCCAGCCAGGACTTCCGGCCGTCTTCTTTCTTCAGGAGCTCTTCACTGCTCCTCCTCCGCCGTCGGACTGACTCTCCTCCGCCTCGCGCTGACTTATATAAGTCAGCCGGAGGGGGCGGGGCGATGACGCGGCGAGCCGTGATTGGCTCGCGGCGGCCATCTTGAATTTCAAAAATGACGCTGAGGCGCCATTTTTGAAACTGGAACCGCTCCGCTGCCAAACTCTGCAGGATCAAGGTAATTTTCCGCCGCCGCAACCCGCCGCCTGCTCCACCGCCGCTCGCACCACCGCCGCATCCCGCCGCCCGCACCATCGCCACATCCAGCCGCCCGCACCTCCTCCGCCAGCGTCGCCCACACAGTGATTGACAGCGGATCCAGTGACGGATCCGCTGGCCAATCACTGTGGCCTCACTGACAGGGACGTGCTTTCATAGGTTGAAAGCACGTCCCTGTATGAAAGCGGCACCACTAATGGTGCCGCTTTCCCATATATTTTCAATGGGCTTTTACAGCCCATGGCTAGTCCCCGCCCGTGCCCGCCCCCCGCTCCCCATACTTTCCCCAGTGACAACAGGAGGCACCACGATCGGTGCCTCCCAAACACATAAAAAGAGGAGCAATGTAAAGAATAATATTAAGAAGATACATATGACACAGAATATGTGTCATATGCATCTTCTTTGTATTATCTTAATCATTAATGACAGGGGAGGCACTGCCTCCCCTGCCTCCCCTGACTGCACGTCCCTGCAGTAAGGGCAGGCTTGCTATTATATTACATGTCTGTGTGTATGTGTGTATAAGTGTTGTATACTGTAAACATGGTAAAACATCAATTATGCAGTGTATGTCACACCAGATTCTCTCCCTCTACATCTGGTTCCATATCATGTGAACAATGCAGCCAGTCCTCACAACTCAGTGAGGGGGCTGGGGGGGAGGGTCAAGAGCCTTCCTGGCTAAGTGCCATAAAATCCATGATGTCAGATATGTCATCTCAGCAGGGACGTGCAGTCAGGGGAGGCAGTGCCTCCCCTGTCATTAATGATTAAAATAATATTAAGAAGATATTTATTACACATATTCTGTGTCATAAGTATCAGCTTTTCATTATCGTAATCATTATCCCTGTCTAAATGTGTTTGGGAGGCACCGATCGTGGTGCCTCCCGTTGTGAATGGGGAAAGGTGTGGGAGCGGGGGGGCGGGCGGGACCTAGCAATGGGCATTAAAAGCCCATTGAAAATACATGGGAAAGCGGCACCATTAGAGGTGCCGCATTCATACAGGGACGTACTTTCAACCCATGAAAGCAAGCCCCTGTCAGTGAGGCCACAGTGATTGGACAGCGGATACGTCACTGGATCCGCTGTCAATCACTGTGTGGGCGCGGCGGAGGTGCGGGCGTCTGTGGCGGTGGAGGTGCGGGCATCTGTGGCGGCAGAGGTGTGGGCGGCGAAGGTGCAAGCGTCGTGAGGCGGCGGAGGTGTGGGCGGCGGTGAGAGTATTAGGCCATTCTGTAGAGTTTGGCAGCGGAGCGGTACCAATTTCAAAAATGGTGCCTCAGCGCCATTTTTTAAATTCAAGATGGCCGCAGCGAGCCAATCATGTCTCGCTGCGTCATCGCCCCGCCCCCTCCAGCTGACTTATATAAGTCAGCGCGAGGCAGCAGCACGTCAGTCCGACGGCGGAGGAGAAGCAGAGGAGAGCTCCTGAAGACAGAAGATGCTGGAAGTCCTGGATGGGCGGCGGCTATGCAAAAGAGCTTAACAGCCACCGCCCACCATGTGAAGACGCCGGAAGCCCTGGGGAAGGTGGAGGCCATGCAAAAGAGCTTAAAGGCCGCCCCCCCAGGTGAAGACGCCGGAAGCCCTGGGAAGGCGGTGGCCATGCAAAAGAGCTTAAAGGCCGCTGCCTCCCAGATGAAGACGCCGGAGGAAGACGCTGGAAGCCCTGGGGAGGTGGCAGCCCCCCAGGTGAAGATGCCGGAAGCCCTGGGGAGGAGGCGGCCATGCAAAAGAGCTTAAAGACCGCTGCCCCCAGGTGAAGACCCTGACTAATAAACTTTTTTTTTAAAGATAGTGTGGTGTTTTTATTTTAATATTTTATTTACAGGAGGACTACAGGTGCCAGTGGGCCCTTTATTTCCAGGCATGCTGGCACTTGTGGTTCTCCAAGTGCCAGCATGCTGGGGCAAGCTTGCTGGGACCTGTAGGCCACTTGTAAAGAACAATATTAACAATGAACCCCGCACCCGCCACCCGGGGTGCGGAGCATAGCACTGGGCTATCAGCCCAGTGCTAGTTATTGCTTGGGAGGAGGGACCTCATTTTTATTTTTTGCGGTCCTCGCTTTCGAGGAATTCCAGCCCTGGGCTGACTAGTTTGGGAGGTTAGATTAATCTTATGGCAGGGGGACCCTATACCGAGTGTCTCCTCTGCTATGGCATTATCCCCCTTGGCTGGTTCTGCCTGGTGCTGGTTTTAGCAATGTATGGGGGGCTACACTCCCCCCCCCACTCTATTGGGGGGGGAAATAGTTATCTGCTTGTGCCTCCCCAGCCACTGACCTCACCGATCGCCATTGCATCTCAGCTCACTACTAATACTCAGAAAACTCAACAACTGCAGCAGGCTGTTGCAGACAGATGCTCAACAGCCCCCCCTTCCTCTCTAAATCAGGACCACAAAAACATGGGTTACCTTCTTTACTTTCAGATTCTGATGAGGAGGTACAGGAGGAGGGGGAGGACTTGGATCTTGTTACTGGGGATTCCCTTCTACACAGCGTATTGAGACCCTCATTCTTGCTATATGGGACGTGTTAAAACTCCTTCTAGAGGACGCTGCAGTCATTTTTTCTTAACACAGAACAAATTCAGTGTCACTTTCCCTTATTCTGCAGAGCTGGATGACCTGTTTAAGTTAGCCTGGAAGCATCCAGATAAGAAATATCAAGTGACAAAACGGTTTTTGCACACTTTCCCATTTGCTCCTGAAGGCAGGAAACTCTGGGAAGAACCCCCGGCTGTAGACGTATCAGTCTCTCACCTATCTAAAAAGGCAGTACTGCCAGCTCCGGGCTCCTTTAGCATGAAGGACCCTGGGGATAGAAAAATAGAGACTACACTGAAGTCTATCTACACAGTGGCTGGTATATCACAAAGACCAGTCATAGTGGGTTGCTTGATGACTCATGTCATTTATACGTGGGCTACTCAAATTCAAGAGGGCCTCTCGGGGGATATGTCCCTGGTCACTACAGCCATATCTGGTAAAGCTCCTGCCTGGATACCTGGGTAAAGGACCTAATTTCCCAGGTCTACAAGCTGGAGTTCGATGGCACTCATCCCCAATGATATTTCAAATCAAGCTTACCAGCTTAGGAGTATATGCGTGTTACGCAGCAACAGGCCATCCTAAAATTGGTCCAGTTCCACTGCAACAACAGGGAAAGGGATACTACTCCAACATGTTCGTGGTACCGAAACCGGATGGTTCGGTAAGGCTCATTTTGAATCTAAAATCCTTGAACCCTTACCTAAAGGTTTTCACATAGGGATACAGACTGGAGTTTCAGGAACTCCCACCTCCAAGATTCTTCAAATCAGGTTTGCCAGCTTCTCTAGAAGCAGGTTTGATCTTACAAGGCAGCAATTCAAAGACTGATACAGACTAAGGTCATTGTTCCAGTTCCGATTCACCTACAAAACAAAGGTTATTATTCCAACCTGTTTGTAGTGCCGAAGCCGGACGGTTCGGTAAGGCCCATTTTAAACCTCAAGTCGCTGAACCCGTATTTACGGGTGTTCAAGTTCAAGATGAGGTCTGGAGGAAGGGGAATTCCTGGTGCCTTTGGACATAAAGGATGCGTACCTTCATGTTCCGATCTGGCTGCCTCATCAGGCTTATCTAAGGTTTGCATTACAGGACTGTCACTACCAGTTCCAGGCCCTGCCAATTGGCCTCTCCACAGCACCAAGGGTGTTCACCAAGGTAATGGCAGAGATGATGTTTCTCCTCCGCATGTAGTAAACATAATACTGTACCAGGACGACCTGCTGATCAAGGCGCCATCCAATGAGAAGCTATTGCACAGCATCGCCCTATCAACTCGATTGCTCCAGGATCACGGTTGGATTCTGAACCTGCACAAATCTCACCTGGATCCAACACGGAGGCTTTCGTTTTTGGGAATGATTCTGGATACGGAGGCACAGAGGGTATTCCTTCCAATGGAAAAGGCATTGGTGATCCAGTCAATGGTGTGTGATGTCTTAAATCCGTCTCGGATATCAGTGCATCTTTGCATTCGCCTCATAGGAAAGATGGTAGCCTCTTATGAGGCTCTACAGTATGGAAGGTTTCATGCAAGACCCTTCCAGCTGAATTTGTTGGACAAGTGGTCCGGATCGCATCCTTACATGCACCAGAGGATACGTCTGTCGCCAAAGGCCAGGATCTCCCTTTTGTGGTGGCTTCAGACATCTCACCTGACCGAAGGCCAAAGGTTCGGGATTCAAGACTGGATTCTGCTAACCACAGATGGTCTACCAGATGGTGTACGTGTTTCCACCTCTTCCGTTGATCCCAAGGGTTCTCAAAAGAAATCAAAGGGAAAAGGTGCAAGCAATTCTTATTGCTCCAGACTGGCCAAGAAGGGCCTGGTACTCGGATCTACTGGAGTTGTTCCTGGAGGACCCGTGGCCTCTTCCTCTTCGAGAGGATCTTCTACAGCAAGGGCCGTTCATCTATCAAGACTTACCGTGGCTACGTTTTGTCAAAGTCAAAAAATATTGTTATACATATCCATTGTACTAACCCCTCATGCACATGCACGCTGCTCGTGCACCCGGTCCCCCGTGCGTACACATACCCGCAAGTTGCATAAGAGACGCTCCGGCGACTCGTGCGCATGATATGTGTATTTACGGTGGAGTTTGTGAGCGTGTAGCATGCTATTAGAATATAGCATATTTAACCCAATTAGTGCATTTTGTAGATGTAGTTCCCCTAGACCATGACAGCAAGTAATAATAGTTTAAACAGTTCCTGGACAGAGGGATTCGCCTTTGCATGATAGGAAGGGTCAGACTAAGGTTAGAAGGTGATGTCTAGTATCCAGCTGTAGGGTATAGTCACACATAAATTTCCCACAGACTGAGATACAATGGCCTTGTTTACACTAAGCTTTGAGATTCTATGAAGAGGGCATACACCTTTGTTATGAAGAGGGCCAGGTTTCTCTCCAGAATAATGAGTGCTGAATTGTCATTGTCTCAACTGAAAGAAAGGGACAAACAAGGGTGAACAATGCCCAGGAGCAGAGTTTGTTTGGAAGATCAGAAACAATAGCTAACCACAACAAAACCAGACAGATAGGAATTTAGAATACTAACATTCCTAGTCCAAAATCCATGGAGATAGAGGTATTCATTTATATATATATATATATATATATATATGTGTGAATAAATATACAATTCCTAACAAATTGTAATAGCAGGAGTGTGTGTGTGTGTGTGTGTGTGTGTGTGTGTGTGTGTGTGTGTGTGTGTGTGTGTGTGTATATATGAATAAGTGGATATATGAATATCTTGAAGATTGAGATAGATAGTAATATCATGTGTGGGTTCATATTGTTCAGAGTCACTTGAACATTAATCTGGTGGGAATAAGAACATTGTTTAAATTTACCTCATTAAGATATTAATAATACCGTATTTATGTTTAATGTTATGGGTTTAAACTGATTATGGGGCGGGAACTCCACATCCCAAGTCCTAGCCATCGCCCACTTCTTGAACTAACCAATGGTCCCCGGTGCAGGATATGTCCCACCCCCTAACCAATGGAAGAAGAGCACACAGTGTCTATTGTATTATGTCTTGAGCTACTGAATAAAGAGCGAGCAGCAGGCCAGGTCACTATCAAAGACTCTGAAGGCTTTCTACCTGATAGCTGAGGACTGGTCCAGGACGCGCTTGCGAACGATTCCCCACGTATGTATATTCTCTGTAGCCATTATTCTCTATTATTCTGTTTAGATTTCCCTGTCAGCCTGTAGTGTATAACTTGAATCTGTTTACCCCTTTTTCTATGAATAATCCACTGCGGTGTTAGAGCCCAGTGGTTTACCACAAACCGGTGTTGTGATTTCACTTTCCAGCAAAGGGCTTTCATAGCGTATTAATCGGTATAAGGTGTATAAGCATTGTTAAGGTGTAAGCACTGCGGGTACTTCATACCACCAGCGCTACTTAAGGTTTTAAAGGTATTACATCGTTGCAGTAATAGGCTGCTAAGGTTTAAAGTATAAGCACACCCTTACATTGTTTCATTACTTAAGGTTTACTGTATATCACTCTGTGTGCGTCCGCGCCGCGTGTACGTTGTACCCACGGCACGGCGTCTGATACGCTAATAGCGTATCAATACGGTACTCAGTACGCAAATAGCGTACTTAGTACGTAGAGTGTGTAATTAGTCTAGCGGCCATAGCGGCTCCACGGTAATAGTGTATAGCTTTATGTTTTAAGATAATATTTGACATTATCAATTGGGGGCATCGTCCGGTCCTCCTCATATCCGCAGCCTAGCAGGACAAGGCAGACTTTATCTATCAGCAAAGGGCGGGAAGGTATAAAGGTATCCCCTGTTGGCCTTCTATTGGTCAGGTGGATACACTGGTGCTGATTAGATAAGCGTCTGCTCCGCATGATTTGTAGGGATGCTGATGGGATCCGAAAGGTAAGAACGTAAAGCTATTATTTTTTTCAAATCTGTTAAATTTCTGTTTGGTGCCAACTGCGCACGCAACACACGTAACACACGCACACACCTGTATTTTATTTGTGTATTCTGCATATCTATTCACTTGTTGCCATTAGCATTGATTATTAGATACATTTTGACCCATGCTGAGAAATTTGTTGCTATTTAGTTAAAAATATAGAGTAATATTTAAGGGAGTACATGTAAAACACACACGCAGCCTGGCCTAGTTATAAAGGTTTATACAGGAGATACTGTGTGGTGTTTGGTAAGCGATCATAGTTAAATATCGTTTACATTTATAGAAGTGTGGTATTTGTATTACTGCGGACGTATACGGCCATTGTACACGTGTCTCGGACAGCGTGCGAGACTGCGTACGCAACGCAAAGGCCTACACATGTGGCGTATTTTACGCAACGTGCGTACAGATACACCCACTAAATACAAATAGCGCGATAGCATTGTTTTAGTTTAGGCGAGACGGCAGCCACGCGATAATAGCACAAATTGATCAGTGTCCAATATTTAGTTTAAAAAAAACTTTTTTTCTGTATTACCTCTGGGGAAAGCTATCAGTTAACAGGAAAGGATTTTTCTGATCAGAAAACTATAGAATGTTAGTGTGGGCTTAATAGGGTGTGAATATATTGAACCCCGCTTGGTGGTCTTGGTGATCTTGGTGATCTTGGTGAAGCTTGGTGAAGCTTGGTGAAGCACGGTCTAGGTGAAAACGTGGTGAGCACGGTCCAGGTGTACACGTGCGACGGAGTGTGATAGAGTTTTCGTGGTATTACGCTCCGGCTGTTTTGGAGCACAGTAGGGAGACTCCAGTGATCCTACCACTTATAGATAGCAAGTGTCTATAAGCGGTACGATTGGACCGCACGGTTGTATGGGCAACACGTGACGCAACGTGATACGAGGTTTTGCATATTTGTGCGTAAATCTTGTCATCATACGCGTTGTAGGAAGCACATGCAAGCGTGATTTGTGTAAAGTAAAGGTTTAGGGAATTTTCGCTGGTCTCAAGAAAATCTCTAGAGGTAGGGCCTGCAACGGCTACACGTGTCTGCTAAAGAAGGCGAATCCGTGGTACTCGGAGCAGAAGAAGTTCAGTGAAAGAGCTTTAAGGATTTCCACCGTAGACAACTGTGTTTGGTGCATTTTAGGAAGTTTTCCCATGTTAAAAAGGTCCACAATGGAAGCCAAGTGCATAACACAGGGACGTTCAGCAGTCAGGGTTCAGACTGCAGATTTCAGACCCCGGGGGTCAGCTCGGTTAGTAATGTGGGGGAAGTATGGTCCCCACACTGAGACCTTTTGTGATGAATGGACACGAATGACTGTGGGGGATAAAGCACCATTTCCTGGGATAGGTAGTTTTGACTCAGAGGTATTGCATAATCTAAGGCTTAGGATCTGTCTGATAAAGTCCCAAAAACAGAGGATCAGACACACAAACTGTTTACATTTATGGCAACGAGAGAGTGATATGCAGAGGGAACTAGCTTACACAGCTGGTTCTAACCCTAGCAGGAAACTGATAGCAACCGCACCACCACCGTACATTACAGGAGAGAAAATGGCTACAGAGAATGGCACACTGATATATGATAAGAGTGCACTTAATAAATGTATTAATGACGATAAGAGTAAACGTAATAAATGTATTAATGACGATAAGAGTAAAACTGATAAATGTATAAATTCTAACCCGTGCAAGTTGCACCCCATTTTTAACTTCCCTCAGGATTACAAGCAAGAAAGTGAGCCCAGCACGATGTCGGCACTTTCTCTAACAGCCACCATACAGGACACCCAGGTGGGCACGGCCCAATCGGTAAGAGCAGTAGTAAAGCCCCCTAGCAGAGGGTCAGGTGAGGTCGTGTCCACAGGTAAGTACGGTATTGTACATTATGCACAGACAATTGCACCTCACATTGTAGAGTCAACACAAGATGGTGTAATTGAACTAAATCCTGTCAGGGTGATCGCAGTCCCCAATGGGAGGACTGACGCTCAGGGAGTCACTCCCGTCAAGGACATTGCTATGCATTGTCCCTGGTCCCGGGCACAATTGAGGACAATTATGTCTGAATTTCCTGATCCCAGAAAAGATCTAGTCGGATGCCAGAGGTTTATTAAAGAATTAGGTAACACCACCGAACCCACAAACAAAGATTGGCGAACAGTGTTACGAGTATGTCTACCCTCCAATATTGACCCTGCAAAATTTATTACTGATTGTAAATTAGACGCAGAAGTACCTCTCACTGAGGAGTACAATCAGGAGAACGTAAAACAGATCAATCTGCAGTTAGGAGTATATTTCCCTGTTGTCAAGTGGAATAAAATTTTCTCCATTAGACAAAAAGAAGGTGAAACTGCTTCTGACTATTTCCATCGAGCACTGCAGGTAATGGCTAGATTTACTGGGATCAAAGACATTAAGGATAATGTGCATCATAGAGAGGTAGCTGTGTCCGTGTTAATGGACGGGTTAAAGGAAGCGTTGAGAACCAGGGTACAAACCACTCAACCTAACTGGAGAGGTATCTCGGGGGCTGCCTTAAGAGAGTCCGCTGTTAAGCACGATCGGAACATCATTAAACACAGGGAGTCACAGGGGGATAAGCTGATGACAATAAGTATAAAAGTCCTGACAACGAAGCCACATCAGCCTAAACCCCAGACCCCTGTTGGTAAGTCGTATGTGGTAAAATGTTATAACTGCCAGAGGGAAGGACATTATGCACGGAGTTGCAGATTTAGAGACCCACATAAGGTATATCGACCCCCTAGACAAGAAAACTAGCAAAGTTATGACGCACGTAATTGGAATCAGGGATCATATAGGAAAAATTTTGGGCCGCACCTGTAGTCTGCAGCCAGTGAAATTGATTGTTAGCCTAGGTAGTGAAAACCTGCGGTCACAGTGAATATAGTTGGTAGGTCATTCTTTGTAGATACAGGGGCGGCCAGGTAAACTCTGTGATTTATCTTTAAATGTTTCCTCTTCATCTCTGACGTTCACCGACAGAACTACAGCTCAAACGTCACATGTCTACTCGGTCTTTTCAGAGGTCTGCCCAGCCCCAGTATATCTCACCAGCATCATTGTGCCTGGCCATGCACAGAGGGTGGAGAGTGGAAATACTGGTGGGGGAAGACTGTGCAGAGATACCGATAGACATGTTGGTGTGACAGCCTGATGGTGAACGGAAATCTGACAATTTTTCTTTTTATTATATTCTCTCTCTTTTTGTTTTTTCATGTTCTATGGATGGTATTTCACACAACAGTTAAACACATGGTAATGCAAGATTTATGCTCCCTACAGATAAGTCGCTGACTCGGAAAGAAAATCGTATCACTGGAGTGTCCGTTTCGGGAAGACTGAGAGGCAGCACTGTTGAGACAGCATCTGAGCAAGGAGAACAACAAGACTAGAGGCGGTTATCGTACCAGTTTTCTTTCCTTTCTATTATTTTCTTCATCTCCCATTACCACTCTTTCTTTCTCCTCCTGCAAGATGGACTTACCCCAAGAGACTGCGTTCCGGGTTTTCCTGTTGACCCTGTTGTTGACCAGAGCAGTCTATTCCGGTGAGAGTACCAGAGAGGTCGAGAAAGGATCTGGAATGGGTTCTGATGACAAGGACGGATTAGTAGAATTCCAAGAGCAACACAGTCACCGAGCAAAGGCGAGTATCAGAAAACAATCTAGTAGTCATGACACTAGGAGACATTGTGAAGGATTGTTAGCTGAGGAGAATTGTATCTGTAGAAATTGTGAAAACATAGTTGAGGACAGGTGCATCCAGAGATGTCAGTCCAGCCTTAATATCAACATGGACCGTCATCCATTGAGTGACTATCACTCATTAGTGGGTAAGGTTTTAAACCAAACAGAATGCTGGGTGTGCTCACAAGTACCTCAAGGTCAGAGCAAGTCAGGATTAGTACCGTATCCCTTTAACACTAGATGAGGTACTTGAGTTAAGGGGTGGGAGACCGGTGGACAAGAAATTTAATATTTCTAGGCCACCTAGTTTGAAGCTCCACCAATATCATGTGGATAGGTCCTTAATATGTTTCAACATTTCCAATCCCCGAAAGCCGGGAAATTGGGAAGTGACATGGAACAACCAAACCATGGCATTTTCACACAGAGCCGATAGAATGCCCGTAGACCCAGAACTTATACGCCAAATAGCCGACGGTGGGAGATATTTTCGGTATAGGTACACTCTAGGAAGTAGGACCATGCGGGTTGGAGAAGTATCTCCAGGGTACTGTGCGCATATCATACAGCCTGATACGTGTACTGAACAAATGAGAGAGTTAGGGATAGGATTTTTCACCTGGAAGGTTTGCAATATGGTGATGTCATATTCTGTCCCATATGTTCTCCCCGATGATGCATATTTCATATGCGGGAGGAAGGCATATAAATAGCTTGCCCCAAACTCAGAGGGATTGTGTTACATTGGAAGAGTGTTGCCAGAAGTAATGACCATTACCCATAATAAGATGAAAGACGTTCACCGCAATGCTCAAGCTCCTTACACTCACACTCACTACGAACACATTGTTGAGAGACACCTTATAAATAGGACAGAGCACGCAGCCTCTGATTTGATCCACGAATCCACCGGGATTCAATTCCTACTCGCGTTAGATATCACCCATACCGCCAGAGGAATTATAAATTTTAGGTATATTCATGCGCTAGCGAACCTGATAGACAATATCACCGAGATGTATGATGACACCTTCAGGTATACTGGGAGGGAATTGCAAGCTTACAAAATGGAACTGATCCAGCACAGGATGGTTCTCAATTACATCACAGCGGTGACAGGCGGGTACTGTGTCACCCTAGCAACTCAGTATGGTGTGAAGTGCTGCACGTATATTATAAACAGCACTGATAACCCAACCAAGGTCATAGATCAAAAGATGGACGATATCTTGCAATTGAAGTGGGAGTTCCGAAGGAGACACAACCTTACCCTTACTGCTGTGAGTAATGAACTGACCGGCTGGGTTTCATAGTTGAACCCACGCAATTGGTTCTCAGGTTTAGGAGAATGGTCTCAAAATGTTATCGTGAATGTAGGAAAATTTCTCCTTTGTATCCTCGGAGTTGTCATAATGATTGGTTTGATATTTAGATGTGTTCGGATTTTAATGCAGTGCAAGCGCAGTACCAAAGTGATGAGTTTGAGGAGCGAGGGCATTGTTACACAAACTGGTTTAATTTATGATCCATCAATTGAGACAATGTTGTGATAAGACGTGATTCCACGGTCCGTTTCTTTCACCCGTTTCTCCTTTGTTTTTCTCCCAAGCTAAAATACATCCATTCGGAAGAAGACTACAGACTTTGATGGACATTTCTACAGACTTCGATGGACATTTCTACAGACTTCGATGGACATTCTAAAAGACTTTGATAGACACTTTAAAGACTTTAAAGACTTTTTATGGACACTTGAAAGACTTTGAATTATCACCCACAGCAAGGATACATCCATCCGGACAAGACTTCAACAGACACCCAAGGACAATTGCACACATTATCATATGAATGTATTTGTGACACATGTTTCTTATCTTCATCTCTACAACCCTTCAGGTAGTGACAAACATAGTCGACAGGTGATATAGGTACATATATTAGCATTCACATGTTTTTCCCCCCTCCATGTATCATCAACTAATGTGCACCCCATTTGTTGGAACAAGAAGCCGAAAAGAGCTCGGTAGTGTTTGTTGGCCCACTTACAGACCCTTAATACGGGATTAGAAGGATTTAATGTATACTTCGCAATACCTCGAAGCTTATCTAGAACATGTACGGCACAATGATACATGCCCCCCCAGACATGAAGTTCATACATACATGCTTTTACTATCTCACTAGGCCATACATTTCCCGCCTACTCCTCTCCTCCCTCCACCCAATCATATATAGGTATTTCATATGTATTGTATATTTTTCTGCTTAAATGTTTAGATTGTGGCAGTTATTGTTGACTGCCAAAGGGTCGACTGTCAAAGTCGAAAAATATTGTTATACATATCCATTGTACTAACCCCTCATGCACATGCACACTGCTCATGCACCCGGTCCCCCGTGCGTACACATACCCGCATGTTGCGTAAGAGACGCTCCGGCGACTCGTGCGCATGATATGTGTATTTAGTGAGCGTGTATCGTGCTATTAGAATATAGCATATTTAACCCAATTAGTGCATTTTGTAGATGTAGTTTCCCTAGACCATGACAGCGAGTAATATTAGTTTAAACAGTTCCTGGACAGAGGGATTCGCCTTTGCATGATAGGAAGGGTCAGACTAAGGTTAGAAGGTGATGTCTAGTATCCAGCTGTAGGGTATAGTCACACATAAATTTCCCACAGACTGAGATACAATGGCCTTGTTTACACTAAGCTTTGAGATTCTATGAAGAGGGCATACACCTTTGTTATGAGGAGGGCCAGGTTTCTCTCCAGAATAATGAGTGCTGAATTGTCATTGTCTCAACTGAAAGAAAGGGACAAACAAGGGTGAACAATGCCCAGGAGCAGAGTATGTTTGGAAGATCAGAAACAATAGCTAACCACAACAAAACCAGACAGATAGGAATTTAGAATACTAACATTCCTAGTCCAAAATCCATGGAGATAGAGGTATTCATTTATATATATTATATATAAATATATATATATATCCATACAAAAAAGCACGGCACTCCCAGGACTCTTCTGCAAAAACGCCTTTATTGGCGGTGTTCAATCTAACATGTTTCAGGGCATCTGCCCTTTCGTCAGGATACACCAATATACATAGACAAACACACACAAAACACTTAAATACCTGTAACCGAGTCCTGTCTCCCACCGGCGTCCACGTCCACAGCTGCAGCCGCTGATGCTCCGCCGGAATCTCACTTCCGGGTTCACGCAGGGCGCGGTTGCCTAGCAACCGCTGGCTTGCGTTCCAGTGCAGTAAGTCCGGACAAGTGTTCACAATCAGCGTCATCCGTGGGGGACTGCCGGGGACAAAACTGAAACACAAACAGTGACATTTAAAAACATATGTATACACACAGCAGCCCTTGAATGTAAATGTACTCCAACTCACTCCTTACTGTTAGTCTGCTCAGAAACAACAATAAATATTTCTTCTTCTCAACGTCAGACTAACGGACAGTAGATTACTTGTTATACTGTAATGGTTGGTTCCTAGCACATATCTGTAATCTACGGATTATTAACGTAAGCTGTTCCAATTGATTTTGTCATTCAATCCGTCAGGTACCATAGTGCCCAGACGGATGATCCATCTTGCTTCCAGCACACATAGTGCTTTGATCCGATCTCCCCCCCGGGGCGACTCTCGGACATGATCAATCATAAAGTACTTCAAATCCGATAGTGTATGGCCTGTCGTCTTAAAGTGACGGGCCACCGGCTGATCAATAACTCTGCCCTCAATAGACAAATGTATAGCCGATCTATGTAAGGCCATACGTTCCCGAAACTTACGAGAAGTCTGGCCCACATAATATAGCCCACAAGGGCACGTGACCACGTACACCACAAATGATGAGGTACACGTGAGCACGTGTCGGATGTCATATTTAATTTGAAGATGAGGGTGTTGAAAAGATTTACAAGCCGTCATAAATCTGCAGGTGGTACAGCCGTGACAACTGTAACATCCTGCAGGTTTGACATATACATTAGGTAATCTGGGGATACCTCTGCCTGTGATGTCTGTAATCATCAGTCTATCCTTAAGGTTACGGCCTCTCTTAAATGCTGCTAATGGGCGTGTGGACTTAAAACATGGCAAGTCCTTGTCCGAGGTTACAATGGGCCATAAGGCCTTAGTTGCCCGGTTAATCACTGGGCTGGCTGTAGTGAAGCTGCTAACCCATGGGAAAACCTTCTCTGGTGCTTTAGTGTGTGATTGCATTAATTGCACTCTAGGCATATTCAACACTTGCACTTTGTTTTCCTCTAACATCTTAGGATCATATCCCCGTGTAATGAATTTAGTGATTAATGCATCTATGGACTCAGCAGCTTTTGCAGAATTGCTGGAGATTCTAGCCACCCTCATCATCTGTGAACGGGGTAAGCCCCGCTTCAGAGATGTCGGGTGATGGCTTGAAGCCAGCAAGAAGGTGTTTCTGTCCACATCTTTCTGAAAAACTTCAGTGGTGACTTTACCCTCACAGACATTTACTTGTACGTCTAAGAAATGCACTTGAGTTTCACTACAAGAAAACGTAAATTTAATGGCCGACCTACTGCTATTGATCTCTTCTAGTATGGTAGTTAAAGGTTCTATCATTCCTACCCATAGCACAAAAATATCATCTATGTATCTGGTATACAATTTAATGCACCCAGATACAACTGGATGATTTAACAATAGCTTCTCTTCCTGCTCAAACATATACACGTTGGCGTACGACGGGGCCACAGGGGACCCCATCGCACACCCCCGTTGTTGCAAATAATAATGACCATCATATAAAAAATAATTTCTATGGAGAATTAACTCCAATAACTTCAAAAAGAGGTCATGGTTAAATACTGTTACATCTAGATGTTGTGCTAAGAAGTTCTTCATGGCAGCTAATCCGCCATCATGAGGAATCGATGTATACAGACTACAGACACTTGAAAGACTTTGAATTATCACCCACAGCAAGGATACATCCATCCGGACAAGACTTCAACAGACACCCAAGGACAATTGCACACATTATCATATGAATGTATTTGTGACACATGTTTCTTATCTTCATCTCTACAACCCTTCAGGTAGTGACAAACATAGTCGACAGGTGATATAGGTACATATATTAGCATTCACATGTTTTTCCCCCCTCCATGTATCATCAACTAATGTGCACCCCATTTGTTGGAACAAGAAGCCGAAAAGAGCTCGGTAGTGTTTGTTGGCCCACTTACAGACCCTTAATACGGGATTAGAAGGATTTAATGTATACTTCGCAATACCTCGAAGCTTATCTAGAACATGTACGGCACAATGATACATGCCCCCCCAGACATGAAGTTCATACATACATGCTTTTACTATCTCACTAGGCCATACATTTCCCGCCTACTCCTCTCCTCCCTCCACCCAATCATATATAGGTATTTCATATGTATTGTATATTTTTCTGCTTAAATGTTTAGATTGTGGCAGTTATTGTTGACTGCCAAAGGGTCGACTGTCAAAGTCGAAAAATATTGTTATACATATCCATTGTACTAACCCCTCATGCACATGCACACTGCTCATGCACCCGGTCCCCCGTGCGTACACATACCCGCATGTTGCGTAAGAGACGCTCCGGCGACTCGTGCGCATGATATGTGTATTTAGTGAGCGTGTATCGTGCTATTAGAATATAGCATATTTAACCCAATTAGTGCATTTTGTAGATGTAGTTTCCCTAGACCATGACAGCGAGTAATATTAGTTTAAACAGTTCCTGGACAGAGGGATTCGCCTTTGCATGATAGGAAGGGTCAGACTAAGGTTAGAAGGTGATGTCTAGTATCCAGCTGTAGGGTATAGTCACACATAAATTTCCCACAGACTGAGATACAATGGCCTTGTTTACACTAAGCTTTGAGATTCTATGAAGAGGGCATACACCTTTGTTATGAGGAGGGCCAGGTTTCTCTCCAGAATAATGAGTGCTGAATTGTCATTGTCTCAACTGAAAGAAAGGGACAAACAAGGGTGAACAATGCCCAGGAGCAGAGTATGTTTGGAAGATCAGAAACAATAGCTAACCACAACAAAACCAGACAGATAGGAATTTAGAATACTAACATTCCTAGTCCAAAATCCATGGAGATAGAGGTATTCATTTATATATATTATATATAAATATATATATATATATATATATATGTGTGTGAATAAATATATAATTCCTAACAAATTGTAATAGCAGGATTGTGTGTGTATATATATATATATATATATATATATATATATATGAATATGTGGATATATGAATATCTTGAAGATTGAGATAGATAGTAATATCATGTGTGGGTTCATATTGTTCAGAGTCACGTGAACATTAATCTGGTGGGAACAAGAACATTGTTAAAACTTACCTCATTAAGATATTAATAATACCGTATTTATGTTTAATGTGATAGGTTTAAACTGATTATGGGGCGGGAACTCCACATCCCAAGTCCTAGCCATCGCCCACTTCTTGAACTAACCAATGGTCCCCGGTGCAGGACATGTCCCACCCCCTAACCAATGGAAGAAGAGCACACAGTGTCTATTGTATTATGTCTTGAGCTAAAGAATAAAGAGCGAGCAGCAGGCCAGGTCACTATCAAAGACTCTGAAGGCTTTCTACCTGATAGCTGAGGACTGGTCCAGGACGCGCTTGCGAACGATTCCCCACGTATGTATATTCTCTGTAGCCATTATTCTCTATTATTCTGTTTAGATTTCCCTGTTAGCCTGTAGTGTATAACTTGTATCTGATTACCCCTTTTTCTCTGAATAATCCACTGCGGTGTTAGAGCCCAGTGGTTTACCACAAACCGGTGTTGTGTTTTCACTTTCCTGCAAAGGGCTTTCATAGCGTATTAATCGGTATAAGGTGTATAAGCATTGTTAAGGTGTAAGCACTGCGGGTACTTCATACCGCCAGCGCTACTTAAGGTTATAAAGGTATTACATCGTTGCAGTAATAGGCTGCTAAGGTTTAAAGTATAAGCACACCCTTACATTGTTTCATTACTTAAGGTTTACTGTATATCACTCTGTGTGCGTCCGCGCCGCGTGTACGTTGTACCCACGGCACGGCATCTGATACGCTAATAGCTTATCAATACGGTACTCAGTACGCAAATAGCGTACTTAGTACGTAGAGTGTGTAATTAGTCTAGCGGCCATAGCGGCTCCACGGTAAAAGTGTATAGCTTTATGCTTTAAGATAATATTTGACATTATCAGTTTGATGGCATGGAGGTTGAGCATCAGATTCTAGCCCGGAAAGGGATTCTGGATAGGGTGATTCCTACTTTGATCAAAGCCAGAAAGGGGGTAACGTCTAAGCATTACCACCGTATTTGGAAGAAGTACGTCTCTTGGTGTGAGACCAGGAAAATTCCTGTGGCAGGCTGGAGTGGATGTAGGCCTACGTTTGGTCTCCTTAAAAGTCCAGATTTCAGCCTTGTCCATTTTCTTCCAGAAACAATTGGCGTCTCTTCCGGAGGTTCAGGTGTTTTACACATTCAACCGCCCTTTGTGCCTCCTACGGCACCTTGGGAACTCAATGTTGTGTTGCACTTCCTCCAGTTGGACAGAGAGTCCGACTTTCTGTGACGAGAAGTTCTCCTCATATAAATCTTCAAAGCCCTCACAACATCCAAGGACTTTGAGGTAATTGAGGAGTCAGTAGCCACTGGCACCACAATAGGTTGGTTGATATGAAAAGCCGACACAACCTTCGAAAGAAACTGCTGATGCGTCCAGAGCTCAGCTCTATCTTCATGAAAAATTAAGTAGGGGCTCTTGCAGTACAATGCCCCCAGTTCTGAAAAACATCTAGCAGATTCTAATGCCAACAGTGTGACCGCCTTCCAAGTAAGAAACTTGACCTCAACCTCCTGTAAAGGCTCAAACCAATCCGATTGCAGGAACTGCAACACCATGTTAAGATCCCAAGGTGCTGTAGGAGGCACAAAGGCTGGATGTGCAGAACCCCTTTTCAAGAAAGTCTGAACCTCAGGGAGGGAAGCCAATTATTTCTGGAAAAAAATGGACAAGGCCGAAATCTGGACTTTAATGGAGGCCAAACGCAGGCCCACATCCACACCCACTTGCAGGAAGAGGAGAAACCACCCAAGTTGAAACTCCACCATAGGAAACTTTTTGGACTCACACCAAGACACATACTTTTTCCAAATTCGATGGTAATGTTTAGACGTTACTCCTTTCCTAGCCTGTATTAGGGTAGGAATAACCTCTTCGGAATGCCTTTCCTAGCTAAAATCTGGCGTTCAACCTCCATGCCGTCAAACGTAGCCGTGGTAAGTCTTGATAAGCGAACGGCCCCTGTTGCAGAAGGTCCTCTCGAAGAGGAAGAGGCCTCGGATCTTCCACAGTAACTCTAGAAGATCTGCGTACCAAGCCCTTCTTGGCCAGTCCAAAGCAATGAGGATCGCCTGAACTCTTGATCTTTTTATAAGTTTGAGAATCCTAGGAATGAGTGGAAGTAGAGGGAACACATACACTGACTTGAACACCCACGGAGTCACCAGTGCGTCCCCCGCCACTGCCTGTGGGTCTCTCGACCTGGAACAGCACCTGCAAAGCTTCTTGTTGAGGTGGGATGCCATCATGTCTATGTGAGGTACACTTTAAAGACTTGTCACCTCTGCGAACACCTCCGGATGGAGGCCCCACTCCCCTGGATGGAGATTGTGTCTGCTGAGGAAGTCCGCTTCATAGTTGTCCACTCCCGGAATGAAGATTGCTGACAGCGCCGTTGCATGCTTTTCTGCCCAGAGGAGGATCTTTGTCACCTCTGCCATTGCAGCGCTGCTCTTCGTTCCGCCTTGTCGGTTTATGTAAGCCACCGTCGTTACATTGTCTTACCTCACCTGAATGGCCTGATCTTGCAGAAGATGGGCCGCTTGTAGGAGACCGTTGTACACGGCTCTTAGTTCCAGAATGTTTATTGGAAGGATGGATTCCAGACTTGACCACCTTCCTTGGAAGTTTTCCCCTTGGTTGACTGCGCCCCAACCTCTGAGACTTGCATCCTTGGTTAGAAGGATCCAGGTCTGAATCCCGAACCTGCGGCCCTTGAGAATGTGAGGCATTTGTAGCCACCACAGAAGGAAAATCCTGGCTTTCGACAGACGTATCCTCTGGTGCATGTGCAGGTGAGATCCCGACCACTTGTCCAGGAGATCCAGTTGGAAAGACCGTGCATGAAATCTTCTGTACTGTAGAGCCTCGTAGGAGGCAACCATCTTCCCCAGCAGATGAATGCACTGATGAACCGATACCCGGGCTGGCTTCAAGACATCCCGGACCATTGATTGTATCACCAAAGCCTTTTCCACTGGTAGAAACACCCTCTGCACTTCAGTGTTGCGGAGCATCCCCAGGAAAGACAATCTCCTTGTCGGCTCCAAATGTGACTTTGGAAGATTCAGGATTCATCCATGATCCCTGAGTAGTCGAGTTGTGAGAGCAATGTTCTGCAACAACTTTTCCATGGAAGATGCTTTTATCAGCAGATCGTCCAGATATGAAATTATGTTCACTCCCTGCTTGCGGAGGGGTAGCATCATATCTGCCATTACCTTGGTGAACACCCTCGGTGCCGTGGATAGGCCAAATGGCAGTGTCTGAAACTGATAGTGGCAGCCCAACAGCGCAAACCTGAGATAAGCCTGGTGAGGCAGCCAAATTGGAATGTGGAGGTACGCATCTTTGATATCCAGGGATACCAGAAATTCCCTCTCCTCCAGACCTGAGATCACCGCTTTCAGAGACTCCATCTTGAACTTGAATTCCCTCAAATAGGGGTTAAAAGATTTCAGGTTCAATATCGGTCTGTTCGAACCGTCCGGTTTCGGTACCACAAAGAGGTTTAAGTAGTAACCCTTGGTTTCCAGATGAGGTGGAACTGGAACAATGACATTTGCCTTTTCCAATTTTTTTATTGTTTTCTGTAGGATAGTCCTTTCTGTCAGCAAAGCTGGTAAGCCTGATTTGAAAAATCTGTGAGGTGGGAGTTCTTGAAACCCCAGTCTGAACCACGGGACACAATATCTTGTACCCAGGGTTCCAGGCCTGATGACGCCCAGCCCTGACTGAAATTTCTTAGACGTGCTCCAACCTGCCCGATCTCCAGGCTGGGAGGTCCACCGCCATGCTGAGGATTTTGAGGAAACAGAACCAGACTTCTGTTCCTGGGAACCGGTCGGTGCAGGATTTCCCCCGACCACCTTTGAAGAAAGTGGAAGGGGGCTTGGATTTTTTAACCTTTGCAGTCCGAAAGGACTGCATTGTAGACGTAGGAAAGGATTTTCTCGTTGGCGGAGTGGCTGAGGGAAGAAAGGTTGACTTACCCGCGGTTGCCGTGGAAATCCACGCATCCAATGCTTCCGCAAACAGAGCCTGACCTGTGAAGGGTATGTTCAACACACTCTTCTTGGATTCCGCATCCGCAGACCATTGGCGCAGCCAGAGTCCCTTGCGTGCCGAGACAGCCATGGAAGACGTCAATGCATTTAGATGACCAAGGGGGTAATTCTGAGTTGATCACAGCAGGAACTTTGTTAGCAGTTGGGCAAAACCAAGTGCTCTGCAGGTGGGGCAGATATAACATGTGCAGAGAGAGTTAGATTTGGGTGGGTAATTTTGTTTCTGTGCAGGGTAAATACTGTCTGCTTTATCTTTACACTGCAATTTAGATTGCAGATTGAACACACCACACCCAAATCTAACTCTTTGCACATGTTATATCTGCCTTCCCTGCAGTGGACATGATTTTGCCCAACTGCTAACAAAGTTCCTGCTGCGATCAACTCAGAATTACCCCCCAAGGTCCTTCATGGCCTCCACCATGAAACCTGCAGAATCCTGTATGTGACGTAAAAACATTTCAATCTCACTTCTATCCACAGAGTCTAAATCCTCTAGTAATGTGCCTGTCGACTTTACTATGGCTCTAGAAATCTATGCACAAGCAATGGTGGGCTTTAGCACCACGCCTGAAGCAGTGTATATTGACTTGAGCATAGTCTCAATCTTGCGGTCTGGGCCGGCGCCACCATTAGGCAGCTTTAGGCAGCTGCCTAAAGGCGCCGACCAGTGGAGGGCGCCGCTACAGCTGTCATACTGAAAAATTAATCTTTCTTTCACAGATTGATCTAGCCAGCGGCGGCTGTGTATCTAACCATCCACAGCCACCGCTGTCACTAGATCCCTGCTTGTGGGGAGTGTTGCAGAGGGTATGAGGTTTACCGATGGCTGCTATTGCGGAGTGAGATGGAGAGAGGAGGGAGCGGTGACGGCGGCGGGTGGCTGCCCACCTACCGCTGCTCTCCTCTGGAGGGGGGTGTAGGCTGTCTTGGCCATTGATATCCTTCATCATGGCAAGGAATGTTTCTTGAGTCCCATTCCAAAACAAGCAGATGTCATCGATATACCTAGTATACCCAGTGATCTGCTGACGTCGAATGTCATCCGCAAAGAAGAAATCTTTTTCCACCGCAAACATATAGATATTCGCGAAGCTTGGCGCTACGCAGGAACCCATGGCACAGCCTGAGCGTTGGATGAAAAACTAGTTCCGCATAAGCGTTAGCCGTAGTAGTTGAATAAAGAATTCCACATCAGGCCCTGTGTATAGCGGATGATCACTGATGTAACGTTTCACCATCTCAATGCCATGTTCTTGTGGAATTGATGTATATAAGCTCACGACATCAATGGTGCACATGAGCTGTTTCACTGGCAAAGGTGAGAGTTGCTGTAACCACAAAATTAATGTGGTCGTATCCTTAAGGAAAGAGGCTTCCTGATTGATTAATGGCTGTAGAAAATGGTCTAAATACTTTGAGATGTTATAATAGAGAGAATCCCTAGCCGCAATGATAGGGCGGCAAGGAGGTTTGTCAGGATTTTTGTGAAGTTTAGGTATGGTATATAATACTGGCACTTTAGACCAGTCTACTGTAAGAGCTTCTTTGGTTTTAGAATCGATGATGTGCATGTCCATACCCTAAAGGAGAATTTCATCAACCTCTTTTTTAAATACTTGAGTGGGATCTGAGGCGAGCTGTTCATAAACATGAGTGTCGGATAATTGCTGGTATATTTCTTCGGTGTAATCGTCCAGATTTTGTATCACAATGCCCCCGCCCTTTTCTGCAGGGCGGATGACAATGTCACGGTATGCTCCCAGATTTTTGAGGGCAGCTCTTTCAGAGAGAGTTAGATTATAATCCACCTTGCTTTTGTGTAGACACTGTTGTTCCATGACACTCTCCATATGTTCCGTAAAACTTTTGATGTTGCAGTTAAAAGACTGTGGTATGAACATGGATGGTTTGTGAACTGGTGCACTTGTCGTCAGAGTGGAGGTTTTGCCAAAGTGTTCTCTGAGCTTTAGGCGTCGGTCAAATTTAAAGAGATCCACTTTACTTTGGAAGCCATCCGGCTTCAGTGTAGGAGCAAAGGATAGACCTTTATGTAACACCGCGAGTTCCTCAGCAGTGAAAGTGCGAGATGACAAATTGAAGATTATCTCTTCTGGTTGTACTTGCGCTTGGGCTTGTCACCTCTGCGAACACCTCCGGATGGAGGCCCCACTCCCCTGGATGGAGATTGTGTCTGCTGAGGAAGTCCGCTTCATAGTTGTCCACTCCCGGAATGAAGATTGCTGACAGTGCCGTTGCGGGGGGGTAAAGTTACTGATGACTGCTAAAGTGCGTGCTGCTGGGCGGGAGAGTAAGGGGAAAATGCCGGCTGCTGTGTTTCTTGTAGCATGGGGTAGGAGAGAGATGCCGCTGAGTGTGTCCCTGGGGATTGAGGAGCGTGTCGGCGCCGGGCGCTCATGTGTATTGTCAGGTGCGGGGAATGCGCTGGCCACCGCCGCTGCTACTGCTATTGAGGCGGCCAGGTAGACTGGCGTGTGGCTGGGGGAATTGCCGGCTGCTGCAGCTGTGGAAAGAGGGGATGCCTGCCGCTGCTGCTGCTCATCTCCCACGTGTGGTGGGACAAGGGGATTCACTGGACACTTCCGCTACTATGAAGGGGAAGGTGGGTTTGCCGCCAGTCCTGTGTAATGTGAAGGGTTTCTAGCCACCGCTATGGACAGGAAAAGGGGTGTTCCTGCCGCTCATATGTATGGGGGTGGGGGGGATAGGAGGGTAGCTGCTACTGCTGTGTGTGTCTATATCTATCTAGATAGATATATAAAATATATACATAGATATACAGACACACACAGCAGTACCGCCCCCCCCAATACATTTGATATATATATATATATATATATATATATATATATATGGAATGGTGTGTGATGGACGTCACTCAAGCATGTAGATGAATCAAACAAGAGACAAAAGTAATAGACAACGTTTCGGAGCTATGCTCCTTTATCAAGACTTAAAGAATACTGACATAAAATACATTTATATACCTTACTGTATACTCACCACGTGTGCACAAGAGAACCGCCAAAGCCGCCCGCTCCGGAGTCCGTATGACGTCATTGGCAGCCGCCGGCGCCCAGGATCCGTCGCAGGGGCGTGGGGCGGGGGGAGTGAAAACCATCACCATGGTAACAAGTGAAAACAAGCTACGGAGAGACAGGCACAGAGAATAACAATGCTAAATACCCTAAACGAATCATAATGCACAACAATGTGAAAGTATAGCTCGCTATACAATGTGTGAGGCCTAAAGATAATGGCACATGCTAAAATATACATACATATCACACAATAATGAGAGCATACAAAGTGCTCAATGCAATAAAACAGCATCCTGCCAATCTAATGGATAGGATCCATGACAAATATGTATACCACTAGGCGCATGTTAGAGCAATCAATCCCTTGCTAATACATGGATACACGGGCACGATAATGAAAAGAGTATAGCACCAAATAGAGAACTCTACTATGGTATAACCATTAGTGAGAAATCTATTGTGAAGTATAAAGCAAGAAAAACATGGAATTCATAAAAAACAAGTAAGTGCAAGTGATTCATTTAGTCCCAATGGTTGGACAGTTTGTAGCACATGTATCCATCTAGCTTCTTTCTGGAGTAGGATACGGCCTCTGTTACCACCTCTTGGATTAGGGGGAACCCAATCAATGATGCGGTACCTGATGGAGGACAGATTGTGATGCAAATCCCTGAAATGACGAGCAACTGGCTGATCACAATCTTTGCCTTCAAGGGCTGCACGTATGCTGGACCTGTGTTGGGTCATGCGTTCCTTCATTTGTCTAGTGGTCTTGCCCACGTATAGTAGGCTACATGGGTATTTAATGTAATATACCACGAATCTCGTGGTGCATGTGACCGGATGCTGTATCTTAAATATTTTACCCGACCTGGGATGCGAAAAGGTGTTACCTGTCTCCAAAAAGCTGCAGGTAGTGCAACCCAAACATCGATAGTTGCCCCCCTTCCTACTCAAAAAATGGGTGGCTGTAGTGGCCGTATGCTGGCTAATGTCATCATGGACCACTACATCTTTGATGTTTCTACCTCGAAAGAATGATGGTAGAATGGTTGTATCCTGTAAAGCTGGTAGACTGCGATCCTGTGCTATTATGGGCCATATGTCCTTGGCAGTTTTCATCAACGCATTACTTGAAGTAGTATATTGTTGAGTCCATGCGATTCGATCCTCACGTACCGCGGGATTAGTTTTGTGCAATGCCTGTTGTCTAGGGATGGATAGAGCCTTTTGTTTAGCTATTTTCAGCGCTCGGGGATGATAACCACGTGCCAGGAACTTGATAAGCATCTTATCGATTTGGTCGATGGTGTCAATGGGGTCACTGTATATGCGAATGATTCTCAAGAACTGTGAGAACGGAAGACCTTTGATTAAAGAAGGTGGATGATGACTGGCTGCATGTACCACCGTGTTACGGTCTGTTGGTTTGAAATACATAGAGGTGTGCAGAGTACAGTCCTCCTTTTGTTTTACTGTCACGTCTAAATAATGGATGCACTCAAAGCTGGTATCGGTGGTAAATTTAATAGGGCTGTCTTGGCCATTGATATCCTTCATCATGGCAAGGAATGTTTCTTAGGTCCTATTCCAAAACAAGCAGATGTCATCGATATACCTAGTATACCCAGTGATCTGCTGACGTCGAATGTCATCCGCAAAGAAGAAATCTTTTTCCACCGCAAACATATAGATATTCGCGAAGCTTGGCGCTACGCAGGAACCCATGGCACAGCCTGAGTGTTGGACAAAAAACTTGCTGTCAAAGATGAAATAGTTCCGCATAAGCGTTAGCCGTAGTAGTTGAATAAAGAAATCCACATCAGGCCCAGTGTATAGCGGATGATCACTGATGTAACGTTTCACCATCTCAATGCCATGTTCTTGTGGAATTGATGTATATAAGCTCACGACATCAATGGTGCACATGAGCTGTTTCACTGGCAAAGGTGAGAGTTGCTGTAACCACAAAATTAATGTGGTCGTATGCTTAAGGAAAGAGGCTTCCTGATTGATTAATGGCTGTAGAAAATGGTCTAAATACTTTGAGATGTTATAATAGAGAGAATCCCTAGCCGCAATGATAGGGCGGCCAGGAGGTTTGTCAGGATTTTTGTGAAGTTTAGGTATGGTATATAATACTGGCACTTTAGACCAGTCTACTATAAGAGCTTCTTTGGTTTTAGAATCGATGATGTGCATGTCCATACCCTTAAGGAGAATTTCATCAACCTCTTTTTTAAATACTTGAGTGGGATCTGAGGCGAGCTGTTCATAAACATGAGTGTCGGATAATTGCTGGTATATTTCTTCGGTGTAATCGTCCAGATTTTGTATCACAATGCCCCCGCCCTTTTCTGCAGGGCGGATGACAATGTCACGGTATGCTCCCAGATTTTTGAGGGCAGCTCTTTCAGAGAGAGTTAGATTATAATCCACCTTGCTTTTGTGTAGACACTGTTGTTCCATGACACTCTCCATATGTTCCGTAAAACTTTTGATGTTGCAGTTAAAAGACTGTGGTATGAACATGGATGGTTTGTGAACTGGTGCACTTGTCGTCAGAGTGGAGGTTTTGCCAAAGTGTTCTCTGAGCTTTAGGCGTCGGTCAAATTTAAAGAGATCCACTTTACTTTGGAAGCCATCCGGCTTCAGTGTAGGAGCAAAGGATAGACCTTTATGTAACACCGCGAGTTCCTCAGCAGTGAAAGTGCGAGATGACAAATTGAAGATTATCTCTTCTGGTTGTACTTGCGCTTGGGCTTGTCACCTCTGCGAACACCTCCGGATGGAGGCCCCACTCCCCTGGATGGAGATTGTGTCTGCTGAGGAAGTCCGCTTCATAGTTGTCCACTCCCGGAATGAAGATTGCTGACAGTGCCGTTGCATGCTTTTCTGCCCAGAGGAGGATCTTTGTCACCTCTTGTCGGTTTATGTAAGCCACCGTCGTTACATTGTCTAACTGCACCTGAATGGCCTGATCTTGCAGAAGATGGGCCGTTTGCAGAAGACCGTTGTACACGGCTCTTAGTTCCAGAATGTTTATTGGAAGGATGGATTCCAGACTTGACCACCTTCCTTGGAAGTTTTCCCCTTGGGTGACTGCGCCCCAACCTCTGAGACTTGCATCCTTGGTTAGAAGGATCCAGGTCTCAATCCCAAACCTGAGGCCCTTGAGAATGTGAGGCATTTGTAGCCACCACAGAAGGGAAATCCTGGCTTTCGGCGACAGACGTATCCTCTGGTGCATGTGCAGGTGAGATCCCGACCACTTGTTCAGGAGATCCAGTTGGAAGGACCGTGCATGAAATCTTCCGTACTGTAGAGCCTCGTAGGAGGCAACCATCTTCCCCAGCAGATGAATGCACTGATGAACCGATACCCGGGCTGGCTTCAAGACATACCGGACCATTGATTGTATCACCAAAGCCTTTTCCACTGGTAGAAACACCCTCTGCACTTCAGTGTTGCGGATCATCCCCAGGAAAGACAATCTCCTTGTCGGCTCCAAATGTGACTTTGGAAGATTCAGGATCCATCCATGATCCCTAACTAGTCGAGTTGTGAGAGCAATGTTCTGCAACAACTTTTCCATGGAAGATGCTTTTATCAGCAGATCTTCCAGATATGAAATTATGTTCACTCCCGGCTTGCGGAGGGGTAGCATCATATCTACCATTACCTTGGTGAACACCCTCGGTGCCGTGGATAGGCCAAATGGCAGTGTCTGGAACTGATAGTGGCAGCCCAACAGCGCAAACCTGAGATAAGCCTGGTGAGGCAGCAAAATTGGAATGTGGAGGTATGCATCTTTGATATCCAGGGATACCAGAAATTCCCTCTCCTCCAGACCTGAGATCACCGCTTTCAGAAACTCCATCTTGAACTTGAATTCCCTCAAATAGGGGTTTAAAGATTTCAGGTTCAATATCGGTCTGACCGAACCGTCCGGTTTCGGTACCACAAAGAGGTTTTAGTAGTAACCCTTGGTTTCCAGATGAGGTGGAACTGGAACAATGACATTTGCCTTTTCCAATTTTTTAATTGTTTTCTGTAGGATAGTCCTTTCTGTCAGCAAAGCTGGTAAGCCTGATTTGAAAAATCTGTGAGGTGGGAGTTCTTGAAACTCCAGTCTGAACCACGGGACACAATATCTTGTACCCAGGGTTCCAGGCCTGATGACGCCCAGCCCTGACTGAAATTTCTTAGACGTGCTCCAACCTGCCCGATCTCCAGGCTGGGAGGTCCACCGCCATGCTGAGGATTTTGAGGAAACAGAACCAGACTTCTGTTCCTGGGAACCGGTCGGTGCAGGATTTCCCCCGACCACCTTTGAAGAAAGTGGAAGGGGGCTTGGATTTTTTAACCTTTGCAGTCCGAAAGGACTGCATTGTAGACGTAGGAAAGTATTTTCTCGTTGGCGGAGTGGCTGAGGAAAGAAAGGTTGACTTACCCGCGGTTGCCGTGGAAATCCACGCATCCAACGCTTCCGCAAACAGAGCCTGACCTGTGAAGGGTAGGTTCAACACACTCTTCTTGGATTCCGCATCCGCAGACCATTGGCGCAGCCAGAGTCCCTTGCGTGCCGAGACAGCCATGGAAGACGTCCATGCATTTAGATGACCAAGGGGGTAATTCTGAGTTGATCACAGCAGGAACTTTGTTAGCAGTTGGGCAAAACCAAGTGCTCTGCAGGTGGGGCAGATATAACATGTGCAGAGAGAGTTAGATTTGGGTGGGTTATTTTGTTTCTGTGCAGGGTAAATACTGTCTGCTTTATCTTTACACTGCAATTTAGATTGCAGATTGAACACACCACACCCAAATCTAACTCTCTGCACATGTTATATCTGCCTTCCCTGCAGTGGACATGATTTTGCCCAACTGCTAACAAAGTTCCTGCTGCGATCAACTCAGAATTACCCCCCAAGGTCCTTCATGGCCTCCACCATGAAACCTGCAGAATCCTGTATGTGACGTAAAAACATTTCAATCTCGCTTCTATCCACAGAGTCTAAATCCTCTAGTAATGTGCCTGTCGACTTTACTATGGCTCTAGAAATCTATGCACAAGCAATGGTGGGCTTTAGCACCACGCCTGAAGCAGTGTATATTGACTTGAGCATAGTCTCAATCTTGCGGTCAGGGCCGACACCACCATTAGGCAGCTTTAGGCAGCTGCCTAAAGGCGCCGACCAGTGGAGGGCGCCGCTACAGCTGTCATACTGAAAAATTAATCTTTCTATCACAGATTGATCTAGCCAGCGGCGGCTGTGTATCTAACCATCCACAGCCACCGCTGTCACTAGATCCCTGCTTGTGGGGAGTGTTGCGGAGGGTATGAGGTTTACCGATGGCTGCTATTGCGGAGTGAGATGGAGAGAGGAGGGAGCGGTGGCGGCGGCGGGTGGCTGCCCACCTACTGCTGCTCTCCTCTGGAGGGGGATGAGGCCAAGTACTGCTCCAGGAGGCGGGGGGGTGAAGTTACTGATGACTGCTAAAGTGCGTGCTGCTGGGCGGGAGAGTAAGGGGAAAATGCCGGCTGCTGTGTTTCTTGTAGGATGGGGTAGGAGAGAGATGCCGCTGAGTGTGTCCCTGGGGATTGAGGAGCGTGTCGGCGCCGGGCGCTCATGTGTATTGTCAGGTGCGGGGAATGCGCTGGCCACCGCCGCTGCTACTGCTATTGAGGCGGCCAGGTAGACTGGCGTGTGGCTGGGGGAATTGCCGGCTGCTGCAGCTGTGGAAAGAGGGGATGCCTGCCGCTGCTGCTGCTCATCTCCCACGTGTGGTGGGACAAGGGGATTCACTGGACACTTCCGCTACTATGAAGGGGAAGGTGGGTTTGCCGCCAGTCCTGTGTAATGTGAAGGGTTTCTAGCCACCGCTATGGACAGGAAAAGGGGTGTTCCTGCCGCTCATATGTATGGGGGTGGGGGGGATAGGAGGGTAGCTGCTACTGCTGTGTGTGTCTATATCTATCTAGATAGATATATAAAATATATACATAGATATACAGACACACACAGCAGTACCGCCCCCCCAATACATTTGATATATATATATATATATATATGGAATGGTGTGTGATGGACGGCACTCAAGCATGTAGATGAATCAAACAAGAGACAAAAGTAATAGACAACGTTTCGGAGCTATGCTCCTTTATCAAGACTTAAAGAATACTGACATAAAATACATTTATATACCTTACTGTATACTCACCACGTGTGCACAAGAGAACCGCCAAAGCCGCCCGCTCCGGAGTCCGTATGACGTCATTGGCAGCCGCCGTCGCCCAGGATCCGTCGCAGGGGCGTGGGGCGGGGGGAGTGAAAACCATCACCATGGTAACAAGTGAAAACAAGCTACGGAGAGACAGGCACAGAGAATAACAATGCTAAATACCCTAAACGAATCATAATGGCACAACAATGTGAAAGTATAGCTCGCTATACAATGTGTGAGGCCTAAAGATAATGGCACATGCTAAAATATACATACATATCACACAATAATGAGAACATACAAAGTGCTCAATGCAATAAAACAGCATCCTGCCAATCTAATGGATAGGATCCATGACAAATATGTATACCACTAGGCGCATGTTAGAGCAATCAATCCCTTGCTAATACATGGATACACGGGCACGATAATGAAAAGAGTATAGCACCAAATAGAGAACTCTACTATGGTATAACCATTAGTGAGAAATCTATTGTGAAGTATAAAGCAAGAAAAACATGGAATTCATAAAAAACAAGTAAGTGCAAGTGATTCATTTAGTCCCAATGGTTGGACAGTTTGTAGCACATGTATCCATCTAGCTTCTTTCTGGAGTAGGATACGGCCTCTGTTACCACCTCTTGGATTAGGGGGAACCCAATCAATGATGCGGTACCTGATGGAGGACAGATTGTGATGCAAATCCCTGAAATGACGAGCAACTGGCTGATCACAATCTTTGCCTTCAAGGGCTGCACGTATGCTGGACCTGTGTTGGGTCATGCGTTCCTTCATTTGTCTAGTGGTCTTGCCCACGTATAGTAGGCTACATGGGTATTTAATGTAATATACCACGAATCTCGTGGTGCATGTGACCGGATGCTGTATCTTAAATATTTTACCCGACCTGGGATGCGAAAAGGTGTTACCTGTCTCCAAAAAGCTGCAGGTAGTGCAACCCAAACATCGATAGTTGCCCCCCTTCCTACTCAAAAAATGGGTGGCTGTAGTGGCCGTATGCTGGCTAATGTCATCATGGACCACTACATCTTTGATGTTTCTACCTCGAAAGAATGATGGTAGAATGGTTGTATCCTGTAAAGCTGGTAGACTGCGATCCTGTGCTATTATGGGCCATATGTCCTTGGCAGTTTTCATCAACGCATTACTTGAAGTAGTATATTGTTGAGTCCATGCGATTCGATCCTCACGTACCGCGGGATTAGTTTTGTGCAATGCCTGTTGTCTAGGGATGGATAGAGCCTTTTGTTTAGCTATTTTCAGCGCTCGGGGATGATAACCACGTGCCAGGAACTTGATAAGCATCTTATCGATTTGGTCGATGGTGTCAATGGGGTCACTGTATATGCGAATGATTCTCAAGAACTGTGAGAACGGAAGACCTTTGATTAAAGAAGGTGGATGATGACTGGCTGCATGTACCACCGTGTTACGGTCTGTTGGTTTGAAATACATAGAGGTGTGCAGAGTACAGTCCTCCTTTTGTTTTACTGTCACGTCTAAATAATGGATGCACTCAAAGCTGGTATCGGTGGTAAATTTAATAGGGCTGTCTTGGCCATTGATATCCTTCATCATGGCAAGGAATGTTTCTTGAGTCCTATTCCAAAACAAGCAGATGTCATCGATATACCTAGTATACCCAGTGATCTGCTGACGTCGAATGTCATCCGCAAAGAAGAAATCTTTTTCCACCGCAAACATATAGATATTCGCGAAGCTTGGCGCTACGCAGGAACCCATGGCACAGCCTGAGTGTTGGACAAAAAACTTGCTGTCAAAGATGAAATAGTTCCGCATAAGCGTTAGCCGTAGTAGTTGAATAAAGAAATCCACATCAGGCCCAGTGTATAGCGGATGATCACTGATGTAACGTTTCACCATCTCAATGCCATGTTCTTGTGGAATTGATGTATATAAGCTCACGACATCAATGGTGCACATGAGCTGTTTCACTGGCAAAGGTGAGAGTTGCTGTAACCACAAAATTAATGTGGTCGTATGCTTAAGGAAAGAGGCTTCCTGATTGATTAATGGCTGTAGAAAATGGTCTAAATACTTTGAGATGTTATAATAGAGAGAATCCCTAGCCGCAATGATAGGGCGGCCAGGAGGTTTGTCAGGATTTTTGTGAAGTTTAGGTATGGTATATAATACTGGCACTTTAGACCAGTCTACTGTAAGAGCTTCTTTGGTTTTAGAATCGATGATGTGCATGTCCATACCCTGAAGGAGAATTTCATCAACCTCTTTTTTAAATACTTGAGTGGGATCTGAGGCGAGCTGTTCATAAACATGAGTGTCAGATAATTGCTGGTATATTTCTTCGGTGTAATCGTCCAGATTTTGTATCACAATGCCCCCGCCCTTATCTGTAGGGCGGATGACAATGTCACGGTATGCTCCCAGATTTTTGAGGGCAGCTCTTTCAGAGAGAGTTAGATTATAATCCACCTTGCTTTTGTGTAGACACTGTTGTTCCATGACACTCTCCATATGTCCCGTAAAACTTTTGATGTTGCAGTTAAAAGACTGTGGTATGAACATGGATGGTTTGTGAACTGGTGCACTTGTCGTCAGAGTGGAGGTTTTGCCAAAGTGTTCTCTGAGCTTTAGGCGTCGGTCAAATTTAAAGAGATCCACTTTACTTTGGAAGCCATCCGGCTTCAGTGTAGGAGCAAAGGATAGACCTTTATGTAACACCGCGAGTTCCTCAGCAGTGAAAGTGCGAGATGACAAATTGAAGATTATCTCTTCTGGTTGTACTTGCGCTTGGGCTTGTCACCTCTGCGAACACCTCCGGATGGAGGCCCCACTCCCCTGGATGGAGATTGTGTCTGCTGAGGAAGTCCGCTTCATAGTTGTCCACTCCCGGAATGAAGATTGCTGACAGTGCCGTTGCATGCTTTTCTGCCCAGAGGAGGATCTTTGTCACCTCTTGTCGGTTTATGTAAGCCACCGTCGTTACATTGTCTAACTGCACCTGAATGGCCTGATCTTGCAGAAGATGGGCCGTTTGCAGAAGACCGTTGTACACGGCTCTTAGTTCCAGAATGTTTATTGGAAGGATGGATTCCAGACTTGACCACCTTCCTTGGAAGTTTTCCCCTTGGGTGACTGCGCCCCAACCTCTGAGACTTGCATCCTTGGTTAGAAGGATCCAGGTCTCAATCCCAAACCTGAGGCCCTTGAGAATGTGAGGCATTTGTAGCCACCACAGAAGGGAAATCCTGGCTTTCGGCGACAGACGTATCCTCTGGTGCATGTGCAGGTGAGATCCCGACCACTTGTTCAGGAGATCCAGTTGGAAGGACCGTGCATGAAATCTTCCGTACTGTAGAGCCTCGTAGGAGGCAACCATCTTCCCCAGCAGATGAATGCACTGATGAACCGATACCCGGGCTGGCTTCAAGACATCCCGGACCATTGATTGTATCACCAAAGCCTTTTCCACTGGTAGAAACACCCTCTGCACTTCAGTGTTGCGGATCATCCCCAGGAAAGACAATCTCCTTGTCGGCTCCAAATGTGACTTTGGAAGATTCAGGATCCATCCATGATCCCTAACTAGTCGAGTTGTGAGAGCAATGTTCTGCAACAACTTTTCCATGGAAGATGCTTTTATCAGCAGATCTTCCAGATATGAAATTATGTTCACTCCCTGCTTGCGGAGGGGTAGCATCATATCTGCCATTACCTTGGTGAACACCCTCGGTGCCGTGGATAGGCCAAATGGCAGTGTCTGGAACTGATAGTGGCAGCCCAACAGCGCAAACCTGAGATAAGCCTGGTGAGGCAGCAAAATTGGAATGTGGAGGTACGCATCTTTGATATCCAGGGATACCAGAAATTCCCTCTCCTCCAGACCTGAGATCACCGCTTTCAGAGACTCCATCTTGAACTTGAATTCCCTCAAATAGGGGTTTAAAGATTTCAGGTTCAATATCGGTCTGACCGAACCGTCCGGTTTCGGTACCACAAAGAGGTTTTAGTAGTAACCCTTGGTTTCCAGATGAGGTGGAACTGGAACAATGACATTTGCCTTTTCCAATTTTTTAATTGTTTTCTGTAGGATAGTCCTTTCTGTCAGCAAAGCTGGTAAGCCTGATTTGAAAAATCTGTGAGGTGGGAGTTCTTGAAACTCCAGTCTGAACCACGGGACACAATATCTTGTACCCAGGGTTCCAGGCCTGATGACGCCCAGCCCTGACTGAAATTTCTTAGACGTGCTCCAACCTGCCCGATCTCCAGGCTGGGAGGTCCACCGCCATGCTGAGGATTTTGAGGAAACAGAACCAGACTTCTGTTCCTGGGAACCGGTCGGTGCAGGATTTCCCCCGACCACCTTTGAAGAAAGTGGAAGGGGGCTTGGATTTTTTAACCTTTGCAGTCCGAAAGGACTGCATTGTAGACGTAGGAAAGGATTTTCTCGTTGGCGGAGTGGCTGAGGGAAGAAAGGTTGACTTACCCGCGGTTGCCGTGGAAATCCACGCATCCAATGCTTCCGCAAACAGAGCCTGACCTGTGAAGGGTAGGTTCAACACACTCTTCTTGGATTCCGCATCCGCAGACCATTGGCGCAGCCAGAGTCCCTTGCGTGCCGAGACAGCCATGGAAGACGTCCATGCATTTAGATGACCAAGGGGGTAATTCTGAGTTGATCACAGCAGGAACTTTGTTAGCAGTTGGGCAAAACCAAGTGCTCTGCAGGTGGGGCAGATATAACATGTGCAGAGAGAGTTAGATTTGGGTGGGTTATTTTGTTTCTGTGCAGGGTAAATACTGTCTGCTTTATCTTTACACTGCAATTTAGATTGCAGATTGAACACACCACACCCAAATCTAACTCTCTGCACATGTTATATCTGCCTTCCCTGCAGTGGACATGATTTTGCCCAACTGCTAACAAAGTTCCTGCTGCGATCAACTCAGAATTACCCCCCAAGGTCCTTCATGGCCTCCACCATGAAACCTGCAGAATCCTGTATGTGACGTAAAAACATTTCAATCTCGCTTCTATCCACAGAGTCTAAATCCTCTAGTAATGTGCCTGTCGACTTTACTATGGCTCTAGAAATCTATGCACAAGCAATGGTGGGCTTTAGCACCACGCCTGAAGCAGTGTATATTGACTTGAGCATAGTCTCAATCTTGCGGTCAGGGCCGACACCACCATTAGGCAGCTTTAGGCAGCTGCCTAAAGGCGCCGACCAGTGGAGGGCGCCGCTACAGCTGTCATACTGAAAAATTAATCTTTCTTTCACAGATTGATCTAGCCAGCGGCGGCTGTGTATCTAACCATCCACAGCCACCGCTGTCACTAGATCCCTGCTTGTGGGGAGTGTTGCGGAGGGTATGAGGTTTACCGATGGCTGCTATTGCGGAGTGAGATGGAGAGAGGAGGGAGCGGTGGCGGCGGCGGGTGGCTGCCCACCTACTGCTGCTCTCCTCTGGAGGGGGATGAGGCCAAGTACTGCTCCAGGAGGCGGGGGGGTGAAGTTACTGATGACTGCTAAAGTGCGTGCTGCTGGGCGGGAGAGTAAGGGGAAAATGCCGGCTGCTGTGTTTCTTGTAGCATGGGGTAGGAGAGAGATGCCGCTGAGTGTGTCCCTGGGGATTGAGGAGCGTGTCGGCGCCGGGCGCTCATGTGTATTGTCAGGTGCGGGGAATGCGCTGGCCACCGCCGCTGCTACTGCTATTGAGGCGGCCAGGTAGACTGGCGTGTGGCTGGGGGAATTGCCGGCTGCTGCAGCTGTGGAAAGAGGGGATGCCTGCCGCTGCTGCTGCTCATCTCCCATGTGTGGTGGGACAAGGGGATTCACTGGACACTTCCGCTACTATGAAGGGGAAGGTGGGTTTGCCGCCAGTCCTGTGTAATGTGAAGGGTTTCTGGCCACCGCTATGGACAGGAAAAGGGGTGTTCCTGCCGCTCATATGTATGGGGGTGGGGGGGATAGGAGGGTAGCTGCTACTGCTGTGTGTGTCTATATCTATCTAGATAGATATATAAAATATATACATATATATATTATATATCTCTATCTAGATAGATGTACAGACACACACAGCAGTACCGCCCCCCCAATACATTTGATATATATATATATATATATATATATATATATATGGAATGGTGTGTGATGGACGGCACTCAAGCATGTAGATGAATCAAACAAGAGACAAAAGTAATAGACAACGTTTCGGAGCTATGCTCCTTTATCAAGACTTAAAGAATACTGACATAAAATACATTTATATACCTTACTGTATACTCACCACGTGTGCACAAGAGAACCGCCAAAGCCGCCCGCTCCGGAGTCCGTATGACGTCATTGGCAGCCGCCGGCGCCCAGGATCCGTCGCAGGGGCGTGGGGCGGGGGGAGTGAAAACCATCACCATGGTAACAAGTGAAAACAAGCTACGGAGAGACAGGCACAGAGAATAACAATGCTAAATACCCTAAACGAATCATAATGGCACAACAATGTGAAAGTATAGCTCGCTATACAATGTGTGAGGCCTAAAGATAATGGCACATGCTAAAATATACATACATATCACACAATAATGAGAGCATACAAAGTGCTCAATGCAATAAAACAGCATCCTGCCAATCTAATGGATAGGATCCATGACAAATATGTATACCACTAGGCGCATGTTAGAGCAATCAATCCCTTGCTAATACATGGATACACAGGCACGATAATGAAAAGAGTATAGCACCAAATAGAGAACTCTACTATGGTATAACCATTAGTGAGAAATCTATTGTGAAGTATAAAGCAAGAAAAACATGGAATTCATAAAAAACAAGTAAGTGCAAGTGATTCATTTAGTCCCAATGGTTGGACAGTTTGTAGCACATGTATCCATCTAGCTTCTTTCTGGAGTAGGATACGGCCTCTGTTACCACCTCTTGGATTAGGGGGAACCCAATCAATGATGCGGTACCTGATGGAGGACAGATTGTGATGCAAGTCCCTGAAATGACGAGCAACTGGCTGATCACAATCTTTGCCTTCAAGGGCTGCACGTATGCTGGACCTGTGTTGGGTCATGCGTTCCTTCATTTGTCTAGTGGTCTTGCCCACGTATAGTAGGCTACATGGGTATTTAATGTAATATACCACGAATCTCGTGGTGCATGTGACCGGATGCTGTATCTTAAATATTTTACCCGACCTGGGATGCGAAAAGGTGTTACCTGTCTCCAAAAAGCTGCAGGTAGTGCAACCCAAACATCGATAGTTGCCCCCCTTCCTACTCAAAAAATGGGTGGCTGTAGTGGCCGTATGCTGGCTAATGTCATCATGGACCACTACATCTTTGATGTTTCTACCTCGAAAGAATGATGGTAGAATGGTTGTATCCTGTAAAGCTGGTAGACTGCGATCCTGTGCTATTATGGGCCATATGTCCTTGGCAGTTTTCATCAACGCATTACTTGAAGTAGTATATTGTTGAGTCCATGCGATTCGAGCCTCACGTACTGCGGGATTAGTTTTGTGCAATGCCTGTTGTCTAGGGATGGATAGAGCCTTTTGTTTAGCTATTTTCAGCGCTCGGGGATGATAACCACGTGCCAGGAACTTGATAAGCATCTTATCGATTTGGTCGATGGTGTCAATGGGGTCACTGCATATGCGAATGATTCTCAAGAACTGTGAGAACGGAAGACCTTTGATTAAAGAAGGTGGATGATGACTGGCTGCATGTACCACCGTGTTACGGTCTGTTGGTTTGAAATACATAGAGGTGTGCAGAGTACAGTCCTCCTTTTGTTTTACTGTCACGTCTAAATAATGGATGCACTCAAAGCTGGTATCGGTGGTAAATTTAATAGGGCTGTCTTGGCCATTGATATCCTTCATCATGGCAAGGAATGTTTCTTGAGTCCTATTCCAAAACAAGCAGATGTCATCGATATACCTAGTATACCCAGTGATCTGCTGACATCAAATGTCATCCGCAAAGAAGAAATCTTTTTCCACCGCAAACATATAGATATTCGCGAAGCTTGGCGCTACGCAGGAACCCATGGCACAGCCTGAGTGTTGGACAAAAAACTTGCTGTCAAAGATGAAATAGTTCCGCATAAGCGTTAGCCGTAGTAGTTGAATAAAGAAATCCACATCAGGCCCAGTGTATAGCGGATGATCACTGATGTAACGTTTCACCATCTCAATGCCATGTTCTTGTGGAATTGATGTATATAAGCTCACGACATCAATGGTGCACATGAGCTGTTTCACTGGCAAAGGTGAGAGTTGCTGTAACCACAAAATTAATGTGGTCGTATGCTTAAGGAAAGAGGCTTTCTGATTGATTAATGGCTGTAGAAAATGGTCTAAATACTTTGAGATGTTATAATAGAGAGAATCCCTAGCCGCAATGATAGGGCGGCCAGGAGGTTTGTCAGGATTTTTGTGAAGTTTAGGTATGGTATATAATACTGGCACTTTAGACCAGTCTACTGTAAGAGCTTCTTTGGTTTTAGAATCGATGATGTGCATGTCCATACCCTGAAGGAGAATTTCATCAACCTCTTTTTTAAATACTTGAGTGGGATCTGAGGCGAGCTGTTCATAAACATGAGTGTCAGATAATTGCTGGTATATTTCTTCGGTGTAATCGTCCAGATTTTGTATCACAATGCCCCCGCCCTTATCTGCAGGGCGGATGACAATGTCACGGTATGCTCCCAGATTTTTGAGGGCAGCTCTTTCAGAGAGAGTTAGATTATAATCCACCTTGCTTTTGTGTAGACACTGTTGTTCCATGACACTCTCCATATGTCCCGTAAAACTTTTGATGTTGCAGTTAAAAGACTGTGGTATGAACATGGATGGTTTGTGAACTGGTGTACTTGTCGTCAGAGTGGAGGTTTTGCCAAAGTGTTCTCTGAGCTTTAGGCGTCGGTCAAATTTAAAGAGATCCACTTTACTTTGGAAGCCATCCGGCTTCAGTGTAGGAGCAAAGGATAGACCTTTATGTAACACCGCGAGTTCCTCAGCAGTGAAAGTGCGAGATGACAAATTGAAGATTATCTCTTCTGGTTGTACTTGCGCTTGGGCTTGTCACCTCTGCGAACACCTCCGGATGGAGGCCCCACTCCCCTGGATGGAGATTGTGTCTGCTGAGGAAGTCCGCTTCATAGTTGTCCACTCCCGGAATGAAGATTGCTGACAGTGCCGTTGCATGCTTTTCTGCCCAGAGGAGGATCTTTGTCACCTCTGCCATTGCAGCGCTGCTCTTCGTTCCGCCTTGTCGGTTTATGTAAGCCACCGTCGTTACATTGTCTAACTGCTCCTGAATGGCCTGATCTTGCAGAAGATGGGCCGCTTGTAGAAGACCGTTGTACACGGCTCTTAGTTCCAGAATGTTTATTGGAAGGATGGAAACCAGACTTGACCACCTTCCTTGGAAGTTTTCCCCTTGGGTGACTGCGCCCCAATCTCTGAGACTTGCATCCTTGGTTAGAAGGATCCAGGTCTGAATCCCGAACCTGCGGCCCTTGAGAATGTAAGGCATTTGTAGCCACCACAGAAGGGAAATCCTGGCTTTCGACAGACGTATCCTCTGGTGCATGTGCAGGTGAGATCCCGACCACTTGTCCAGGAGATCCAGTTGGAAAGACCGTGCATGAAATCTTCTGTACTGTAGAGCCTCGTAGGAGGCAACCATCGTCCCCAGCAGATGAATGCACTGATGAACCGATACCCGGGCTGGCTTCAAGACATCCCGGACCATTGATTGTATCACCAAAGCCTTTTCCACTGGTAGAAACACCCTCTGCACTTCAGTGTTGCGATCATCCCCAGGAAAGACAATCTCCTTGTCGGCTCCAAATGTGACTTTGGAAGATTCAGGATCCATCCATGATCCCTGAGTAGTCGAGTTGTGAGAGCAATGTTCTGCAACAACTTTTCCATGGAAGATGCTTTTATCAGCAGATCGTCCAGATATGAAATTATGTTCACTCCCTGCTTGCGGAGGGGTAGCATCATATCTGCAATTACCTTGGTGAACACCCTCGGTGCCGTGGATAGGCCAAATGGCAGTGTCTGAAACTGATAGTGGCAGCCCAACAGCGCAAACCTGAGATAAGCCTGGTGAGGCAGCCAAATTGGAATGTGGAGGTACGCATCTTTGATATCCAGGGATACCAGAAATTCCCTCTCCTCCAGACCTGAGATCACCGCTTTCAGAGACTCCATCTTGAACTTGAATTCCCTCAAATAGGGGTTAAAAGATTTCAGGTTCAATATCGGTCTGTTCGAACCGTCCGGTTTCGGTACCACAAAGAGGTTTTAGTAGTAACCCTTGGTTTCCAGATGAGGTGGAACTGGAACAATGACAGTTGCCTTTTCCAATTTTTTAATTGTTTTCTGTAGGATAGTCCTTTCTGTCAGCAAAGCTGGTAAGCCTGATTTGAAAAATCTGTGAGGTGGGAGTTCTTGAAACTCCAGTCTGAACCACGGGACACAATATCTTGTACCCAGGGTTCCAGGTCTGATGACGCCCTGCCCTGACTGAAATTTCTTTGACGTGCTCCAACCTGCCCGATCTCCAGGCTGGGAGGTCCACCGCCATGCTGAGGATTTTGAGGAAACAGAACCAGACTTCTGTTCCTGGGAACCGGTCGGTGCAGGATTTCCCCCGACCACCTTTGAAGAAAGTGGAAGGGGGCTTGGATTTTTTAACCTTTGCAGTCCGAAAGGACTGCATTGTAGACGTAGGAAAGGATTTTCTCGTTGGCGGAGTGGCTGAGGGAAGAAAGGTTGACTTACCTGCTCTCCTCTGGAGGGGGGTGAGGCCAACTACTGCTCCAGGAGGCGGGGGGGGGGTGAAGTTACTGATGACTGCTAAAGTGCGTGCTGCTGGGCGGGAGAGTAAGGGGAAAATGCCGGCTGCTGTGTTTCTTGTAGGATGGGGTAGGAGAGAGATGCCGCTGAGTGTGTCCCTGGGGATTGAGGAGCGTGTCGGCGCCGGGCGCTCATGTGTATTGTCAGGTGCGGGGAATGCGCTGGCCACCGCCGCTGCTACTGCTATTGAGGCGGCCAGGTAGACTGGCGTGTGGCTGGGGGAATTGCCGGCTGCTGCAGCTGTGGAAAGAGGGGATGCCTGCCGCTGCTGCTGCTCATCTCCCATGTGTGGTGGGACAAGGGGATTCACTGGACACTTCCGCTACTATGAAGGGGAAGGTGGGTTTGCCGCCAGTCCTGTGTAATGTGAAGGGTTTCTGGCCACCGCTATGGACGGGAAAAGGGGTGTTCCTGCCGCTCATATGTATGGGGGTGGGGGGGATAGGAGGGTAGCTGCTACTGCTGTGTGTGTCTATATCTATCTAGATAGATATATAAAATATATACATATATATATTATATATCTCTATCTAGATAGATATACAGACACACACAGCAGTACCGCCCCCCCAATACATATGATATATATATATATATATATATATATATATATATGGAATGGTGTGTGATGGACGGCACTCAAGCATGTAGATGAATTTATTTATTTATTTATTAACAGTTTCTTATATAGCACAGCATATTCCGTTGAATCAAACAAGAGACAAAAGTAATAGACAACGTTTTGGAGCTATGCTCCTTTATCAAGACTCAAAGAATACTGACATAAAATACATTTATATACCTTACTGTATACTTACCACGTGTGCACAAGGGAACCGCCGCAGCCGCCCGTCGGAGTCCGTATGACGTCATTGGCAGCCGCCGGCGCCCGGGATCCGTCGCAGTGACAAGTGAAAACAAGCTACGGAGAGACAGGCACAGAGAATAACAATGCTAAATACCCTAAACGAATCATAATGGCACAACAATGTGAAAGTATAGCTCGCTATACAATGTGTGAGGCCTAAAGATAATGGCACATGCTAAAATATACATACATATCACACAATAATGAGAGCATACAAAGTGCTCAATGCAATAAAACAGCATCCTGCCAATCTAATGGATAGGATCCATGACAAATATGTATACCACTAGGCGCATGTTAGAGCAATCAATCCCTTGCTAATACATGGATACACGGGCACGATAATGAAAAGAGTATAGCACCAAATAGAGAACTCTACTATGGTATAACCATTAGTGAGAAATCTATTGTGAAGTATAAAGCAAGAAAAACATGGAATTCATAAAAAACAAGTAAGTGCAAGTGATTCATTTAGTCCCAATGGTTGGACAGTTTGTAGCACATGTATCCATCTAGCTTCTTTCTGGAGTAGGATACGGCCTCTGTTACCACCTCTTGGATTAGGGGGAACCCAATCAATGATGCGGTACCTGATGGAGGACAGATTGTGATGCAAGTCCCTGAAATGACGAGCAACTGGCTGATCACAATTTTTGCCTTCAAGGGCTGCACGTATGCTGGACCTGTGTTGGGTCATGCGTTCCTTCATTTGTCTAGTGGTCTTGCCCACGTATAGTAGGCTACATGGGCATTTAATGTAATATACCACGAATCTCGTGGTGCATGTGACCGGATGCTGTATCTTAAATATTTTGCCCGACCTGGGATGCGAAAAGGTGTTACTTGTCCTCAAAAAGCTGCAGGTAGTGCAACCCAAACATCGATAGTTGCCCCCCTTCCTACTCAAAAAATGGGTGGCTGTAGTGGCCGTATGCTGGCTAATGTCATTATGGACCACTACATCTTTGATGTTTCTACCTCGAAAGAATGATGGTAGAATGGTTGTGTCCTGTAAAGCTGGTAGACTGCGATCCTGTGATATCATGGGCCATATGTCCTTGGCAGTTTTCATCAACGCATTACTTGAAGTAGTATATTGTTGAGTCCATACGATTCGATCCTCACGTACCGCGGGATTAGTTTTGTGCAATGCCTGTTGTCTAGGGATGGATAGAGCCTTTTGTTTAGCTATTTTCAGCGCTCGGGGATGATAACCACGTGCCAGGAACTTGATAAGCATCTTATCGATTTGGTCGATGGTGTCAATGGGGTCACTGCATATGCGAATAATTCTCAAGAACTGTGAGAACGGAAGACCTTTGATTAAAGAAGGTGGATGATGACTGGCTGCATGTAACACCGTGTTACGGTCTGTTGGTTTGAAATACATAGAGGTGTGCAGAGTACAGTCCTCCTTTTGTTTTACTGTCACGTCTAAATAATGGATGCACTCAAAGCTGGTATCGGTGGTAAATTTAATAGGGCTGTCTTGGCCATTGATATCCTTCATCATGGCAAGGAATGTTTCTTGAGTCCCATTCCAAAACAAGCAGATGTCATCGATATACCTAGTATACCCAGTGATCTGCTGACGTCGAATGTCATCCGCAAAGAAGAAATCTTTTTCCACCGCAAACATATAGATATTCGCGAAGCTTGGCGCTACGCAGGAACCCATGGCACAGCCTGAGCGTTGGATGAAAAACTTGCCGTCAAAGATGAAATAGTTCCGCATAAGCGTTAGCCGTAGTAGTTGAATAAAGAATTCCACATCAGGCCCAGTGTATAGCGGATGATCACTGATGTAACGTTTCACCATCTCAATGCCATGTTCTTGTGGAATTGATGTATATAAGCTCACGACATCAATGGTGCACATGAGCTGTTTCACTGGCAAAGGTGAGAGTTGCTGTAACCACAAAATTAATGTGGTCGTATCCTTAAGGAAAGAGGCTTCCTGATTGATTAATGGCTGTAGAAAATGGTCTAAATACTTTGAGATGTTATTATAGAGAGAATCCCTAGCCGCAATGATAGGGCGGCCAGGAGGTTTGTCAGGATTTTTGTGAAGTTTAGGTATGGTATATAATACTGGCACTTTAGACCAGTCTACTGTAAGAGCTTCTTTGGTTTTAGAATCGATGATGTGCATGTCCATACCCTGAAGGTGAATTTCATCAACCTCTTTTTTAAATACTTGAGTGGGATCTGAGGCGTGCAGTTCATAAACATGAGTGTCGGATAATTGCTGGTATATTTCTTCGGTGTAATCGTCCAGATTTTGTATCACAATGCCCCCGCCCTTATCTGCAGGGCGGATGACAATGTCACGGTATGCTCCCAGATTTTTGAGGGCAGCTCTTTCAGAGAGAGTTAGATTATAATCCACCTTGCTTTTGTGTAGACACTGTTGTTCCATGACACTCTCCATTATGTCCCGTAAAACTTTTGATGTTGCAGTTAAAAGACTGTGGTATGAACATGGATGGTTTGTGAACTGGTGCACTTGTCGTCAGAGTGGAGGTTTTGCCAAAGTGTTCTCTGAGCTTTAGGCGTCGGTCAAATTTAAAGAGATCCACTTTACTTTGGAAGCCATCCGGCTTCAGTGTAGGAGCAAAGGATAGACCTTTATGTAACACCGCGAGTTCCTCAGCAGTGAAAGTGCGAGATGACAAATTGAAGATTATCTCTTCTGGTTGTACTTGCACTTGGGCTTGTCACCTCTGCGAACACCTCCGGATGGAGGCCCCACTCCCCTGGATGGAGATTGTGTCTGCTGAGGAAGTCCGCTTCATAGTTGTCCACTCCCGGAATGAAGATTGCTGACAGCGCCGTTGCATGCTTTTCTGCCCAGAGGAGGATCTTTGTCACCTCTGCCATTGCAGTGCTGCTCTTCGTTCCGCCTTGTCGGTTTATGTAAGCCACCGTCGTTACATTGTCTAACTGCACCTGAATGGCCTGATCTTGCAGAAGATGGGCCGCTTGTAGAAGACAGTTGTACACGGCTCTTAGTTCCAGAATGTTTATTGGAAGGATGGATTCCAGACTTGACCACCTTCCTTGGAAGTTTTCCCCTTGGGTGACTGCGCCCCAACCTCTGAGACTTGCATCCTTGGTTAGAAGGATCCAGGTCTGAATCCCGAACCTGCGGCCCTTGAGAATGTGAGGCATTTGTAGCCACCACAGAAGGGAAATCCTGGCTTTCGACAGACGTATCCTCTGGTGCATGTGCAGGTGAGATCCCGACCACTTGTCCAGGAGATCCAGTTGGAAGGACCGTGCATGAAATCTTCCGTACTGTAGAGCCTCGTAGGAGGCAACCATCTTCCCCAGCAGATGAATGCACTGATGAACCGATACCCGGGCTGGCTTCAAGACATCCCGGACCATTGATTGTATCACCAAAGCCTTTTCCACCGGTAGAAACACCCTCTGCACTTCAGTGTTGTGGATCATCCCCAGGAAAGACAATCTCCTTGTCGGCTCCAAATGTGACTTTGGAAGATTCAGGATCCATCCATGATCCCTGAGTAGTCGAGTTGTGAGAGCAATGTTCTGCAACAACTTTTCCATGGAAGATGCTTTTATCAGCAGATCGTCCAGATATGAAATTATGTTCACTCCCTGCTTGCGGAGGGGTAGCATCATATCTGCCATTACCTTGGTGAACACCCTCGGTGCCGTGGATAGGCCAAATGGCAGTATCTGGAACTGATAGTGGCAGCCCAACAGCGCAAACCTGAGATAAGCCTGGTGAGGCAGCCAAATTGGAATGTGGAGGTACGCATCTTTGATATCCAGGGATACCAGAAATTCCCTCTCCTCCAGACCTGAGATCACCGCTTTCAGAGACTCCATCTTGAACTTGAATTCCCTCAAATAGGGGTTTAAAGATTTCAGGTTCAATATCGGTCTGACCGAACCGTCCGGTTTCGGTACCACAAAGAGGTTTTAGTAGTAACCCTTGGTTTCCAGATGAGGTGGAACTGGAACAATGACATTTGCCTTTTCCAATTTTTTAATTGTTTTCTGTAGGATAGTCCTTTCTGTCAGCAAAGCTGGTAAGCCTGATTTGAAAAATCTGTGAGGTGGGAGTTCTTGAAACTCCAGTCTGTACCACGGGACACAATATCTTGTACCCAGGGTTCCAGGCCTGATGACGCCCAGCCCTGACTGAAATTTCTTAGACGTGCTCTAACCTGCCCGATCTCCAGGCTGGGAGGTCCACCGCCATGCTGAGGATTTTGAGGAAACAGAACCAGACTTCTGTTCCTGGGAACCGGTCGGTGCAGGATTTCCCCCGACCACCTTTGAAGAAAGTGGAAGGGGGCTTGGATTTTTTAACCTTTGCAGTCCGAAAGGACTGCATTGTAGACGTAGGAAAGGATTTTCTCGTTGGCGGAGTGGCTGAGGGAAGAAAGGTTGACTTATCTGCTCTCCTCTGGAGGGGGGTGAGGCCAACTACTGCTCCAGGAGGCGGGGGGGGGGGTGAAGTTACTGATGACTGCTAAAGTGCGTGCTGCGGGGCGGGAGAGTAAGGGGAAAATGCCGGCTGCTGTGTTTCTTGTAGGATGGGGTAGGAGAGAGATGCCGCTGAGTGTGTCCCTGGGGATTGAGGAGCGTGTCGGCGCCGGGCGCTCATGTGTATTGTCAGGTGCGGGGAATGCGCTGGCCACCGCCACTGCTACTGCTATTGAGACGGCCAGGTAGACTGGCGTGTGGCTGGGGGAATTGCCGGCTGCTGCAGCTGTGGAGAGAGGGGATGCCTGCCGCTGCTGCTGCTCATCTCCCATGTGTAGTGGGACAACGGGATTCACTGGACACTTCCGCTACTATGAAGGGGAAGGTGGGTTTGCCGCCAGTCCTGTGTAATGTGGAGGGTTTCTGGCCACCGCTATGGACGGGAAAAGGGGTGTTCCTGCCGCTCATATGTATGGGGGTGGGGGGGGGATAGGAGGGTAGCTGCTACTGCTGTGTGTGTCTATATCTATCTAGATATATAAAATATATACATATATATATTACATATCTCTATCTAGATAGATATACAGACACACACAGCAGTACCGCCCCCCCAATACATATGATATATATATATATATATATATATATGGAATGGGGTGTGACGGACGGCACTCAAGCATGTAGATGAATCAAACAAGAGACAAAAGTAATAGACAACGTTTCGGAGCTATGCTCCTTTATCAAGACTTAAAGAATACTGACATAAAATACATTTATATACCTTACTGTATACTCACCACGTGTGCACAAGGGAACCGCCGCAGCTGCCCGCTCCGGAGTCCGTATGACGTCATTGGCAGCCACCGGCGCCCAGGATCCGTCGCAGGGGCGTGGGGCGGGGGGAGTGAAAACCATCACCATGGTAACAAGTGAAAACAAGCTACGGAGAGACAGGCACAGAGAATAACAATGCTAAATACCCTAAACGAATCATAATGGCACAACAATGTGAAAGTATAGCTCGCTATACAATGTGTGAGGCCTAAAGATAATGGCACATGCTAAAATATAAATACATATCACACAATAATGAGAGCATACAAAGTGCTCAATGCAATAAAACAGCATCCTGCCAATCTAATGGATAGGATCCATGACAAATATGTATACCACTAGGCGCATGTTAGAGCAATCAATCCCTTGCTAATACATGGATACACGGGCACGATAATGAAAAGAGTATAGCACCAAATAGAGAACTCTACTATGGTATAACCATTAGTGAGAAATCTATTGTGAAGTATAAAGCAAGAAAAACATGGAATTCATAAAAAACAAGTAAGTGCAAGTGATTCATTTAGTCCCAATGGTTGGACAGTTTGTAGCACATGTATCCATCTAGCTTCTTTCTGGAGTAGGATACGGCCTCTGTTACCACCTCTTGGATTAGGGTGAACCCAATCAATGATGCGGTACCTGATGGAGGACAGATTGTGATGCAAGTCCCTGAAATGACGAGCAACTGGCTGATCACAATCTTTGCCTTCAAGGGCTGCACGTATGCTGGACCTGTGTTGGGTCATGCGTTCCTTCATTTGTCTAGTGGTCTTGCCCACGTATAGTAGGCTACATGGGCATTTAATGTAATATACCACGAATCTCGTGGTGCATGTGACCGGATGCTGTATCTTAAATATTTTACCCGACCTGGGATGCGAAAAGGTGTTACCTGTCTCCAAAAAGCTGCAGGTAGTGCAACCCAAACATCGATAGTTGCCCCCCTTCCTACTCAAAAAATGGGTGGCTGCAGTGGCCGTATGCTGGCTAATGTCATTATGGACCACTACATCTTTGATGTTTCTACCTCGAAAGAATGATGGTAGAATGGTTGTGTCCTGTAAAGCTGGTATACTGCGATCCTGTGCTATTATGGGCCATATGTCCTTGGCAGTTTTCATCAACGCATTACTTGAAGTAGTATATTGTTGAGTCCATGCGATTCGATCCTCACGTACCGCGGGATTAGTTTTGTGCAATGCCTGTTGTCTAGGGATGGATAGAGCCTTTTGTTTAGCTATTTTCAGCGCTCGGGGATGATAACCACGTGCCAGGAACTTGATAAGCATCTTATCGATTTGGTCGATGGTGTCAATGGGGTCACTGCATATGCGAATAATTCTCAAGAACTGTGAGAACGGAAGACCTTTGATTAAAGAAGGTGGATGATGACTGGCTGCATGTACCACCGTGTTACGGTCTGTTGGTTTGAAATACATAGAGGTGTGCAGAGTACAGTCCTCCTTTTGTTTTACTGTCACGTCTAAATAATGGATGCACTCAAAGCTGGTATCGGTGGTAAATTTAATAGGGCTGTCTTGGCCATTGATATCCTTCATCATGGCAAGGAATGTTTCTTGAGTCCTATTCCAAAACAAGCAGATGTCATCGATATACCTAGTATACCCAGTGATCTGCTGACGTCGAATGTCATCCGCAAAGAAGAAATCTTTTTCCACCGCAAACATATAGATATTCGCGAAGCTTGGCGCTACGCAGGAACCCATGGCACAGCCTGAGCGTTGGATTAAAAACTTGCCGTCAAAGATGAAATAGTTCCGCATAAGCGTTAGCCGTAGTAGTTGAATAAAGAATTCCACATCAGGCCCAGTGTATAGCGGATGATCACTGATGTAACGTTTCACCATCTCAATGCCATGTTCTTGTGGAATTGATGTATATAAGCTCACGACATCAATGGTGCACATGAGCTGTTTCACTGGCAAAGGTGAGAGTTGCTGTAACCACAAAATTAATGTGGTCGTATCCTTAAGGAAAGAGGCTTCCTGATTGATTAATGGCTGTAGAAAATGGTCTAAATACTTTGAGATGTTATAATAGAGAGAATCCCTAGCCGCAATGATAGGGCGGCCAGGAGGTTTGTCAGGATTTTTGTGAAGTTTAGGTAAGGTATATAATACTGGCACTTTAGACCAGTCTACTGTAAGAGCTTCTTTGGTTTTAGAATCGATGATGTGCATGTCCATACCCTGAAGGAGAATTTCATCAACCTCTTTTTTAAATACTTGAGTGGGATCTGAGGCGTGCTGTTCATAAACATGAGTGTCGGATAATTGCTGGTATATTTCTTCGGTGTAATCGTCCAGATTTTGTATCACAATGCCCCCGCCCTTATCTGCAGGGCGGATGACAATATCACGGTATGCTCCCAGATTTTTGAGGGCAGCTCTTTCAGAGAGAGTTAGATTATAATCCACCTTGCTTTTGTGTAGACACTGTTGTTCCATGACACTCTCCATTATGTCCCGTAAAACTTTTGATGTTGCAGTTAAAAGACTGTGGTATGAACATGGATGGTTTGTGAACTGGTGCACTTGTCGTCAGAGTGGAGGTTTTGCCAAAGTGTTCTCTGAGCTTTAGGCGTCGGTCAAATTTAAAGAGATCCACTTTACTTTGGAAGCCATCCGGCTTCAGTGTAGGAGCAAAGGATAGACCTTTATGTAACACCGCGAGTTCCTCAGCAGTGAAAGTGCGAGATGACAAATTGAAGATTATCTCTTCTGGTTGTACTTGCACTTGGGCTTGTCACCTCTGCGAACACCTCCGGATGGAGGCCCCACTCCCCTGGATGGAGATTGTGTCTGCTGAGGAAGTCCGCTTCATAGTTGTCCACTCCCGGAATGAAGATTGCTGACAGCGCCGTTGCATGCTTTTCTGCCCAGAGGAGGATCTTTGTCACCTCTGCCATTGCAGTGCTGCTCTTCGTTCCGCCTTGTCGGTTTATGTAAGCCACCGTCGTTACATTGTCTAACTGCACCTGAATGGCCTGATCTTGCAGAAGATGGGCCGCTTGTAGAAGACAGTTGTACACGGCTCTTAGTTCCAGAATGTTTATTGGAAGGATGGATTCCAGACTTGACCACCTTCCTTGGAAGTTTTCCCCTTGGGTGACTGCGCCCCAACCTCTGAGACTTGCATCCTTGGTTAGAAGGATCCAGGTCTGAATCCCGAACCTGCGGCCCTTGAGAATGTGAGGCATTTGTAGCCACCACAGAAGGGAAATCCTGGCTTTCGACAGACGTATCCTCTGGTGCATGTGCAGGTGAGATCCCGACCACTTGTCCAGGAGATCCAGTTGGAAGGACCGTGCATGAAATCTTCCGTACTGTAGAGCCTCGTAGGAGGCAACCATCTTCCCCAGCAGATGAATGCACTGATGAACCGATACCCGGGCTGGCTTCAAGACATCCCGGACCATTGATTGTATCACCAAAGCCTTTTCCACCGGTAGAAACACCCTCTGCACTTCAGTGTTGTGGATCATCCCCAGGAAAGACAATCTCCTTGTCGGCTCCAAATGTGACTTTGGAAGATTCAGGATCCATCCATGATCCCTGAGTAGTCGAGTTGTGAGAGCAATGTTCTGCAACAACTTTTCCATGGAAGATGCTTTTATCAGCAGATCGTCCAGATATGAAATTATGTTCACTCCCTGCTTGCGGAGGGGTAGCATCATATCTGCCATTACCTTGGTGAACACCCTCGGTGCCGTGGATAGGCCAAATGGCAGTATCTGGAACTGATAGTGGCAGCCCAACAGCGCAAACCTGAGATAAGCCTGGTGAGGCAGCCAAATTGGAATGTGGAGGTACGCATCTTTGATATCCAGGGATACCAGAAATTCCCTCTCCTCCAGACCTGAGATCACCGCTTTCAGAGACTCCATCTTGAACTTGAATTCCCTCAAATAGGGGTTTAAAGATTTCAGGTTCAATATCGGTCTGACCGAACCGTCCGGTTTCGGTACCACAAAGAGGTTTTAGTAGTAACCCTTGGTTTCCAGATGAGGTGGAACTGGAACAATGACATTTGCCTTTTCCAATTTTTTAATTGTTTTCTGTAGGATAGTCCTTTCTGTCAGCAAAGCTGGTAAGCCTGATTTGAAAAATCTGTGAGGTGGGAGTTCTTGAAACTCCAGTCTGTACCACGGGACACAATATCTTGTACCCAGGGTTCCAGGCCTGATGACGCCCAGCCCTGACTGAAATTTCTTAGACGTGCTCTAACCTGCCCGATCTCCAGGCTGGGAGGTCCACCGCCATGCTGAGGATTTTGAGGAAACAGAACCAGACTTCTGTTCCTGGGAACCGGTCGGTGCAGGATTTCCCCCGACCACCTTTGAAGAAAGTGGAAGGGGGCTTGGATTTTTTAACCTTTGCAGTCCGAAAGGACTGCATTGTAGACGTAGGAAAGGATTTTCTCGTTGGCGGAGTGGCTGAGGGAAGAAAGGTTGACTTATCTGCTCTCCTCTGGAGGGGGGTGAGGCCAACTACTGCTCCAGGAGGCGGGGGGGGGGGTGAAGTTACTGATGACTGCTAAAGTGCGTGCTGCGGGGCGGGAGAGTAAGGGGAAAATGCCGGCTGCTGTGTTTCTTGTAGGATGGGGTAGGAGAGAGATGCCGCTGAGTGTGTCCCTGGGGATTGAGGAGCGTGTCGGCGCCGGGCGCTCATGTGTATTGTCAGGTGCGGGGAATGCGCTGGCCACCGCCACTGCTACTGCTATTGAGACGGCCAGGTAGACTGGCGTGTGGCTGGGGGAATTGCCGGCTGCTGCAGCTGTGGAGAGAGGGGATGCCTGCCGCTGCTGCTGCTCATCTCCCATGTGTGGTGGGACAACGGGATTCACTGGACACTTCCGCTACTATGAAGGGGAAGGTGGGTTTGCCGCCAGTCCTGTGTAATGTGGAGGGTTTCTGGCCACCGCTATGGACGGGAAAAGGGGTGTTCCTGCCGCTCATATGTATGGGGGTGGGGGGGGGGATAGGAGGGTAGCTGCTACTGCTGTGTGTGTCTATATCTATCTAGATATATAAAATATATACATATATATATTACATATCTCTATCTAGATAGATATACAGACACACACAGCAGTACCGCCCCCCCAATACATATGATATATATATATATATATATATATGGAATGGGGTGTGACGGACGGCACTCAAGCATGTAGATGAATCAAACAAGAGACAAAAGTAATAGACAACGTTTCGGAGCTATGCTCCTTTATCAAGACTTAAAGAATACTGACATAAAATACATTTATATACCTTACTGTATACTCACCACGTGTGCACAAGGGAACCGCCGCAGCTGCCCGCTCCGGAGTCCGTATGACGTCATTGGCAGCCACCGGCGCCCAGGATCCGTCGCAGGGGCGTGGGGCGGGGGGAGTGAAAACCATCACCATGGTAACAAGTGAAAACAAGCTACGGAGAGACAGGCACAGAGAATAACAATGCTAAATACCCTAAACGAATCATAATGGCACAACAATGTGAAAGTATAGCTCGCTATACAATGTGTGAGGCCTAAAGATAATGGCACATGCTAAAATATAAATACATATCACACAATAATGAGAGCATACAAAGTGCTCAATGCAATAAAACAGCATCCTGCCAATCTAATGGATAGGATCCATGACAAATATGTATACCACTAGGCGCATGTTAGAGCAATCAATCCCTTGCTAATACATGGATACACGGGCACGATAATGAAAAGAGTATAGCACCAAATAGAGAACTCTACTATGGTATAACCATTAGTGAGAAATCTATTGTGAAGTATAAAGCAAGAAAAACATGGAATTCATAAAAAACAAGTAAGTGCAAGTGATTCATTTAGTCCCAATGGTTGGACAGTTTGTAGCACATGTATCCATCTAGCTTCTTTCTGGAGTAGGATACGGCCTCTGTTACCACCTCTTGGATTAGGGTGAACCCAATCAATGATGCGGTACCTGATGGAGGACAGATTGTGATGCAAGTCCCTGAAATGACGAGCAACTGGCTGATCACAATCTTTGCCTTCAAGGGCTGCACGTATGCTGGACCTGTGTTGGGTCATGCGTTCCTTCATTTGTCTAGTGGTCTTGCCCACGTATAGTAGGCTACATGGGCATTTAATGTAATATACCACGAATCTCGTGGTGCATGTGACCGGATGCTGTATCTTAAATATTTTACCCGACCTGGGATGCGAAAAGGTGTTACCTGTCTCCAAAAAGCTGCAGGTAGTGCAACCCAAACATCGATAGTTGCCCCCCTTCCTACTCAAAAAATGGGTGGCTGCAGTGGCCGTATGCTGGCTAATGTCATTATGGACCACTACATCTTTGATGTTTCTACCTCGAAAGAATGATGGTAGAATGGTTGTGTCCTGTAAAGCTGGTATACTGCGATCCTGTGCTATTATGGGCCATATGTCCTTGGCAGTTTTCATCAACGCATTACTTGAAGTAGTATATTGTTGAGTCCATGCGATTCGATCCTCACGTACCGCGGGATTAGTTTTGTGCAATGCCTGTTGTCTAGGGATGGATAGAGCCTTTTGTTTAGCTATTTTCAGCGCTCGGGGATGATAACCACGTGCCAGGAACTTGATAAGCATCTTATCGATTTGGTCGATGGTGTCAATGGGGTCACTGCATATGCGAATAATTCTCAAGAACTGTGAGAACGGAAGACCTTTGATTAAAGAAGGTGGATGATGACTGGCTGCATGTACCACCGTGTTACGGTCTGTTGGTTTGAAATACATAGAGGTGTGCAGAGTACAGTCCTCCTTTTGTTTTACTGTCACGTCTAAATAATGGATGCACTCAAAGCTGGTATCGGTGGTAAATTTAATAGGGCTGTCTTGGCCATTGATATCCTTCATCATGGCAAGGAATGTTTCTTGAGTCCTATTCCAAAACAAGCAGATGTCATCGATATACCTAGTATACCCAGTGATCTGCTGACGTCGAATGTCATCCGCAAAGAAGAAATCTTTTTCCACCGCAAACATATAGATATTCGCGAAGCTTGGCGCTACGCAGGAACCCATGGCACAGCCTGAGCGTTGGATGAAAAACTTGCCGTCAAAGATGAAATAGTTCCGCATAAGCGTTAGCCGTAGTAGTTGAATAAAGAATTCCACATCAGGCCCAGTGTATAGCGGATGATCACTGATGTAACGTTTCACCATCTCAATGCCATGTTCTTGTGGAATTGATGTATATAAGCTCACGACATCAATGGTGCACATGAGCTGTTTCACTGGCAAAGGTGAGAGTTGCTGTAACCACAAAATTAATGTGGTCGTATCCTTAAGGAAAGAGGCTTCCTGATTGATTAATGGCTGTAGAAAATGGTCTAAATACTTTGAGATGTTATAATAGAGAGAATCCCTAGCCGCAATGATAGGGCGGCCAGGAGGTTTGTCAGGATTTTTGTGAAGTTTAGGTAAGGTATATAATACTGGCACTTTAGACCAGTCTACTGTAAGAGCTTCTTTGGTTTTAGAATCGATGATGTGCATGTCCATACCCTGAAGGAGAATTTCATCAACCTCTTTTTTAAATACTTGAGTGGGATCTGAGGCGTGCTGTTCATAAACATGAGTGTCGGATAATTGCTGGTATATTTCTTCGGTGTAATCGTCCAGATTTTGTATCACAATGCCCCCGCCCTTATCTGCAGGGCGGATGACAATGTCACGGTATGCTCCCAGATTTTTGAGGGCAGCTCTTTCAGAGAGAGTTAGATTATAATCCACCTTGCTTTTGTGTAGACACTGTTGTTCCATGACACTCTCCATTATGTCCCGTAAAACTTTTGATGTTGCAGTTAAAAGACTGTGGTATGAACATGGATGGTTTGTGAACTGGTGCACTTGTCGTCAGAGTGGAGGTTTTGCCAAAGTGTTCTCTGAGCTTTAGGCGTCGGTCAAATTTAAAGAGATCCACTTTACTTTGGAAGCCATCCGGCTTCAGTGTAGGAGCAAAGGATAGACCTTTATGTAACACCGCGAGTTCCTCAGCAGTGAAAGTGCGAGATGACAAATTGAAGATTATCTCTTCTGGTTGTACTTGCACTTGGGCTTGTCACCTCTGCGAACACCTCCGGATGGAGGCCCCACTCCCCTGGATGGAGATTGTGTCTGCTGAGGAAGTCCGCTTCATAGTTGTCCACTCCCGGAATGAAGATTGCTGACAGCGCCGTTGCATGCTTTTCTGCCCAGAGGAGGATCTTTGTCACCTCTGCCATTGCAGTGCTGCTCTTCGTTCCGCCTTGTCGGTTTATGTAAGCCACCGTCGTTACATTGTCTAACTGCACCTGAATGGCCTGATCTTGCAGAAGATGGGCCGCTTGTAGAAGACAGTTGTACACGGCTCTTAGTTCCAGAATGTTTATTGGAAGGATGGATTCCAGACTTGACCACCTTCCTTGGAAGTTTTCCCCTTGGGTGACTGCGCCCCAACCTCTGAGACTTGCATCCTTGGTTAGAAGGATCCAGGTCTGAATCCCGAACCTGCGGCCCTTGAGAATGTGAGGCATTTGTAGCCACCACAGAAGGGAAATCCTGGCTTTCGACAGACGTATCCTCTGGTGCATGTGCAGGTGAGATCCCGACCACTTGTCCAGGAGATCCAGTTGGAAGGACCGTGCATGAAATCTTCCGTACTGTAGAGCCTCGTAGGAGGCAACCATCTTCCCCAGCAGATGAATGCACTGATGAACCGATACCCGGGCTGGCTTCAAGACATCCCGGACCATTGATTGTATCACCAAAGCCTTTTCCACCGGTAGAAACACCCTCTGCACTTCAGTGTTGTGGATCATCCCCAGGAAAGACAATCTCCTTGTCGGCTCCAAATGTGACTTTGGAAGATTCAGGATCCATCCATGATCCCTGAGTAGTCGAGTTGTGAGAGCAATGTTCTGCAACAACTTTTCCATGGAAGATGCTTTTATCAGCAGATCGTCCAGATATGAAATTATGTTCACTCCCTGCTTGCGGAGGGGTAGCATCATATCTGCCATTACCTTGGTGAACACCCTCGGTGCCGTGGATAGGCCAAATGGCAGTATCTGGAACTGATAGTGGCAGCCCAACAGCGCAAACCTGAGATAAGCCTGGTGAGGCAGCCAAATTGGAATGTGGAGGTACGCATCTTTGATATCCAGGGATACCAGAAATTCCCTCTCCTCCAGACCTGAGATCACCGCTTTCAGAGACTCCATCTTGAACTTGAATTCCCTCAAATAGGGGTTTAAAGATTTCAGGTTCAATATCGGTCTGACCGAACCGTCCGGTTTCGGTACCACAAAGAGGTTTTAGTAGTAACCCTTGGTTTCCAGATGAGGTGGAACTGGAACAATGACATTTGCCTTTTCCAATTTTTTAATTGTTTTCTGTAGGATAGTCCTTTCTGTCAGCAAAGCTGGTAAGCCTGATTTGAAAAATCTGTGAGGTGGGAGTTCTTGAAACTCCAGTCTGTACCACGGGACACAATATCTTGTACCCAGGGTTCCAGGCCTGATGACGCCCAGCCCTGACTGAAATTTCTTAGACGTGCTCTAACCTGCCCGATCTCCAGGCTGGGAGGTCCACCGCCATGCTGAGGATTTTGAGGAAACAGAACCAGACTTCTGTTCCTGGGAACCGGTCGGTGCAGGATTTCCCCCGACCACCTTTGAAGAAAGTGGAAGGGGGCTTGGATTTTTTAACCTTTGCAGTCCGAAAGGACTGCATTGTAGACGTAGGAAAGGATTTTCTCGTTGGCGGAGTGGCTGAGGGAAGAAAGGTTGACTTATCTGCTCTCCTCTGGAGGGGGGTGAGGCCAACTACTGCTCCAGGAGGCGGGGGGGGGGGGTGAAGTTACTGATGACTGCTAAAGTGCGTGCTGCGGGGCGGGAGAGTAAGGGGAAAATGCCGGCTGCTGTGTTTCTTGTAGGATGGGGTAGGAGAGAGATGCCGCTGAGTGTGTCCCTGGGGATTGAGGAGCGTGTCGGCGCCGGGCGCTCATGTGTATTGTCAGGTGCGGGGAATGCGCTGGCCACCGCCACTGCTACTGCTATTGAGACGGCCAGGTAGACTGGCGTGTGGCTGGGGGAATTGCCGGCTGCTGCAGCTGTGGAGAGAGGGGATGCCTGCCGCTGCTGCTGCTCATCTCCCATGTGTGGTGGGACAACGGGATTCACTGGACACTTCCGCTACTATGAAGGGGAAGGTGGGTTTGCCGCCAGTCCTGTGTAATGTGGAGGGTTTCTGGCCACCGCTATGGACGGGAAAAGGGGTGTTCCTGCCGCTCATATGTATGGGGGTGGGGGGGGGGATAGGAGGGTAGCTGCTACTGCTGTGTGTGTCTATATCTATCTAGATATATAAAATATATACATATATATATTACATATCTCTATCTAGATAGATATACAGACACACACAGCAGTACCGCCCCCCCAATACATATGATATATATATATATATATATATATGGAATGGGGTGTGACGGACGGCACTCAAGCATGTAGATGAATCAAACAAGAGACAAAAGTAATAGACAACGTTTCGGAGCTATGCTCCTTTATCAAGACTTAAAGAATACTGACATAAAATACATTTATATACCTTACTGTATACTCACCACGTGTGCACAAGGGAACCGCCGCAGCTGCCCGCTCCGGAGTCCGTATGACGTCATTGGCAGCCACCGGCGCCCAGGATCCGTCGCAGGGGCGTGGGGCGGGGGGAGTGAAAACCATCACCATGGTAACAAGTGAAAACAAGCTACGGAGAGACAGGCACAGAGAATAACAATGCTAAATACCCTAAACGAATCATAATGGCACAACAATGTGAAAGTATAGCTCGCTATACAATGTGTGAGGCCTAAAGATAATGGCACATGCTAAAATATAAATACATATCACACAATAATGAGAGCATACAAAGTGCTCAATGCAATAAAACAGCATCCTGCCAATCTAATGGATAGGATCCATGACAAATATGTATACCACTAGGCGCATGTTAGAGCAATCAATCCCTTGCTAATACATGGATACACGGGCACGATAATGAAAAGAGTATAGCACCAAATAGAGAACTCTACTATGGTATAACCATTAGTGAGAAATCTATTGTGAAGTATAAAGCAAGAAAAACATGGAATTCATAAAAAACAAGTAAGTGCAAGTGATTCATTTAGTCCCAATGGTTGGACAGTTTGTAGCACATGTATCCATCTAGCTTCTTTCTGGAGTAGGATACGGCCTCTGTTACCACCTCTTGGATTAGGGTGAACCCAATCAATGATGCGGTACCTGATGGAGGACAGATTGTGATGCAAGTCCCTGAAATGACGAGCAACTGGCTGATCACAATCTTTGCCTTCAAGGGCTGCACGTATGCTGGACCTGTGTTGGGTCATGCGTTCCTTCATTTGTCTAGTGGTCTTGCCCACGTATAGTAGGCTACATGGGCATTTAATGTAATATACCACGAATCTCGTGGTGCATGTGACCGGATGCTGTATCTTAAATATTTTACCCGACCTGGGATGCGAAAAGGTGTTACCTGTCTCCAAAAAGCTGCAGGTAGTGCAACCCAAACATCGATAGTTGCCCCCCTTCCTACTCAAAAAATGGGTGGCTGCAGTGGCCGTATGCTGGCTAATGTCATTATGGACCACTACATCTTTGATGTTTCTACCTCGAAAGAATGATGGTAGAATGGTTGTGTCCTGTAAAGCTGGTATACTGCGATCCTGTGCTATTATGGGCCATATGTCCTTGGCAGTTTTCATCAACGCATTACTTGAAGTAGTATATTGTTGAGTCCATGCGATTCGATCCTCACGTACCGCGGGATTAGTTTTGTGCAATGCCTGTTGTCTAGGGATGGATAGAGCCTTTTGTTTAGCTATTTTCAGCGCTCGGGGATGATAACCACGTGCCAGGAACTTGATAAGCATCTTATCGATTTGGTCGATGGTGTCAATGGGGTCACTGCATATGCGAATAATTCTCAAGAACTGTGAGAACGGAAGACCTTTGATTAAAGAAGGTGGATGATGACTGGCTGCATGTACCACCGTGTTACGGTCTGTTGGTTTGAAATACATAGAGGTGTGCAGAGTACAGTCCTCCTTTTGTTTTACTGTCACGTCTAAATAATGGATGCACTCAAAGCTGGTATCGGTGGTAAATTTAATAGGGCTGTCTTGGCCATTGATATCCTTCATCATGGCAAGGAATGTTTCTTGAGTCCTATTCCAAAACAAGCAGATGTCATCGATATACCTAGTATACCCAGTGATCTGCTGACGTCGAATGTCATCCGCAAAGAAGAAATCTTTTTCCACCGCAAACATATAGATATTCGCGAAGCTTGGCGCTACGCAGGAACCCATGGCACAGCCTGAGCGTTGGATGAAAAACTTGCCGTCAAAGATGAAATAGTTCCGCATAAGCGTTAGCCGTAGTAGTTGAATAAAGAATTCCACATCAGGCCCAGTGTATAGCGGATGATCACTGATGTAACGTTTCACCATCTCAATGCCATGTTCTTGTGGAATTGATGTATATAAGCTCACGACATCAATGGTGCACATGAGCTGTTTCACTGGCAAAGGTGAGAGTTGCTGTAACCACAAAATTAATGTGGTCGTATCCTTAAGGAAAGAGGCTTCCTGATTGATTAATGGCTGTAGAAAATGGTCTAAATACTTTGAGATGTTATAATAGAGAGAATCCCTAGCCGCAATGATAGGGCGGCCAGGAGGTTTGTCAGGATTTTTGTGAAGTTTAGGTAAGGTATATAATACTGGCACTTTAGACCAGTCTACTGTAAGAGCTTCTTTGGTTTTAGAATCGATGATGTGCATGTCCATACCCTGAAGGAGAATTTCATCAACCTCTTTTTTAAATACTTGAGTGGGATCTGAGGCGTGCTGTTCATAAACATGAGTGTCGGATAATTGCTGGTATATTTCTTCGGTGTAATCGTCCAGATTTTGTATCACAATGCCCCCGCCCTTATCTGCAGGGCGGATGACAATGTCACGGTATGCTCCCAGATTTTTGAGGGCAGCTCTTTCAGAGAGAGTTAGATTATAATCCACCTTGCTTTTGTGTAGACACTGTTGTTCCATGACACTCTCCATTATGTCCCGTAAAACTTTTGATGTTGCAGTTAAAAGACTGTGGTATGAACATGGATGGTTTGTGAACTGGTGCACTTGTCGTCAGAGTGGAGGTTTTGCCAAAGTGTTCTCTGAGCTTTAGGCGTCGGTCAAATTTAAAGAGATCCACTTTACTTTGGAAGCCATCCGGCTTCAGTGTAGGAGCAAAGGATAGACCTTTATGTAACACCGCGAGTTCCTCAGCAGTGAAAGTGCGAGATGACAAATTGAAGATTATCTCTTCTGGTTGTACTTGCACTTGGGCTTGTCACCTCTGCGAACACCTCCGGATGGAGGCCCCACTCCCCTGGATGGAGATTGTGTCTGCTGAGGAAGTCCGCTTCATAGTTGTCCACTCCCGGAATGAAGATTGCTGACAGCGCCGTTGCATGCTTTTCTGCCCAGAGGAGGATCTTTGTCACCTCTGCCATTGCAGTGCTGCTCTTCGTTCCGCCTTGTCGGTTTATGTAAGCCACCGTCGTTACATTGTCTAACTGCACCTGAATGGCCTGATCTTGCAGAAGATGGGCCGCTTGTAGAAGACAGTTGTACACGGCTCTTAGTTCCAGAATGTTTATTGGAAGGATGGATTCCAGACTTGACCACCTTCCTTGGAAGTTTTCCCCTTGGGTGACTGCGCCCCAACCTCTGAGACTTGCATCCTTGGTTAGAAGGATCCAGGTCTGAATCCCGAACCTGCGGCCCTTGAGAATGTGAGGCATTTGTAGCCACCACAGAAGGGAAATCCTGGCTTTCGACAGACGTATCCTCTGGTGCATGTGCAGGTGAGATCCCGACCACTTGTCCAGGAGATCCAGTTGGAAGGACCGTGCATGAAATCTTCCGTACTGTAGAGCCTCGTAGGAGGCAACCATCTTCCCCAGCAGATGAATGCACTGATGAACCGATACCCGGGCTGGCTTCAAGACATCCCGGACCATTGATTGTATCACCAAAGCCTTTTCCACCGGTAGAAACACCCTCTGCACTTCAGTGTTGTGGATCATCCCCAGGAAAGACAATCTCCTTGTCGGCTCCAAATGTGACTTTGGAAGATTCAGGATCCATCCATGATCCCTGAGTAGTCGAGTTGTGAGAGCAATGTTCTGCAACAACTTTTCCATGGAAGATGCTTTTATCAGCAGATCGTCCAGATATGAAATTATGTTCACTCCCTGCTTGCGGAGGGGTAGCATCATATCTGCCATTACCTTGGTGAACACCCTCGGTGCCGTGGATAGGCCAAATGGCAGTATCTGGAACTGATAGTGGCAGCCCAACAGCGCAAACCTGAGATAAGCCTGGTGAGGCAGCCAAATTGGAATGTGGAGGTACGCATCTTTGATATCCAGGGATACCAGAAATTCCCTCTCCTCCAGACCTGAGATCACCGCTTTCAGAGACTCCATCTTGAACTTGAATTCCCTCAAATAGGGGTTTAAAGATTTCAGGTTCAATATCGGTCTGACCGAACCGTCCGGTTTCGGTACCACAAAGAGGTTTTAGTAGTAACCCTTGGTTTCCAGATGAGGTGGAACTGGAACAATGACATTTGCCTTTTCCAATTTTTTAATTGTTTTCTGTAGGATAGTCCTTTCTGTCAGCAAAGCTGGTAAGCCTGATTTGAAAAATCTGTGAGGTGGGAGTTCTTGAAACTCCAGTCTGTACCACGGGACACAATATCTTGTACCCAGGGTTCCAGGCCTGATGACGCCCAGCCCTGACTGAAATTTCTTAGACGTGCTCTAACCTGCCCGATCTCCAGGCTGGGAGGTCCACCGCCATGCTGAGGATTTTGAGGAAACAGAACCAGACTTCTGTTCCTGGGAACCGGTCGGTGCAGGATTTCCCCCGACCACCTTTGAAGAAAGTGGAAGGGGGCTTGGATTTTTTAACCTTTGCAGTCCGAAAGGACTGCATTGTAGACGTAGGAAAGGATTTTCTCGTTGGCGGAGTGGCTGAGGGAAGAAAGGTTGACTTATCTGCTCTCCTCTGGAGGGGGGTGAGGCCAACTACTGCTCCAGGAGGCGGGGGGGGGGTGAAGTTACTGATGACTGCTAAAGTGCGTGCTGCGGGGCGGGAGAGTAAGGGGAAAATGCCGGCTGCTGTGTTTCTTGTAGGATGGGGTAGGAGAGAGATGCCGCTGAGTGTGTCCCTGGGGATTGAGGAGCGTGTCGGCGCCGGGCGCTCATGTGTATTGTCAGGTGCGGGGAATGCGCTGGCCACCGCCACTGCTACTGCTATTGAGACGGCCAGGTAGACTGGCGTGTGGCTGGGGGAATTGCCGGCTGCTGCAGCTGTGGAGAGAGGGGATGCCTGCCGCTGCTGCTGCTCATCTCCCATGTGTGGTGGGACAACGGGATTCACTGGACACTTCCGCTACTATGAAGGGGAAGGTGGGTTTGCCGCCAGTCCTGTGTAATGTGGAGGGTTTCTGGCCACCGCTATGGACGGGAAAAGGGGTGTTCCTGCCGCTCATATGTATGGGGGTGGGGGGGGGGATAGGAGGGTAGCTGCTACTGCTGTGTGTGTCTATATCTATCTAGATATATAAAATATATACATATATATATTACATATCTCTATCTAGATAGATATACAGACACACACAGCAGTACCGCCCCCCCCAATACATATGATATATATATATATATATATATATATATATGGAATGGGGTGTGACGGACGGCACTCAAGCATGTAGATGAATCAAACAAGAGACAAAAGTAATAGACAACGTTTCGGAGCTATGCTCCTTTATCAAGACTTAAAGAATACTGACATAAAATACATTTATATACCTTACTGTATACTCACCACGTGTGCACAAGGGAACCGCCGCAGCTGCCCGCTCCGGAGTCCGTATGACGTCATTGGCAGCCACCGGCGCCCAGGATCCGTCGCAGGGGCGTGGGGCGGGGGGAGTGAAAACCATCACCATGGTAACAAGTGAAAACAAGCTACGGAGAGACAGGCACAGAGAATAACAATGCTAAATACCCTAAACGAATCATAATGGCACAACAATGTGAAAGTATAGCTCGCTATACAATGTGTGAGGCCTAAAGATAATGGCACATGCTAAAATATAAATACATATCACACAATAATGAGAGCATACAAAGTGCTCAATGCAATAAAACAGCATCCTGCCAATCTAATGGATAGGATCCATGACAAATATGTATACCACTAGGCGCATGTTAGAGCAATCAATCCCTTGCTAATACATGGATACACGGGCACGATAATGAAAAGAGTATAGCACCAAATAGAGAACTCTACTATGGTATAACCATTAGTGAGAAATCTATTGTGAAGTATAAAGCAAGAAAAACATGGAATTCATAAAAAACAAGTAAGTGCAAGTGATTCATTTAGTCCCAATGGTTGGACAGTTTGTAGCACATGTATCCATCTAGCTTCTTTCTGGAGTAGGATACGGCCTCTGTTACCACCTCTTGGATTAGGGTGAACCCAATCAATGATGCGGTACCTGATGGAGGACAGATTGTGATGCAAGTCCCTGAAATGACGAGCAACTGGCTGATCACAATCTTTGCCTTCAAGGGCTGCACGTATGCTGGACCTGTGTTGGGTCATGCGTTCCTTCATTTGTCTAGTGGTCTTGCCCACGTATAGTAGGCTACATGGGCATTTAATGTAATATACCACGAATCTCGTGGTGCATGTGACCGGATGCTGTATCTTAAATATTTTACCCGACCTGGGATGCGAAAAGGTGTTACCTGTCTCCAAAAAGCTGCAGGTAGTGCAACCCAAACATCGATAGTTGCCCCCCTTCCTACTCAAAAAATGGGTGGCTGCAGTGGCCGTATGCTGGCTAATGTCATTATGGACCACTACATCTTTGATGTTTCTACCTCGAAAGAATGATGGTAGAATGGTTGTGTCCTGTAAAGCTGGTATACTGCGATCCTGTGCTATTATGGGCCATATGTCCTTGGCAGTTTTCATCAACGCATTACTTGAAGTAGTATATTGTTGAGTCCATGCGATTCGATCCTCACGTACCGCGGGATTAGTTTTGTGCAATGCCTGTTGTCTAGGGATGGATAGAGCCTTTTGTTTAGCTATTTTCAGCGCTCGGGGATGATAACCACGTGCCAGGAACTTGATAAGCATCTTATCGATTTGGTCGATGGTGTCAATGGGGTCACTGCATATGCGAATAATTCTCAAGAACTGTGAGAACGGAAGACCTTTGATTAAAGAAGGTGGATGATGACTGGCTGCATGTACCACCGTGTTACGGTCTGTTGGTTTGAAATACATAGAGGTGTGCAGAGTACAGTCCTCCTTTTGTTTTACTGTCACGTCTAAATAATGGATGCACTCAAAGCTGGTATCGGTGGTAAATTTAATAGGGCTGTCTTGGCCATTGATATCCTTCATCATGGCAAGGAATGTTTCTTGAGTCCTATTCCAAAACAAGCAGATGTCATCGATATACCTAGTATACCCAGTGATCTGCTGACGTCGAATGTCATCCGCAAAGAAGAAATCTTTTTCCACCGCAAACATATAGATATTCGCGAAGCTTGGCGCTACGCAGGAACCCATGGCACAGCCTGAGCGTTGGATGAAAAACTTGCCGTCAAAGATGAAATAGTTCCGCATAAGCGTTAGCCGTAGTAGTTGAATAAAGAATTCCACATCAGGCCCAGTGTATAGCGGATGATCCCTGATGTAACGTTTCACCATCTCAATGCCATGTTCTTGTGGAATTGATGTATATAAGCTCACGACATCAATGGTGCACATGAGCTGTTTCACTGGCAAAGGTGAGAGTTGCTGTAACCACAAAATTAATGTGGTCGTATCCTTA